>NC_069502.1:484255493-484617993 GCF_027579735.1 Bombina bombina | reverse complement strand
GAAGCAGCGTAAAACCAAGGTATCTCCAAGGGGCATAACCATCATAAAACAATAGTCTCTGCAAAAAACCTAAAAGCTGCTGTTCTGCTTTTTAAATCCATTAAAGCCTGACCACCTTCACTTACTGGTAAAAACAAAACACTTTGCTTAAGCCAATGATTTGAATCCCAAAAAAATGACAGTAATTTTTTCTGAATATTTTCTAAAAGTAGAGGGGGCAGATTCAAAACAATCAATCTATGCCACATCATAGAGGCAATTAAGTTATTAATAACTAAAACTCTCCTTCTATATGATAACTGAGACAGCAGCCATTTCCATTTTTGCAACCTCTTTTCTATCCTGTCTAAAACTCCCTCCCAATTCAAATGCATAACTTCATCTGAGCCTAAAAAAACTCCTAGAATCTTAAAACCAGATCTGTTCCACTCTAATTTTTCAGGAAGACTTGGTGGAAAATCCTCACTCCATTCCCCAAGCAAGAGAGTATTACATTTAGGCCAGTTTATTTTTGCTCCTGAAGCGATTTCATATATTTTTTGCCAATTACAGAGCACATTAACATCTTGTTTACTACACACAAACACATATACATCATCAGCATATGCAGATACTTTTATAGAAATAGGAACCTGTATGTGAGGTAAACTTAAACCAGTGATGTGCAGTCACTAGAGGCAGGTGAGGCAGTGCTTCACCTCTCATATGGGCAAAAATATATTTTTTTTTTATTGGCTTTAAAAAAAAAAATTGTAATTTTTTTTTCCCAGCATTTTTTTTCTCTCACAGCTATATGTTGTGCAATGAAGAGGCACAAGCAGGTCTGCCCACCATTACACAACATTCTGCGCCACCTACTGGATGCAAGTGGTTAAGATCATTGCATGGCCCATTAACTGCTTATTTGAGGCAGTCCTATTTGGGCTGAACCAATCCAGCGAGAGGCATTAGTAAGTGGAACATAGGGTTGGGGCTGGATGTTAAATCATATAAAACAAAACAAAAAACGGAAAAAAAACAACTTTCATATATTTTGTTGCTGTCCTGTGAACCTGCTAGCTTTGCTAAAGTGAAAAAGAGAGTTCTGTTCTTCCCCTCTAAGTGCAGTGGATTGTGCCACTGTCACTTCCTGAATCCTTACAGAGCAGGAAGAGAGAGGCACAGAGAACACTGTTTTAGCCACATCTTATTGAAGTAAGATTTTACTAAAAAGGGATTCTGTTAGTGAAAATGATAATTTAATGAATGTTGTTTAGTGTTTTTTTACTCTTTTACAGCAGGGTCGTTTTTGTATTTTGTTTACTCAAACTTTACACCCACTAACTTAGCAGCTTGCCTCTGTACTAATGTATAGTCTTACTTTCTGAACTCTCTGTAGCTCTGCTGTTTTATTACTTTAAAATGTAGTGGTCCCTCTCCCCCCCCCCTTGTGTGTGTGTGTCTCTCTATCTATCTATCTCTCTCCTTATGTGTTGTTCTCCCCATGGTCTCTTTCTCTCTCTGTCTCTCTTCCTCCCCCTCTGACTCTCTCATCCCTTATGTAATGAAAGAATCTATAAGCATAATTTGCAGCATTAAAGTAAAAAGTATGTTTTAAACATATTTTAATGGGCATGGATTTCTAGATCTCATAATCAGAGCAAGCATTGTGTTATCTGGCAAGAGTTTCTGATACAATCCTTTTAGACTAAAATCAGATGTTTACTAAGTTGACCAGTTTTCCAAGACACCATTTAAAGGGACATGAAACCCATATGAAACCCATATGCAAATTTAAATAACTTTCCAATTTACATCTAATATCTAATTGTCTTCATTCTTTTGATGTCCTTTGTTGAAAATCATATCTAAATATGCTCAGTAGCTGCTGATTGGTGGCTGCACATAGATACCTCATGTGATTGGCTCACCCATGTGCATTGCTATTTCTTCAACAAAGGATATCTAAAGAATGAAGGCATATCCTAGCCACTGCCTCACTAGTCTCTGACGTCACTGACTTAAACCTACCAGATGGTCTCTTAATTTAATCAGTAAAGGCTCAATTGCAAGAGAATACAGCATTCCAGAAAGTGGACATCCCTGCCCAATACCAGTTTGTACAGGGAAAGGACTACTAAGTTCACCATTAATCTTAAGAAAACTAAATATATTGTTATATAAAAGTTGTATAGCAGAAATACATTGAGGACCAAAACCATAAGCATGGAAAGTACTGAAGAGGTAATCATGCTCAACTCTATCAAAAGCCTTCTGTTGATCTAATGAAATTATACCCACATTAATATTAAACAATTTGGAAACAGCTATAGAATCCCTTAATAAAGAAATATTATCATGAATACACCTATTAGGAATACTGTAGGTTTGATCAGGGTGCACTACAGAACCTATAACTTCTCTCAAGCGCATTGCCAAAGCTTTAGAAAAAAGTTTATAGTCTGTACATAACAGAGAGACTGGTCTCCAATTTCTTATATCAGTCAAATCACCTTTTTTAGGCAACAGAGTTATCACTGCACGCCGACAACTTAAGGGCAGCTCTCTGACCTGTAAGGATTCCTTAAGGACCAAGTGAACATCTTCACCAATTATAGTCCAGAAATGCTTATAAAAATCCACAGGAAGCCCATCAATTCCAGGGGCCTTGCCACTGTGCAAACTGTTTAAAGCAGAAGTCAGTTCATCAAATGTTAAAAGTTTTTCAAGGTCCTCCACATCCCGATCCTTGATCTTTGGGAGAGAACAGAGGAGCTGCTGTGTAGCAGAATCTGATCCATTACAGACTTTCTCCTGAACCGCTCTGTATAAAAATCCACAGCAAAGTTTCTTATCTCCTTTTGCTCAGTGAGCTCCAAACCATTTGAGTCCTTTAGACAAAGTATCACTTTCTTTTGACCATTTTTCTTCTCAAGTCCAAAGAAATACTGTGATGATATGTCCATCTCTGTTGCAACTTGAAAGCGAGATCTTACTAGCGCACCCTGAACCCTACTATCCAATAGGTTGGCTAACAACTGTTTTTTTAACTTTAAATCATCATACAACCCAACATTAAAAGAGCTATCAAAGGCTTTTTGGAGTTGCAAAATTTCCTGCTCCAGAACTCTCATGCTATTATTTACACTTGCAGACATTTGCCGACTATACTGTTGACAAAAAACTTTTATTTGTACTTTTCCTATATCCCACCATTGCCTTAATGTTGCAAAATCATTTTTTTCTTTCTGACCATTGTTTCCAAAAAAAGGCAAAACATTCTAAAAATTGCATATCCTTTAAAAGCTGACAATTAAAATGCCAATATGAACTATGGGTGGAAGTTGATGGCAGAACTAAATTACAAAGAACCATTGCATGATCAGAAAAAACATTAGGAACAATCTGACAATCAATAAAAATATTTGAATTATGCTTAAAAACATAAAATTTGTCCAGTCTAGCAGCAGAAATACAATTTTCCCTTAAACTGACCCAAGTGTATTGTCTAATTTTTGGGTTAAACATTCTCCAGACATCAACTAAATCATTAACATTTAAAACAGAAAGCAGTTCTTTAGCAGACATTGGGGAAGGCTCCAAATGATTCCTGTCAATTTTAAAATCTACAGTGCAATTAAAATCTCCCCCTAGCAGCAGCACAGTCCCTAACTGAATACAAGTTAAAGCTTTGCTTAAAGTTTGTAAAAAAGTAACTCTTTCTGTAGCAACACAAGGTGCATAAACATTCATAAAACAAAATGTAACCCCTCCAAATACAGCCTCAACCTTTAGAAGCCTTCCTTTAATGATTTCTTCAACTACTACAGAATCTGGTTCTATATTTTCAGAAAAAAAGAATTGCAACTCCTGCACTTGTATTAGAGCCATGACTGAGAAAACACTTCCCTCTCCATTCTCTAAACCACACACTCTCATTAGTTAAATCTGTATGAGTTTCTTGTAAAAAAGATATCTTCACTTTTTTCTGTATTAAATATGAAAAAATTGTAGCTCTCTTCTCACTACCTCTACACCCATTAACATTTAATGTCCCACAGGACATCTTATTCACATTTTTACTCATCACAAAACATGAAGTAAGCAAACAGAGGAAAGAGTAAAAAAACAAATGCCTGCTAATCATCATTACTCTTTAGGGAAAGACGAACCTTTTGTAACAATTTTTTTAAACAATACCTATTTTGTTTACTGAGCTCTTCCTCACTAGCACGTTTAAAATAGAACTCTACAGAATCTACAAACTTCACAAGATCAGGAAATGAATTCTGTATTTCAACATTCTTTTTCCTTTTAGTAATATCTAAAAATTCATTAATACTCTGCAGAGAATAACTAGCAGTCATATTTTGAGCTGCAGGTAGAGAAACCTGAGAAACAGAAATTTCAACATCTTCCTCACTCTCTGAAAATGCTGCAAGAGCAGCTGGGGAATCATTAGCCACATGTGTTCCTCCAGTAGTCTGCAAAACTGAGGGATTAACACTTTGTGAACTGGGCTCATCAGCTTTATCACTTACTTTTACTGAACTAGTTACAGAATTATTATTGCATCCAGCTTTTTCCTCCTTATCAACACTTTTACTTTCCTTCACCTCATCACCACCTGCATTTTCTATCTTCTTATATGAAACATCCTCTTTATTCCCTTCCACAACTGAGATTTTATTTTCTTCCATTTGATTCCCACTTATTTCATTAAATCTCTTAACCTTTTCTCTCCCTACCTGAATGAGCTCAGATTTAAAAGGCCTTTTCTTACTCTGCACTTTATCAGTTACAGCTAAATCTTTTTCCTGCAGTTTAGAAAGAGAAACTACAGCTTCCTGCTCCATTTTCTCATCTTGCTCACTGTCCTCAGATAAAGAAGACTCCCCTGATTCCAAATCAGAAACCAAATTCTCTTGCTCATTTGCAGCAATTTCAGCTGCTGCTTTCTGCTTTTGATCAGGGCAGTCCTTAATTAGATGTTCAGAGCTTTTACAACTAAAACAGCGCATTTGCTCAGTACTAGCAAAAACAATATAGTTACATTCATCCAACTTGTACCTTAATGCAACATTTAAAGTTTTGTTACTGTCCTTAAGTATCATAAAAACCTGTCTTCTAAAGGACATAACATGCTTAATCTCATTTGCTTTACATGCTAAAGGAACCATGCGAATGGGACTAGTCAATTTCCCATAACGAGATAAATCATGAGCTAGTTGTTCATTTCTCAAAAAAGGAGGCACATTAGAAATAAGCACTTTCACAGTTGGAGTAGATAAGGGTAGAACAGTATAAAAAACTCCAAAAATGACAACACCCTCAGAAATTACTTTGTTAGCTAGCTGTTCAGTGCTCACAAAAACAACCACTGATTTATTCATTCTTGATGCAGACTTAATATTACTGCAACCAACAACTTTCCCTACAGCTAACACACAATTCTCAACATTAACATCATTTCCCGGGCTAATCCTGACCCCATGCCTTCTGGTCAATTTCTCAAACCTAAATACATTGGGACAGCTTCCCCCTGAAGTTGAAGCCATTCTGGGCTATCCCCAGAAAAAAACCCTAACCAACAGCAAAAAAACAGCAAGCTAAGCCAAGCTACACTGCAACACACAGCCTCAGTCAGTGCTCTCACACCAAGCTCCTCCTCTTCCTCTAGAGAGACAGAAAGAAAAAGCGAAAGAGAGAGAGAAAAAGAAAGACAGACAGAAAGAAAAAGCGAAAGAGAGAGAGAAAAAGAAAGACAGACAGAAAGAAAAAGAGAGAGAGAGAGAGAGAAAAAGAGAGAGAGAGAGAGAAAAAGAGAGAGAGAGAGAGAAAAAGAGAGAGAGAGAAAGAGAAAGAGAAAGAGAAAGAGAAAGAGAAAGAGAAAGAGAAAGAGAGAAAAAGAGAGAGAGAGAAAGAGAAAGAGAAAGAGAAAGAGAAAGAGAAAGAGAAAGAGAAAGAGAGAGAGAGAGAGAGAGAGAGAGAGAGAGAGAGAGAGAGAGAGAGAGAGAGAGAGAGAGAGAGAGAGAGAGAGAACAAAAGAGAGGGGGAGAGAGAGAGAGAGAGAGAGAGAGAGAGTATAAAGAGAGGGAGAGAGAGGGGGGAGAGAGCATAAAATAAAGGGGGAGAGAGCTCAAAAGAGGGGGTATAAAGAGAGGGAGAGAGAGTGCAAAAGAGAGGGGAGAGAGAGGGGGGAGAGAGCATAAAATAAAGGGGGAGAGAGAGAGCGCAAAAGAGGGGGAGAGAGCACAAAAGAGAGGGGAGAGAGAGGGGGAGAGAGCATAAAATAGAGGGGGCGAGAGAGCGCAAAAGAGGGGGAGAGAGAGAGAGAGCTCAAAAGAGAGGGAGAGAGAGAGCTCAAAAGGGAGGGAGAGAGAGTGCTCAAAAGGGAGGGAGAGAGAGAGCTCAAAAGGGAGGGAGAGAGAGAGCTCAAAAGGGAGGGAGAGAGAGAGCTCAAAAGGGAGGGAGAGAGAGAGCTCAAAAGGGAGGGAGAGAGAGAGCTCAAAAGGGAGGGAGAGAGAGAGCTCAAAAGGGAGGGAGAGAGAGAGCTCAAAAGGGAGGGAGAGAGAGAGCTCAAAAGGGAGGGAGAGAAAGAGCTCAAAAGGGAGGGAGAGAAAGAGCTCAAAAGGGAGGGAGAGAAAGAGCTCAAAAGGGAGGGAGAGAGCTCAAAAGAGAGCGGGAGAGAGCTCAAAAGAGAGGGGGAGAGAGAGAGCTCAAAAGAGAGGGGGAGAGAGAGAGCTCAAAAGAGAGGGGGAGAGAGAGAGCTCAAAAGAGAGGGGGGAGAGAGAGCTCAAAAGAGAGGGGGGAGAGAGAGCTCAAAAGAGAGGGGGGAGAGAGAGCTCAAAAGAGAGGGGTGAGAGAGAGCTCAAAAGAGAGGGGGGAGAGAGAGCTCAAAAGAGAGGGGGGAGAGAGAGCTCAAAAGAGAGGGGGGAGAGAGAGCTCAAAAGAGAGGGGGGAGAGAGAGCTCAAAAGAGAGGGGTGAGAGAGAGCTCAAAAGAGAGGGGGGAGAGAGAGCTCAAAAGAGAGGGGGGAGAGAGAGAGAGACAGCGCAAAAGAGAGGGGGGAGAGAGAGCAAAAGAGAGGGGGAGGGAGAGAGCGCAAGGGGTGGGACCGCTGTACTGCAAAAAATGGCCTTTAGGACTAGTATATATATATATATATATATATATATATATATATATATATATATTTTATTTTTTTTTTATTTTTTTTTAATTATTATTATTTTTACCCCTTGCCTTAATCATTTTGATGTGGAAACCATCTGTGTGGGCTTTTTCATTTATCCTTTATTGGCAGTAGTAATGCATCCTTTAGTTCTGGCAAAGGTTTGTATACTGTAACTATGCAAATGAGTCCAAGTTTTCTGTTCCAGAGCACTACAGTAAGAAATTGATAGGTGAGTCCACTTCTAATGTAATTTAAGCTCACTGAAAGGGAATGATAGATTTTGTAAGTAACATGCAATCAAATGATCATGTGTTAAATATTACAAATATATGTTTATACATATTCTTAACAATCTGAAGGCTACCCAACTTAATGCAGGGTAAGTATGTCCTTGTAAGCATTGTTCCAGTCCTCTCAGTCTCACAGGGTCCATTGTAATACAATAGGATTTCTGTGCAAAAACACTGTGCCCCAATGATCAAAAGTGCTACGAGGTAGAAAAGGGATTCACCACTATGTTGAGTGAGCCTGTTGAAATATCCCAAACTCCCGATACAGCAGCATTACTGAGAGGCATTTACTATACATGCCATTGATCTGCAATGCTTGCTATAGATCAGGGTTCTTCAAACCACAGGTCGGGACCCATTACTGGGTCGCAACATTATGTTTACTGGGTCGCAACTTTTGTGTTTATGTTGTAGGAGAGTGTGTGCTTGTTATATGAGAGAATGTGTGATGCATGTATGTGCGCTATTACTGTATGAGAATTGTATGAGAGAGAGCGTGGTGTGTGTGTGCAGTATGAAAGTGTATGTGCGTGTTCTATAAGTGAGTGTGTGGTGTGTGTGCTGTATGAGAGTGTGTGGTGTGTGAGCGTTGTATGAGAGTGAGCGTGGCGTGTGTGTGTTGTATGAGAGTGTGTGTTTGTTATATGAGAGAATGTGTGGTGTGTGTATGCGTGCTGTATGAGAGTTGTATGAGAGTGAGCATGGTGTGTGAGTGTGCAGTATGAAAGTGTGTGTGCATGTTATATAAGTGAGTGTGTGGTGTGTGAGCTGTATGAGAGTGTGTGTTTGTTATATGAGAGAATGTGTGGTGTGTGTATGCGCGCTGTATGAGAGTGAGCGTGGTGTGCAGTATGAAAATGTATGTGCGTGTTATATAAGTGAGTGTGTGGTGTGTGCGCTGTATGAGAGTGTGCGGTGTGTGTGTGTGTTTGTTATATGAGAGAATGTGTGGTGTGTGTATGCGTGTTGTATGAGATTGAGCATGGTGTGTGAGTGTGCAGTATGAAAGTGTGTGTGCATGTTATATAAGTGAGTGTGTGGTGTGTGAGCTGTATGAGAGTGTGTGGCGTGTGTGCGTTGTATGAGAGTGAGTGTGGCGTGTGTGTGCTGTATGAGAGTGTGTGTTTGTTATATGAGAGAATGTGTGGTGTGTGTATGCGCGCTGTATGAGTGTGAGCGTGGTGTGTGGGTGTGCAGTATGAAAGTGTATGTGCATGTTATATAAGTGAGTGTGTCGTGTGTGTGTTGTATGAGACTGTGTGTGTTGTGTGAGAGTGTGTGTTTGTTATATGAGAGAATGTGTGGTGTGTGTATGCTCACTGTATGAGAGTGAGCATGGTGTGCGTGCAGTATGAAAGTGTGTGTGCGTGTAATATAAGTGAGTGTGCAGTGTGGTGTGTGTGTTGTATGAGAGTTTGTGTTTGTTATATGAGAGAATGTGTGGTGTGTGTATGCGTGCTGTATGAGAGTTGTATGAGAGTGACCGTGGTGTGTGGTGTGTGTGCTGTATGGGAGTGTGCGCTGTTTGTGAGTGTGCGGTGTGTGTGGTGTGTGTGCTGTATGTGAGTGTGCAGTGTGTTTGTTGTATGAGAGTGTGCAGTGTGTGTGTTTGCTGTATGAGAGTGTGTAGTGCGTGTGTGTGCAGGATGAATGTGTGTTTGTGTGTGTGATTACTTTTTATAACACTCTAAATGTTTGGCTACATTCAGGAATACAGTACGCACACATTTTAGTCACTTTACCTAAAATTGCAGCTATCTTGTTGAATATTACTTAAAGGGCCATAATACCCAAATGTTGAAACACTTGAAAGTGATGCAGCATAGCTGTAAAAAGCTGACTAGAAAATATCACCTGAACATCTCTATGTTAAAAAAAAAAAAAAAGATATTTTACCTCAAAAATTCCTCAGTAGCCACATCCCATTGTAAAGGACTTCTAAGCAGCAAATCAGTATGTCTGTCCCGGGACAGCGGAAGGAGTGGAGTTTTCGTGCACTCTCATCTTATTTCCCTATTAAGTTTACTATGACATCTCATGCGAGTTAAGTGGAATCTCATGAGATCACATTAAAAGAGTTCATGACCTCAGCACTGTTGATGCTGATTGGCTTCTGTTCATTTCATCATTTATTTATTTATTTATTTTTTTTACTTGCAACTGGGCAGCAGCTGAGTATATTTTACACAGAACTTACTCTGCTGAGCTGAGGAGATTGTGAGGTAAAATATCTTCCTTTTATACATAGAGATGCTCAGGCTTTTTATAGTTATACTGCATCAGTTTCAAGTGATTTAGCATATGAGTATTATGTCCCTTTAAGAATTTTTCAGACCAAGCATTAAAGTAGGGTCGCAAAGGTATGTGGTATCATGGCACTGGGACTTGGGGAAAAAAGTTTAAAGAACCCTGCTGTAGATAACACCCATGAATAGTAAACAATCCCTTGAATTAGAACTGCCGTGCCTAACCACTAATCCTAATACCCCTAAACCAAAATAAGCCCACCATCACAAACTAACCCTACACTAATTTACCCCTATACTGCTACATACCCACCACAAGTACTATCCTATTAACCCCTGTACTGCTACATACCCACCGCAAGTACCTATTCTATTAACCCCTATACCACCACAAGTACTATCCTATTAAACCCTATACAGCTACATACCCTTCGCAAGTACTTATCCTATTAACCCCTATACCGCTACATACCCACTACAAGTACTATACTATTAACCCCTATACTGTCATATAGCCACCACAAGTACTTTCCTATTAACCCATATACTGCTACATACCCACTACAAGTACCCTACACTATTAACTCTAAACCGCCATAACCCCCAACGCGAACTAACCCTACTCTACTTAACACCTAACCCCCTAAGTTATTTTAAAAATAATCTGTTGCTTTAAAAATAAAAATATTACCCCTAAACTGCCAAAACCCTCAACGCAATCTAAGCCTACTCTACCAAACACCTAAACCCCCCTCTTACCTAAACCCCCTAAGTTACATGAAAAAAAGCAGTAGGGACCTTTTTGGGTGTGTTTTTTTATATTTTTATAAGAATAGGCTATTTAATTTAATTTTTTATGATAGTTTTTTTAGGTAGATTTTATTGTTTTGGGGGGTGGGAGGTTATTTTTTATTGTAAAAGACATGAATTATCTTTATGGAAATGCCCTACAAAAGGCCCTTTTAAGGGCTATTGTAATTTATTTTAGTGTTAAGGTTTAGTTTTTTTTTTATTATGGGTTTTTATTTTTTGGGGCATGTAGATTAGTGTTAGGCATAATGGTGGGTTTTTATTTTGGATATTGTATTTTATTATTTTCTGTAATTTCCGCAGCCTCCACTCTGCAAACTTCTTCCCCGTCCGGGCCCTCTTCATTCTGGCTCCTGGTGCCAGGGGCCCATCTTTGCGGAGGCAGACTTTAGCAGCATTTTCTGCTGCCTTTGCTCTACAATCTTCTTCCACGTCAGGGCCTTCTTCATCCTAGCTCCTGGTGCCAGGTCCACATCTTCGCGGAGGCGGACTTTGGCGGCCTCTTCTGCAGTCTATACTCTGCATCTTCTTTTCTTCCACGAACCCTGGTCTTCATGTGGTCACCACCAAACAATGATTTTCTAGAAGCGCAGATATAGGGGTACAGCTACATCCTGATTGGTTGATTAGATTAGTCAATCCCTATTGGCTGATTTGAATCAGCCAATAGCAAGAAAGTATTTAATTTTAAATTCTAATTTTCCTTTTCTTTTCATCCAGGAGCCAAAATGAACAGAGGCCTGATAGGTAAGAAGATTGCTGAGCCAAGGCTGCAGAAGTTACAGAAAATAACAAAATACCGTATCCACCGTGAAGATGGCCCCCCGGCACCAGGATGAAGAGGGCGCAATATCGGATTAAGAGAAGCCGTTTTTTCACAGTTTTTTTTTTTAACAGTGAGTACAATTTTTGGGGTTACTTAGGGCTTTTTTTAAATTTAATTTTTTAGGATATTTTTTTTAGGTAGATTTTGTTATTTTGAGGGGTGAGGTTTTTTTCTAATTTATTTTATTTGTAAAAGAGCTGAAATATCTTTAGTGCAATTGCCTGCAAAAGGCCCTTTAAGGGCTATTATAATTTATTTTAGTGTTTAAATATTTTTGTTTTGGGTGTTTTTTTTGGGGGGGGGCATGCAGATTAGTGTTAAGTATAATGGAGGGTTTTTTATTTTGGATATTTTATTATTTTCTGCAACTTAGATTTTTTATTTTCTTGTAGCTTATGGGATTTCGTTTAGAGGGGGTTTTTAGGTGTTAGGTAGAGTAGGGTTATATTTTGTAACAGGAACAAGAAAAATGAACCACATCTCACCTCCAGCAGTAGAGGTTCTATCCTGCAGGAGGCTTGGCTTCTTCCAAGCTGCAGGGCCATGGGTCAGTGTCTTTCACATAAAGGCCCAATGCAGAACACTAAAGTCCAATACAAAGTTCAGAAAACTTAAAGGGACAGTATAATGTAAAATAGTTTTTCCCTTAATGTGTTGCCAATTACTTTTTTACCAGCTGCAAAGTATAAAATGTATGAGAATTTGCTTTTTAAGGTTTATTTGTGTATATGAATTAGCTGGTTTTGTGTTTTGAAGCCACACCCTAATAAAATGGGTTGAGCTGGTAGGTATAAACAGATATCGTTACTTTATCACATTGTGTACATAAATCTGCTTCTTTATCTTATATCTGGCCGTAAACCAATCACCAATACTTGGAGAGAACAATGGAAAATTAACCCCTTAATGACAACTGACGTACCAGGTACGTCATGCATTAACTTACAGTTAATGACAATAGACGTACCTGGTACGTCAGTTGTCTAAGAGAGTGCTGGAAGCGATCGCAATCGCTTCCAGCAGCTCTCAGGGTATTGCAGTGATGCCTCCATATGGAGGCATCCTGCAATACCATTTAGAAGACTCCGATGCAGAGAGAGCCACTCTGTGGCCCTCTCTGCACCGGTAGCGATGGTGCCGGTTCGTTGGTGGGTGGGAGCACATCAGGGAGGCGGGTGGGCGGCCCATCGCTACCCGGCATCCGGTTCCTGTAAGTGCTATGTGCACGCCGGGTGCCGGGAGCGTGCGGGGGCGCGCGTGCGCGCCCGATTACATGGCCACTGCCACCAATGAGAAAGGAAGGGGGGACAAAAATATAATATAAATAAATATATAAGGATCTGGGAGGGGGAGGGGGTTGGGGTATTGTGGGGGGCTGCTACACTACAGAAAATATTAAAATGGCAAAAAATTGCAAAAAAAAACACTTGTTTTGGGGGCAAATTGGGTACTGGCAGACAGCTGCCAGTACCCAAGATGGCGGCAATTAGGTAGGGGAGAGGGTTAGAGAGCTGGGGGGGGGGATCATGGAGGTTGGGGCTAAGGCAGGAGTCCATCACAGCTAAAACATTTTAATTTTTTTTATTAAAAAAAAGAAAAACTCCTTTTATTTAGTACTGGCAGACTTTCTGCCAGTACTTAAGATGGCGGGGACAATTGTGGGGTGGGGGAGGGAAGAGAACTGTTTGGGAGGGATCAGGGGGTGGGATGTGTCAGGTGGGAGGCTGATCTCTACCCTAAAGCTAAAATTAACCCTGCAAGCTCCCTACAACCTACCTAATTAACCCCTTCACTGCTGGGCATAATTTACGTGTGGTGCGCAGCAGCATTTAGTGGCCTTCTAATTACCAAAAAGCAATGCCAAAGCCATATAAGTCTGCTATTTCTGAACAAAGGGGATCCCAAAGAAGCATTTACAACCATTTGTGCCTTAATTGCACAAGCTGTTTGTAAATAATTTCAGTGGGAAACCTAAAGTTTGTGACAAAATTTGTGAAAAAGTGAACTTATTTTTTTATTTGATGACATTTGGCGGTGAAATGGTGGCATGAAATATACCAAAATGGGCCTAGATCAATACTTTGGGTTGTCTTCTAAAAAAAAATATATACATGTCAAGGGATATTCAGGTATTCCTGACAGATATCAGGGTTCCAATGTAACTAGCGCTAATTTTGAAAAAAAGTTGTTTGGAAATAGCAAAGTGCTACTTGTATTTATGGCCCTATAACTTGCAAAAAAAGTAAAGAACATGTAAACATTGGGTATTTCTAAACTCAGGACAAAATTTAGAAACTATTTAGCATAGGTGTTTTTTGGTGATTGTAGATGTGTAACAGATTTTGGGGGTCAAAGTTAGAAAAAGTGTGTTTTTTTCAATTTTTTCCTCATATTTTATATTTTTTTTATAGGAAATTATAAGATATGATGAAAATAATGGTATCTTTAGAAAGTCCATTTAATGGCGAGAAAAACGGTATATAATATGTGTGGGTACAGTAAACGAGTAAGAGGAAAATTACAGCTAAACACAAACACCGCAGAAATGTAAAAATAGCCATTGTCATTAAGGGTAAGAAAATTGAAAAATGGTCCGGTCATTAAGGGGTTAAAGGGACACTGAACCCACATTTTTTTCTTTCGTGATTCAGATAGAGCATGAAATTTTAAGCAACTTTCTAATTTACTCCTATTATCAAACTTTCTTAATTTTATTGGTATCTTTATTTGAAATTCAAGAATGTAAGCTTAGATGCCGGCTTATTTTTGGTGAACAACCTGGGTTGTCCTTGTTGATTGGTGGATAAATTCATCCACCAATAAAAATGTGCTGTCCAGAGTCCTGGGCCAAAAAAAGCATAGATGCCTTATTTTTCAAATAAAGATAGCAAGAGAACAAAGAAATAGGAGTAAATTAGAAAGTTGCTTAAAATTGCATGCTCTATCTGAATAACGAAATAAAAAAAATTGGGTTCAGTGTCCCTTTAACATTTTATTGTCTTATCTCTTCTATATCACACTGGAAGTGTAATTTATTCTGCTATCTGTGTTTACACAACTTATTTATAGTTTGGCCCTAAGGTCAAAAACTTTCAGAATAGGTAGGGATACCATAGGCTAATTCAACCATTTCAAATGCCAATATAAGGGTAAAGGAGCTACTTGTAAACAATTTAATACATTCCAGCAGGTAAGTGGATCATTGGGAACAAATTTAAGGGGAGAATTTTTTTTTGTGTAAACTGTCCCTTTAAAGGGACATGAAACCCAAATATTTTTTTTCATGATTAAGGTAGAACATCCAATTTTAAACAATTTTCCAGTTTACTTCAATTATCAAATTTGCTTCATTCTCTTGGTATCATTTGTTGAAGAAGCAGCAATGTACTACTTGTTTCTAACTGAACACATGGGTGAGCCAATGGCAATCTGTGTGTATATATATATATATATAGCCACCAATCAGCAACCAGAACCAAGGTTCTTTGCTGCCCCTGAGCTTACCTAGATAAACCTTTCAGCAAAGGATAACAAGAGAAGAAAGCAAATTAAATAACAAGTAAATTGGAACTTTGCTTTAAATTGTATGCTCTGTCTAAATCATGAATGTCTAATTATGAATTTACTGTCCCTTTAAGTAATTTGCAGTAACAAAGTCCAATGAATACTTAAACTGTGCAGTAAGGGTGAGGCTGTCACAGAATACCTGGTAGATACAGCAGGCACAGCTTGGTTTGAGGAAGGCTGTCCATGTATGGTAGGTAAAAGGTTTTCAGCAGGTACAGGATACCCAGCCGGTACTGTTGGTGAGACTGTCACAGGATACCAGGTAGGTACAACAAGCACAGGTGGTTTAAAGAACCAGGTTAGCATATGCAGGTACAAGGTAAGTATGCTCGGTCTGTGGAACAAGTTGAGCATACACAGGCACAAGGTATGCTTGGTCTCTGGAGCAAGGTGAGCATACATAGGTATCAGGTAAGTATGCTTGGTGTCTGGAGCCAGGAACAAGGTAGGTAAGGCAATAACTCAGCCCAGAGTGATGGGATGAGTGAGCTTTTATAGGAACTCCCACACCTGAGTCCTCCAGGTGGGAGATCCTGTAATTAGGACATGCCTAGGGGAGCTGCAGGCAGGAGCAGGAAGACCAGAGTCTCAGCATCCCTTCACGTGGGATGCCAAGATGGAAACTGATTCTCTCTGCATTTCCTGAGGCTGTAAGGGCCAGACCAGGAGCTTCTTTCTAAGTGCTGCTAATTTGTTTTCAAATTGTGCCCAGTGATTAGGCTGCTATACTTCAGTGGTGCATACATTTTTAAAGTTGCACATTGACGTTCATCCAAACTAAATAATGAAATGTTTTCACTTTGGAACAGACACAAGGCAAACTTAGTATAGAAACAGTCCATTCTAAACTACCAGAGCAGTATGTAAGTTGATTACCTTTAATGCCAAATATATATGCTAACATATTCATAACGCAAATAGACACAATTCTAGTACAGCTATATGCACATAGACCCTAGACAAGATCCGTTGCTTCCTGCACCTGCTTAATGCCAGCTGTATAGTCACAGACTGATAAAACAAAAACTAGGTGACTTTTCACAAATGTTATGTCATATACAGTATATATATATATCTATATATATATATATATATATATATATATATACACACATACTTATATACCGACAATCCTCAGGCTAGACAAATTACATATGCACTCCTTTATGCTATTGACCCCAACAGACTTTAGAGCAATGCATAGCACCTGAGGCTCCTTTAAGAGAGTTATATAACTCCAGCAAACCTAATAACAATATATTAGTTGCTTCTCTCAGATATGTGGTGCTTGCAGTGCACAAATACAAGGTCTGAATGCTGCATCCTTACAGCAGTAGGTCACCTATACATGAAGTAAGGATGTCCTAGTAGAATTGTATTCTGTTTACTTTTGAGCAATTGTCACAATGACAACCATAATTAAAAATAAATAAAATGTTGCATTTCTAATAATAAAAAAAAAAATTGTATTCCTCTACTAAGATTTCAGTTGCCTAACTATTCTAATGCTGTCTTGGCTACAGTGTATGGTATGAAAATATGACAACACAAGAAGATTCAGTGCAGCATGACAGTTTTGCTTATTATTATTATTTCCTAATTTGGCAAATTATGGGGGGGGGAAGAGGCGTCATCCCTCATGCAAGCAGTTAATATGGTTAGAAAACTAGGTGTGCATACACCTTAAAGGAAACAATGGTTGCAAGAAAGGCCACCATACAGCTCCATATCAAGGGCAGAGTAGTGGTTGGCGATCATCATTTATTTTTTAATAATTATTTCTGTTTCTATTTCAGTTAATGCCCATTTCACCTCAACTTACATCTCTTCTTGCCTTGGGTAGAGCAATAGCCTTGTAAAGAAAATTCTGTTTTGCAAATTGATGACTGCAAACATCATTGAAAAATGAGTGTGCTACCATAGGGGCAGGTCCTACATGTAGCTAATTATACATTGCATGTTAATACTCATTTCATAGTTGCACAGTTGTCTCTGCTTACAAACACATAGTAAAAACAAGTTTACTTGATAAAACTGCTAAATCTAAATATAACATTGTATTGCTAACAAATTATACTACAGTTCTTTCTACTTATCAGCCAAACAGAAAAAATTTAAGTGAATGTACTTTTACTATACAGACTATAATTACTCGTGCTATGTACAGAATGCTAATTGTCCTTTCTAGATGTTCATACTACAAATGTCATATGCCATTGCAGACAAGATCATCCACTTTATGAAAGTGAGGTATCATTGCTAATGGTTCAAACATTGGCCTTATACAGTCTATCAGCTAGATCACGAGTTTGGCGTTATGAGTGAAAAAGCTTCATAATGATGCTTTTCCCCTAACGCCGCATAGGTGTACCGCACACCATTTTGGTCGTCACGCAAGGTCAGTACCGCACTTTTTAAAAAGTCCTTTTTCAATGGGACTTTCATAGCGCCGGTATTACATGTTTTGCTGTGAGGCCAAAAAGTGAGCGTTACAGCCTAAAATGACAAGATCCGTACCGCCATCTAAAGTCAGTAGTTATGAGTTTTACGTTACAAAGCTGTAATATAAAACTCATAACTAGTGTTAAAAAGTACACTAACACCCATAAACTACCTATTAACCCCTAAACCGAGGCCCTCCAGCATCGCACACTATAATAAAAATATTAACCCCTAATCTGCCGCTCCGGACATCGACGCCACTTAAAAAATATATTAACCCCTATTCCGCCACTCCCCAACATCGTCGCCACTATAATAAACCTATTAACCCCTAAACCGCCGCCCTCCCGCATCACAAACACTATTTAAATATTATTAACCCCTAATCTGCCGTCCGCCAACACTGCCGCTTTAATAAACATATTAACCACTAAACCGCAAGCCCCCCACAACATAAATATAATAAAATAAACTATTAACCCCTAAACCTCTGACCTCCCACATCACTACATAAATATAAAAAAAAAAATCCTATTGGCTGTTGCAATCAGCCAATAGGATTGAGCTTGCATTCTAGTGACTGATTGGAATAGCCAATAGAATGCGAGCTCAATCCTTTTGGCTGATTGGATCAGCCAATAGGATGAAAGCTCAATCCTATTGGCTGATTGCAACAGCCAATAGGATTCTTTCCACCTTTAATTCCTATTGGCTGATAGAATTCTATCAGCCAATCGGAATGTAAGGGACGCCATCTTGGATGATGTCACTTAAAGGGAAACTTCATTCTACAGCAGCGATCGCAAGAAGAGGATGCTCTGCCCCGGATGTCTTGAAGATGGACCCGCTCTGCGCCGGATGGATGAAGATAGAAGATGCTGTCTAGATGAAGACTTCTGCCCGCTTGGATGAAGACTTCTGCCAGCTTCGATGAGGACTTCTGCCGGCTTGGATGAAGACTTCTGCCGCCTGGATGAGGATGGATGTCCGGTCTTCGAAAACTGTAAGTGGATCGTCAGGGGTTAGTGTTAGGTTTTTTAAGGGTTTATTGGGTGGGTTTTATTTTTAGCTTAGGGTTTAGGCAATGTAAAAGAGCTAAATGCCCTTTTAAGGGCAATGCCCATCCATATGCCCTTTTCAGGGCAATGGTTAGCATAGGTTTATTTTGATTTTAATTTGGGGGGATTGGTTGGGTGGTTTTACTGCTAGGGAGGTGTTTGTATTTTTTTTTTACAGGTAAAAGAGCTGATTTCTTTGGGGCAATGCCCAGCAAAAGGCCCTTTTAAGGGCCATTGGCAGTTTAGTGTAGGCTAGGGTTTTTTTTTTATTTTCGGTGGGCTTTTTTATTTTGATAGGGCTATTAGATTAGGAGTAATTCATTTTTATTTTTGATAATTTCCTTTTTTATTTTGTGTAATTTAGTGGGGGGGTTTTGTAATTTAGATAATTGTATTTTATTAATTTAATTTAATTTATTTTATTGTAATGTTAGGTTTTAGTGTAAGGCAGGTTAGGTTTTATTTTACAGGTAAATTTTATATTTATTTGAACTAGGTAGCTAGTAAATAGTTAATAATTATTTGCTAACTAGTCTACCTATTTAAAATAAATACAAACCTGTGAAATAAAAATAAAACCTAAGATAGATACAATATAACTATTATATTATATTATATTGTAGCTAGCTTAGGCTTTTTTTTTTACAGGTAAGTATTTAGTTTTAAATAGGAATTATTTAGGTAATAATTGTAAGTTTAATTTAGATTTATTGTAATTATATTTAAGTTAGGGGGGTTAGGGTTAGACTTAGGGTTACGTTAGGGTTAGGGTTATGCTTAGGGTTAGGGTTATGCTTAGGGTTAGGTTTAGTGGTTAATATATTTATTTATATATTATTTAGTGTTAGTGATGTGGGAGGCCAGAGGTTTAGGGGTTAATAACTTTAGTATAGTCGCGGCGACATTGGGGGAGGCAGATTAGCGGTTAATAACTGTAATGTAGGTGACTGCAATATCGGGGCATATTAGGGGTTAATAGTTTTATTTAGGTGGCGGCGATGTTAGGGGCAGCAGATTGGTATTTTGTCAGTTTGTTTATTTTATCTCTTGAAGAGGTTGTCATTTAAAAGAAACAGATTAAAATTAATCCTTTCATTAATTATGTATGTACCCTGTAGAGGCTCATATTACAGAACATACTGCACCATAGAAAAATCAGATGATGTGCTTTGACCTTTTTAATCAATGCTCTTTTATTAACCTATTAGAATGACATAAAATATATGCTAAATTGTGTTAACCATCACTATCCCTGCAAATAATACTGTCTGAGAAACATAGAAAAATATGATCTTCCAGTAATAAATTAGTTCCAGACTTATTTTCAAATAAAATTTTGAAAAAAAAAAAAAAAATTAGTTCCAGATGATAAGATTAGTTTCACTGTTGGAATAATCAAATATACAAGCTAAATAAGTGCAGTTTCCGGCTATCTCATGAAACAGATTATATTGAAAACAGATAGGATTCATTTATGACAAATAAAAATCAGGGATTTAGGGCTCCATGTACTAAGAGGCGGGCGGACAGCTTCTTAACTCGCGAAGCTGTCCGCCCGCCTCCGCTACACACGGGCAGCGGATCTATTGATCCGCTTGCCCGTATGTATCATTACAGACTCAGCGGAGTGTGTAATGCCCGCCCCTTCAGTCGCGCGACCAATCACGCGACTGAAGGGGCTGTCAATCACCAAGAGCGAGCAAGCTCTCTGTGATTTTGCTTCGCCACCTAAGAGGTGGCGTAGGGTGTAGGAAGCAGCGGTCTAATGACCGCTGCTTCTTACATTGCGGGAAGCAGGCTCGCATATGAGAACCTGCCCCGCAAAGGCTCCGGAGCAGCTTTCACTGCTAAGTACATGGAGCCCTTAAAGGGCCATTATACACTTATTTTTTCTTTGCATAAATGTTTTGTAGATGATCTATTTATATAGCCCATAAAGTTTTTTTTTTAAATAAATGTATAGTTTTGTTTATTTTTAAATAACATTGCTCTGATTTTCAGACTCCTAACCAAGCCCCAAAGTTTTATGTGAATACCGTCAGCTACCTTCTCCAGCTTGCTCCTGTTTGTGTAAAGGGTCTTTTCACATGCAAAAGAAGGGGAGGGGGTGTCTTATTTTTCCACTTGCAGTGGGCTTTCCAACTACCTTTTCAACAGAGCTAAACTGACAGCTTCTAAGTAAAACTACTTTTTATTTCTGTTAAAATTGTTTTTTGTTTTTTAAAATTGGTTTATTAAACCCCTGATTTTTATTTGTCATAAACGAATCCTATCTGTTTTTAATATAATCTGTTATATATAACTGTATAGCTCTGCGGAATCTGTTGGCGCTCTACAAATAACCGATAATAATAATAAACTGCACTTATTTAGCTCTGCATAGAGCGTCATAGCTTTAAATTCAGTGTGTACTATTACACACTCAATTTTAATTGCAATCTTTCTGTATGGAAATATAGGGAGAATCCCATAAGCTGTGCTTTATTTGCTTTTTTAATATCTAGCGCAGTAATCTAACACCTATCATCTAACATTATTTTGTCAATAATCAAATATACACAATGTTTAATTATATTTACCTGGACATCCCATCCCATTCCAAAACCATAGGCATTAATATGGAGTTGACCCCCTCTGCGGCTATAACAGCAGCCACTCTTCTGGGGAGGCTTCCCATAGGATTTTTTAAGTGTGTTTTTCCGAATTTGTGGATATCTATTAGAAACAGGTGTGGCTGAAACACCTAAACTCAATAATTAATTTAGTAGGGATGCCCATATACTTTTGGCCATATAGTTTGTGTGTGTGTGTGTGTGTGTATATATATATGTGTGTGTGTGTCTGTGTGTATATATGGTCACCTGACATCACACCTGTATGAGCTTGTTGGGCATCCCATTCCAAAACCATGAGCATAAATAAATAGTTGCTCCCCCCCCCGGCTATAACAACCGCCACTCTTTTGGCTTTCCGCAAAAGTTTGGAGTTAATCTGTGGGAATTGGGTCCATTCAGCCAAATTAATATTTGAGAGATCAGGTACTAAAGTTGGACAAAAAAGGTCTGGCTCCTAATAAGCATTCAAATTCAACCTAAAGATATTCAATAATGGTGAAATCAGTGCTTTGTGCAGGCAATTTGAGTTTCCCCACACTAAACATGTCAAACCATGTCTTCATGGAGCTCACTTTGTACACAGGGGCATAGACATGCTGGAACAGCAAAGGGCCTCCCCAAACTGTTGCAACAAAATTCGACATACCCAATTTTCTTAAATGTCTTTGTATCCAGTAGCATTAAGATGGCCCTTCACTAAAAGTGAAGGGTCCTAGCACAAATCCTGAAAGACAATGCCAGACCATTATCCCTCCTACACCAAAGACTAAACATTATGCATTTCAATAGGTAGCATTCTCCTAGCACCCTCCACACTCAGATTCTTCAATTAGACTTCAAGATAGTGAAGATTGATTCCTCACACCAGAGAACACTTTTACATTGCTCCACAGTCCTGTTGTGGTGTGCTTTACACCTCTCCAGCCTAAATCCATAGTCAGCTACACTTATTGTGAACAGGTGCATTAAATCTGGCACACATCCATGAAATATCAATAGACAGACATTGAAAATACAAAAGGTTGTACAGAAGAGGTCAGTGAGTTTCAAATGCAGCACTGTGATAGGATGCCACCTTTGCCACAAGTCATTTCATGAAGTTTCTGCCATACTAAATCTGATCAGCTTTAAGTCATATTATTATAAAGTAAAAAATTTAAAATTTGACAATATGTGCACAAATATATTAACAAATTATCCTGTCTGTAAACAACAGCGGAGAGAAAGTCCTCAGTATAAAAAAAATTCCATAGTGCAGCTGTATAATCACACTGGTATTCAGCAAAGTGGACCTGTACTCACATGAAATAGAGCTACATTAGCTCTAATTATTGCGCTCAATAACGATAAAGTTCAGGTAGAACTGTTTATAATTTATTGCCACAATGTATTTAAAAACAATACACAATCATTCTGGGGTCAGGTTACTTTTCAAGACATATACTGTGTACCGTTACAGCTTTAACATCTAGAATATCATTCCGAAACAATGTAACAGCTTGGTTTACAGGAGTATACTTTAGTGAAAAGAGTCCGCTCCTCTTCATGACTTAATGACCTATGACGTCCGACGTACATTTTACCTATTGACTTTGTCAAGGATACAATCCATCACCATCCTCATCCTTTTAAAGTCCTTGATTGTTCCCAATTGGGTCTTCATCTTGAGTGCACCTGTAACTTATATTTATCCTAAGTATTTTATGTACACATTTTTTCAGCTTATTTTTCAAAAATCATTATTTCAATATCTCAAACAAGTGTTGGTGTTTTTATGCATATGTGGAAGCAAAAAAATTATTTTAAAATCTTTGCAACTTTATAAAAATTAGGGTTGCACCGATACCATTTTTTTAAGACCGAGTACAAAAACCGATACTTGTTTTCAAATACTCGCAGATACCAATTACCGATACTTTTTTTTTTAATGTCATGTGACAGTTAACCAAGCACAATACAGACTAATTATTTAAGATTCCTTCTTTATAATTATGAATGACTGTAACTTAAAAGACATTATGAAATAATAAAACAGTTTTATTTGACATAAAGTTCACAGAACATGTTTATAAATAAAAATATTACAATAAAATATATTAATAATAACAACAAATAACAAATATAAAATCACAACCAACCAAAAGTGAATACAGTAAAAAATAGAACAGTGCACTGTTTAATCATGGGGAATAACACTATGGGCTAAATTACATTTGACTGGTAAGCTTTACCAATGCTCTCATTACATGTCCTACTCCATTAAAGTCTATGAACAAAGCATTGATAAAGCTTACCAATCAAATGTATTCTAAATCTAGTCCTATAATTGCAGGATTAGTGTTCATTGGAATTAACTTAATTTTTGCCATGAGTACTCTTCCTGCAATTATATAAGCTAACCTATGGATGTTCCTCAGAGTACAGTATGTTTTGAACATCATTGTGCAAGATGAGAACTAGTAAAAAGGCAATTTAGCAATTAGAATAATTTTTCAAAAGTTAGTGGCAAGTTCTTTTTAAGGAACAGAAGCCTCTCTGCATGTTTAGCTATAAGTCTGTTTTTGCTATCAGTAAGGAGGTTTGACTCTAAGTTGAACAGTCTTTCACTTTCCACACTACTGCATGGGGCAGAAAGATATTTTTGGACCATTTTAGCCAGAGTTGGAAATCTCAGTTTATTAACTGACCAGTACTTCAGGGGTTTGTCTGAACGGGGTACAGTGATCTCTCCTACAATAATACAAATAACAGCAATTTGTATTGGCAGTACAGTAGTAAACAATTTTTAGTTTAGTCTCCACTTCAGCTTAAAATGAAATGGGAACATGCAGTTTGAAAAAACGCCACTAAATAGCATATGGGTAGGAAGTGGAGGTATCGGTTTAAGTATCGGTGCATTTGCACGAGTACAAGTACTCATGCAAATACTTGGTATCGGTATCGGTGCAACCCTAATAAAAATATATAAAATTAAAATATAAAATATAGTTATAGTTGAAATTAAATTTGAAATAACCTTGAGTGGAGTCAAACTCTAGGTTTTTTAAAAAAAATCACTAACCTGGAGCTTTACCTCTCTCCCATAAAGAACTAGTTCCTACACTGTCTACAATTTTTTTCACCTTTATTATATAATTCATCTTGAGTGCACCTGTAACTTATATTTATTTTATGTACAATTTTTTAAGCTTAATTTTCAAAAATCATTATTTCGATATCTCAAACAACATGTGTTGGTGTTTTTATGCATATGTGGAAGTTTATTTTAAAATCTTAGCAACTTTATAAAAATATATAATAAAAATATAAAATATACTTATAATTGAAATTAAAATAACCCTGAGTGGAGTCAAACTCTAGGCTTTTTTTAAAAAAAAAAAAAAACTTTTTTTTTTTGCTCCTATCACTAACCCGGAGCTTTACCTTTCTCCCATAAAGAACTATCTCCTACACTATGTCTACAAATGTTTTCACCTTTATTATATAATTCATCTATCTTTTATTCTTTTAAAATTGGAAAAAAGTCTAAATATTGTTTAAGCCCCTGGGTATTAATGTATTTAATTCATATATCTATTGCATTTCTATTTTACTTAATTTATTCCGTGTATCATAAATTTTGGGTTATAGAATGGGCAAATATAATAGAAATTTCAAAAATGGTTTTGAGAAACATTTTGTCTCTTAACATTTTAAGAAGAAACATAAACAAAATCCAAGAGATTTAAACTTCATGGGGATTAAATTAATCAAACCACATTGGAGGGGTGGGGATATACTGAATAAATTAGGTAAATTAGGTAAAATAGAAATACAAAGATTTTGAACTATTTCCTTTTTTAAAAGAATAAACGATAGATAAATTATGTACAATAAAGGTGATAACTTTTGTAGACATTGTGTAGGAACTAGTTCTATTTTTAACTCTATATAAATATAATTTTTAGAAAAAAAAATTAATTTATATTTGTAAATGTGAATGTGAAAGCATGTGAATGTGAAAGTTGAAAATCTTTTTGTAGGAAAACAAATGAACTCAGTAATTAGTAAGGATTTTTACATACTTTTGGCCATATACTGTAGATAATTAATTAATTGTAGATAGTTACCTTGCTGCTCTACTAAACATGATTGGTTCTAGTCCCACTCACAGTTGTTGGTAGTTTTATTATTTAATTTTAAGAGGCTGAATTATCAAGCTATGAATGGAGCTTGATGCCCCTGTTTTCACTGCTCCATAACTAGTCCGCTGCCTCTGAGGCTGCGGTCTTCAATCCGTCCGATCCTATATGATTAGGCTGATTGACACCCCGTGCTAGTGGCCTATTGGCCGCAAATCTGCAGGGACGGCATTGCACAAATAGTTCACCAGAACTGCTTGTGCAATGATACGCTACATCATATCATGTCCGTTCCCGCTTTAGTAAATCGGCCCCTAATAGTCATGATCCAGAGGTCAGAATCAAATGTCCTAAATTTGCAGAGTCAAATTGTTTTTTGGGCAGACATATGTGTAGTGATCACAGTGTCTGCGATATACTAACTGAAACATAGATATTGACGGCAGATAAGAGACATAGGCCCAGCAAGTCTGCCCGATATTACCTAGCAGTATAAACTTATCTAGTTTGTAGGATAGCCTTATGCTTGTCCCATGCATTTTTAAAGTCCCCCACAGTGTATGTTGTTACTACCTCTTGAGGAGGTTTATTCCATAAATCAATCACTCTTTCTGTAAATAAATGCTTCCTCAAATTACTCCTGAATCTACTACCCTTTAGCTTGAGATCATGACCCCTTTTTCTTGAATTTTCCATTTTATGTAAAATACCCACAGCATCAGTTTTACTAAGCCCTTTAACGTACTTGAAAGTTGCTATCATATCACCTCGTTCCCTTCTCTCCTCTAAGCTATACATATTTAGGTCATTGAGCCTATCCTGGTAAGTTTTATTTTTTAGACCATGTAACATTTTGGTAGCCCTCCTTTGCATAGATTCAAGTTTGTTAATATCCTTCTGAAGATATGGCCTCCAGAACTGCACACAATACTTAAGATGAGGCCTAACTAATGATCTAAAAAGTGGCATAATAACCTTACTATTTCTGCTGCAAATACCTCTACCAATACATCCAAGCATTCTGCTAGCCTTACTCACTGCATTACTACATTGTTTACTAAGTTTTAAATCATCTGAAATAATTCCCAAGTCCTGTTCCTCATCTGTAACAGCCAGTAAAGTGTCATTGAGTCTGTAATTAGCATTTTGATTTTTCTTCCCTAAATGCATTATTTTACATTTTGCTGTGTTAAACTTTAGATCCCAGTCATTTGTCCAATCCTCCAATTGTTGTACATCACTTCTCATTTTGTCTACCCCCCCCCCCCTGGAACATCCACTCTGTTACAAATTGTTGTATCATCTGCAAACAGACATACTTTCCCCTGTAGCCCTTTGCTGATATCACAGATAAATATGTTAAACAAAACAGGCCCCAGAACTGACCCCTGAGGAACACCACTAGTAACAGCCCCCTCTGCTGAATGAACTCCATTTACTAAGACACTTTGTTTCCTGTCCTTAAGCCAGCATTCCACCCAGCTCACAATTTTTGAATCTAGACCAAGGAGATAAAGTTTGTGAATTAGTTTATTGTGTGGGACGCTGTCAAATGCTTTGCTGAAATCTAGATATGCTACATCAACTGTTCCACCCTTGTCTAATACTTTTGTTACATAATCAAAGAAGTCAATTAGATTAGGCTGACATGATCTCCCTGAAGTAAAACCATGCTGATTTTGGTCCTCAAAATTGTTTGTCTTTATGTAAGTCATAATTCTTTCTTTTAAGAGGCTTTCCATTAATTTCCCTTCTACTGAAGTTAAACTAACTGGCCTGTAGTTACCAGATTCTTCTCTGCAGCCCTTTTTATGAAGAGGTATTACATTTGCTATTCTCCAATCATCTGGGACAGCTCCTGTTAATAGTGACGGATTAAACAGATCAGTTAATGGGACAGTTAGCACTGATCAAAGTTCTTTTAAAACCCTTGTATGAGTATTATTAAGACCCACTGCCTTTTTAACATTTATTTTTTATAATGCTAACAAAACCTCATCCTCTGTAAAAAGATTACTGTTAAGCTTGTTTCTATTTTTCGTAGCATCCCTTAATGTAGACATTCTATCTTCACAATCTTTTGTGAAAACAGAACAGAAGTAATCATTGAGACAGTCTGCAATCTGCTTACCTTCGTCTATTATTCTACCATTAACTGATTTCAATTTTACTATTCCTACCTTATTTTTTCTTCTTTCACTGATATATCTAAAGAATGTTTTGTCCCCATGTTTTACTGACTGTGCTATCTTCTCTTCTTCCTAATTAACTGCTTAGTCTTTTTTTTGTTGGAGTCTCCATATTTTCATATCGTCATCGGCTTGTGTGTGTCTGTAATTTTTATAAGCTATCTTTTTTGTTTTTACAGCATGTGCTACTTCTTTGGAAAACCAAATTGGTTTCTGCTTTCTTTTACTTTTACAGACATGTCTAATACAGTGTGCGGTTGCATCTAAAATGGCACCTTTCACAAATTCCCACTGTTCTTGAACCCCTGTAATAACAGTTTTCCCTTTTAAATATTTTTTAGGTATTCTCCCATTAATGAAAAATCTGCCTTCCTAAAGTCTAAAACTTTTGTTTTAGTCTGGGTGGACAGTTCCTGCACATGTATACTAAACCAAACAGATTGATGATTACTGGATCCTAAGTTCTCACCTACAGACACATCTGAAACTGTATCACTGTTTGTTAGTATTAGATCTAATATAGCTTTCTTATGAGTTGGTTCCTTAACTAATTGCTCACGTGATTCCCCTAGCAGAGATTCAAGAATATACCTGCATCTAGCTGATATAGCAGAAGGAATCTTCCAGTCTATATCTGACAAAGTCCCGCAGTACTATAACCTTACCCTTCATGGTCATTTTGGTTATTTCTTCTAATAACAGATTGTCCAGTTTTTCATCCTGCAATGGAGGCCTATATGCAACTCCTATTCTAAACACATTTTTATCTCCAATTTCCAAAGTCACCCAAATACTTTCCACCTCATCATTTGTTCCTACAATTTCAGTAACCTTTATATTTTCATTTACATACAGAGCAACTCCTCCACCTTTATTTCCTACTCTGTTCTTTTTAAATAACCTGTATCCAGGTATGACTATGTCCCAGTCATGCAAATCATTGTACCATGATTCTGTTATAGCTACTAAATCCAAGTTGTCCCTAGTCATTATTGAAATGAGTTCAGGTAATATATTTCTTAAGCTGCGAACATTTGTGCTCATGGCACGAAGAATTTTTCTACTTGAATTTCTAGAATTGTTACTTGTAACTGCCTATGTCTTTGTGTGATATCATGAAATTGACATTAAACATAAATTGAAAGCTGCATAACAATGTACCTTTATATCTGAGAAGAACTGTGCAATGAATAAAGCAACTGTATTTTGTCAAATGTGCATAACATTTTATGTTTTTTCCCCCGAACATAAGAACCCTTGCTAATAAACTGATACGCAGATATAGCATGAACTCTGTTTGCACATGTGCAGTTAAGATAAGGGACAGGGGTAGCCTGCCTCTTCTATTCACTTAGCACTGATTCACGTTAGTTAATAAAATAACAGGTATTTAAATAAACCAACATATTATTATCTTAATTAACAGACATATATACCTTTTTAATCTTTTTCTAATAGCTAAATATAAATATATATTTATACATACACAATAATATTAACACCTAAAATACTACAAGTGTGCTCACTGCTATTGCAGAATAAAAGAATACTTTTCCTATCATGATTGTTAATGCAAAACTGATAATCCGCAGTAAAAAAAATACAATTGAGTACATAGAATGTGAGGTAGGAGGGTGGTAAACAAAACCTCACAGATAAATTACCTAAAGGTATTAACCTAAGAATCCCTTGGGAAAAGTGGAACAAGTACTATTTTCAGATGTATGTTATAGCAAAATGAAGCAAAATAAATAATAAATGTATACTGCAATAATGTTTCATTTTCAATAATGAAACATTTTATTCGATATTGCAATGCCGAGTTAATAGGGACAGTCTACACTAAAATTGCTATTGTTTAAAAAGATAGATAACGCCTTTACTACCCATTCCCCAGCTTTGCACAACCAACGTTGTTATATTAAAGGGACATTATACACTCATTTTTTCTTTGCATAAATGTTTTGTAGATGATCTATTTATATAGCCCATAAAGTTTTTTAAAAAAAATAAATGTATAGTTTTGCTTATTTTTAAATAACATTGCTCTGATTTTCAGACTCCTAACCAAGCCCCAAAGTTTTATGTGAATACCGTCAGCTACCTTCTCCAGCTTGCTCCTGTTTGCGTAAAGGGTCTTTTCATATGCAAAAGTAGGGTAAGGGGGGGAGTGTCTTATTTGCCACTTGCAGTGGGCTTTCCAGCTACCTTTACAACAGAGCCAAACTGACAGCTTCTAAGTAAGTTTTTAAACAGTTTTATAATGGATTTTTATATCAGTAGCTGTGCATCTTATTCTTTATAGTAGTGTCTATTACATGCAGTTATATGAAAATGAGTGTATACTGTCCCTTTAATATACTTTATAACATTTAAACCTCTAAATTTCTGCCTGTTCCTAAGCCACCACAGACAGTCTCTTATCACATCCTTTTTTATTTGCTTTTCACAACAGGAGACTGCTAGTTCATGTGGGTCATATGGATAACATTGTGTTCAACACAGCACTAAATGCAAGTCAATAGATAATAAATAAAGTCATGTGATCAGGGGGCTGTCAGAAGAGGCTTAGATACAAGGTAATCATAGAGGTAAAAATTATATTAATATAACTGTGTTGGTTATGCAAAACTGGGGGATAGGTAATTAAGGGATTATCTAGCTTTTTAAACAATAACAATTCTATTGTAGACTGTACATTTAATTGTCTTATAAGAAATGTAAAACCAATAAAGAGTCCAGACAGATCAAGAGAGAGAGATTCTGACTGTTATGTTAAAGTTCAAGTTAAAATAAAAGTCAATGGGCCAGATTATAAGTGGTACGGTAAATCATTTTTCCCCTCTTGTGCAAACACCACTCAAAGTTAATTTTAACACTGGCGGGTTAGCGTGTGCTTTACAAGTTGAGAGTAAAGTGTATATGCACGAGCAAAACCTGATGCGCACTAACTCCAGGACTCCGATATTGTGACCGCGTTAACTTCTTCTCCCCATAGACATCAATGGAGCGAGCAGTTAAAATAAAAACTAACACTTATCGCTTGCGCAATAACAAGATGGCTGCATTAAACCTACAGCACTAAACTTGGAGGTAGTTATAAATATTTTACATTACAATGTTTTTCACATAGAAGAAAATGTTCTTTTTATTTTAAAATAAAGAGTCCAGACAGATCAAGAGAGAGAGATTCTGACTGTTATGTTAAAGTTCAAGTTAAAATAAAAGTCAATGGGCCAGATTATAAGTGGTACGGTAAATCATTTTTCCCCTCTTGTGCAAACACCACTCAAAGTTAATTTTAACACTGGCGGGTTAGCGTGTGCTTTACAAGTTGAGAGTAAAGTGTATATGCACGAGCGAAACCTGATGCGCACTAACTCCAGGACTCCGATATTGTGACCGCGTTAACTTCTTCTCCCCATAGACATCAATGGAGCGAGCAGTTAAAATAAAAACTAACACTTATCGCTTGCGCAATAACAAGATGGCTGCATTAAACCTACAGCACTAAACCTGGAGGTAGTTATAAATATTTTACATTACAATGTTTTTCACATAGAAGAAAATGTTCTTTTTATTTTAAAATAAATTTCTATATTTATATGATTCATTTGTTTATAAAATATATAGTTATACCTATACCTATATATACACCTATATATGTTAAATATTAAAATAAAAAAAAACATAATTTATGTAAGAACTTACCTGATAAATTAATTTCTTTCATATTGGCAAGAGTCCATGAGCTAGTGACATATGGGATATACAATCCTACCAGGAGGGGCAAAGTTTCCCAAACCTCAAAATTCCTGTAAATACACCCCCACCACACCCACAATTCAGTTTAACGAATAGCCAAGTAGTGGGGTAATAAAATAAGGAGTAAAAAAGCATACAAAAAGAGGAACTGGAAAATAAAATTTGCTTTTATAAAAAAATCATAACCACCATAAAAAGGGTGGGCCTCATGCTCTCTTGCCAATATGAAATAAATTAATTTATCAGGTAAGTTCTTACATAAATTATGTTTTCTGTCATGTAATTGGCAAGAGTCCATGAGCTAGTGACGTATGGGATAGAAATACCCAAGATGTGGAAGTCCACAGAAGAGTCACTAGAGAGGGAGGGATAAAAAAACAGCTATTTCCACTGAGAAATTATCCACACAATAATTAAGTTTTTCTCAAAAAAATTAAATCAAAAGCAGTAGAATTAAATTGAAACAGCTGCCTAAAGAACTTTTCTACCAAAGACTGCTTCAGAAGAAGCAAATACATCAAAATGGAAAAACAATAAAAATATGCAAAGAAAATCAAATTACTGATTTGCAAATTTGATCAACCTAAGCTTCATTCTGAAAAAGCCCAAGAAATGGCGACTGAACTTAGTAGAATGAGCTGTAAATCTCTGAGGCGGAGCCTGCCCTGCCTTGAAATAAGCCTTGAAAAACAAAAGCTTTAATCAGGAAGCCAAATAAATTGCAGAGGCTTCCTAACCTTTTCTGGAACCAGAAAAACAGCAAATAGACTAGACGTCTTCTGAAATCCTAGTAACCTTGATATAGAATTATAAAGCTCTTACCACATGCAAAGGATGTAAAGAACTCTCAAAGAAATCTTTAGGATTAGGACACAAAGAAGGAACAACAATTTCTCTACTAATGTTGTTCAAATTCACAACCTTAGGAAAAAAAGAAGTCCACAAAACAACTTATCTAGATGAAAAAATCAGATAAGGAGACACACAAGAGAGAGCTGATAAATCAGAAACTCTTGTAGCAGAATAGATAGTCAAAAGAAACAACCCTTTCCAAGAAAGTAGATAATCTTCAAAGAAAATATAGGCTCAAAAAAAAAGAGCCTGCAAAATCTTTAAACCAAATAAGACTCCAAAAAGGAGAAATTAATAAATGAACAGGCTTGATACCAACCAAAGCCTGACCAAAACAGTGAATGTCAGGAAGTTTAAACAAGCTTTCTAGAAAAACAGAAAGAACATGATTTGTCCGATCAAAAAATTTGCAGACAAACTTATCCAAACCAACCTGAAAAACTGTAAAATCCTATTAATGCTAAAAGAATGCCAAGAGAATTTATGAGAACAGTATAAAGTATAGGTTTTCCAAACCTGATAATACATGCTCCTTGAAACAGACTTATAAGCCTGCAATATAGCGATAAAAAGTCAGAGAAACCTCTATGACTAAATACTAATCAATTTCCATACCCCCAAATTAGTAATTTGAGATCCTAATGGAAAAATAGCCCCTAAAACAAGAGGGCTGGCCAAAGAGAAAGCGGCCAAGGATGGCAACTGGACATCCGAACAAGATCCACATACCAAACCTGTAAGGCCATGCTGATGCTATCAGAAACACATGACACTGTTCCAATATGATCTTGGAAATCACCTTTGGAAGAAAATCAGAGGCGGAAAGATGTAGTCAGGTTGCAAAACCAAGACACTGCTAATGCATCCACCATCTCCACCTGAGGATCCCTGGACCTAAAAAGGTACCTGGGAAATTGAGATAATCCACCTCCCAAAATGTCTAAAATCATAGAAAATAGACAGGAGATGAAATCCATCTAAGAACGTATTCAAGATACTTCTTAATTGCTAAGGAACTACGAGTCCCTATATGTTGATTGACATATGCCACAGTTGTGATATTGTCTGTCTGAAATCAAAAAATGAAAAAAAGTTCTCTCCTAAAATAAGCCAAGCCTGAAAGAGCTCTGAAAAAATAGCACTGAGTTCTAAAATATCGATTGGAAACCTCGCCTCTTGAAGTTTCTAAAACCCTTGTGCTGTCAAAAGACCCTCAGACAGCTCCCCAACCTGTAAGACTTGCATCCATTAAGAATACAGTCCAGGAAGGCAGAACAAAAGGAGGCCCCCTAAATAAAATGATGATAGACTAATAACCAAAACAGAGAGGGTAGAGTGTTAAGATTTAAAAAGATCAACTGTGATATCTAAAAACAATCCCTGTATCATTGATTCAGTATGCAAAGCAAAAAGCGATCTCAGATGAAAAATGAGCAAAGGGAACCACGCCCGATGCTGCAGTTATGAGACCTAAAACTTACATGCACATAGCCACTGAAAGAAATGTTCTAGACTGTAAGTTAGACAGGCTAACGCCACTTACAATTGACTTTTGTTCGATAAAGACAAAGACATGAACACAGAATCCATTTAGAAACCCAAAAAGAAGTGACCCTTGTCTGAGGAATCATGAAACTCTTAGGTAAATTAAATTAAATCCTCTAACCATGTCTTGAAGAAACAAAACTTAATTGATTCATGAGGGATTCCACAAAAAGAAAAGTCCATATATTTAAAAACTGCTCTTTCATATGTATGTATTGGGTACTTGTAAAGCGCGTCTAATTACCCGTAAGGGACTCAATATGCTGCTCATTTAATCAACCTTGGAAGGATGAAAGGCTGAATGGACCTCGCCAGAAATTGAACCTGCAACCCTCAGGTTGCTAGAGAGCTCAGCCACAGTGCATTAACATGCTGAGCTATCTGTCCGGCTTTAATAAAAGAAAAGTTTAAACTAATACCAAGATACCATCCAAATAAGGAAGCACCACAATACCCTACTGTCTGAAGACAGAAATAAGGGCACCAAGAACCTTTGAAAAGATTCATAAAGCTGTCACTAAACCAAATGGAAAAGCGACAAATTGGTAAAGCTTAAAAGAATCCACAAGTGGTCTGAATGAAATAAAATATGAGGATAAAGATCCTGAAAAATGGAGTGGACATGAAATGACCTTAACAAAAAGGCAAAATAGTCCTTATAATCGCCAACTTAAAAGTTGAAAGTCTTCAGATCCAAGAATGGACTGATTAAACCTTTCTTCTTAGGGACAAAGAATAGAATTGAATAGAAACCCAAATCCTGTTCCTGCAAAAAGAACTAGCATAATCACTCCTGAAAAAAATTCACAGAGTGTACTAAGAAAGAATGATTCTTCCCATAGGAGGTCTCATTCTAAAAATCTATTCAAACCCTAAGAATAATATAGAATTTGGACTAAGTTCATCCAAAAACAATTTAATCTGCCCCCCACCAGAAGGACTGGTTTGAAAACCGCACCTTCATGCAGTCTAATAACTAGTAATTATATAGCGTTTTTCTCCCATAAGGATACATAAAAACGCTTCTTCAGTGCTTACACTTGGAATTAACTAAATTAGCAGCTGATAAAAACAGTAGTTATTATTACCCAAATAAATGGTGCACAATAAATTGACCTCAAATGCCAAAGAGCTGTATTAACCCTGCTGGAAATTAATCTATGACCCTTGGATCTAGAACAAGCGTTTGTAGTCAGGACATTCACCAACTGATCTACATCACCGGACTAAAAGTAGGGCAGAAAAAAACTCTAAACTCCAGAAATAATGGAGATAATAGAAATTAAACAAATTATTATCCTAACAAAAGAGAGATAATAAAATATATTTGAAATCATAATAATAGATATAGTAAACATCATTAAATGAATACATCTAAAGTAAATAAATAGAGTTATACAGGCCCATTTATCAAGCTCCGTATGGAACTTGAAGGGCTGTGTTTCTGGCGAGTCTTCAGACTCGCCAGAAACACAAGTTATGAAGCAGCGGTCTAAAGACCGCTGCTTCATAACCCTGTCCGCCTGCTCTGAGCAGGCGGACAGGAACCGCCGGAAATCAACCCGATCGAATACGATCGGGTTGATTGACAGCTCCCTGCTGGCGGCCGATTGGCCGCGAGTCAGCAGGGGGTGGCGTTGCACCAGCAGCTCTTGTGAGCTGCTGGTGCAATGTTAAATGTGGAGAGCGTATTGCTCTCCGCATTTAGCGAGGTCTTGCGGACCTGATCCGCAGTGTCGGATCAGGTCCGCAAGCCCTTTGATAAATGGGCCCCATATACTTAAGAATCTGAAACTGCTTATGCTAACTGTTCAACAAAGGTTGAGAGAACAGTAATGTCAGCCACAGATAAAGCTGAGCAAAAAATATAAATAGTACGTGAATATGCTCTACTAAGGTTATATTCAAATTCTAAAGAATCCTGAAAATAAGTACCAATTTCCATAGAAATAGTAGTACAGTCCCAAGAGGGAATCAGAATAACCATTCCCTAGAATATAATAAAGATAGTATATTGAATAGGAAAAAAACTCAAAATCAAAAATGTTAAAATACAGAATTGAAAAGGATTATTAACATACAGCTAGATTACGAGTTTTGAGCGATATAGGAATTTTAACGACCGCCACAAAAGCAGCGTTATTTCACCTCCCTACAGGGAGTGCAGAATTATTAGGCAAGTTGTATTTTTGAGGATTAATTTTATTATTGAACAACAACCATGTTCTCAATGAACCCAAAAAACTCATTAATATCAAAGCTGAATAGTTTTGGAAGTAGTTTTTAGTTTGTTTTTAGTTATAGCTATTTTAGGGGGATATCTGTGTGTGCAGGTGACTATTACTGTGCATAATTATTAGGCAATTTAACAAAAAACAAATATATACCCATTTCAATTATTTATTTTTACCAGTGAAACCAATATAACATCTCAACATTCACAAATATACATTTCTGACATTCAAAAACAAAACAAAAACAAATCAGTGACCAATATAGCCACCTTTCTTTGCAAGGACACTCAAAAGCCTGCCATCCATGGATTCTGTCAGTGTTTTGATCTGTTCACCATCAACATTGCATGCAGCAGCAACCACAGCCTCCCAGACACTGTTCAGAGAGGTGTACTGTTTTCCCTCCTTGTAAATCTCACATTTGATGATGGACCACAGGTTCTCAATGGGGTTCAGATCAGGTGAACAAGGAGGCCATGTCATTAGATTTTCTTCTTTTATACCCTTTCTTGCCAGCCACGCTGTGGAGTACTTGGACGCGTGTGATGGAGCATTGTCCTGAATGAAAATCATGTTTTTCTTGAAGGATGCAGACTTCTTCCTGTACCACTGCTTGAAGAAGGTGTCTTCCAGAAACTGGCAGTAGGACTGGGAGTTGAGCTTGACTCCATCCTCAACCCGAAAAGGCCCCACAAGCTCATCTTTGATGATACCAGCCTAAACCAGTACTCCACCTCCACCTTGCTGGCGTCTGAGTCGGACTGGAGCTCTCTGCCCTTTACCAATCGAGCCACGGGCCCATCCATCTGGCCCATCAAGACTCACTCTCATTTCATCAGTCCATAAAACCTTAGAAAAATCAGTCTTGAGATATTTCTTGGCCCAGTCTTGACGTTTCAGCTTGTGTGTCTTGTTCAGTGGTGGTCATCTTTCAGCCTTTCTTACCTTGGCCATGTCTCTGAGTATTGCACACCTTGTGCTTTTGGGCACTCCAGTGAAATATGGCCAAACTGGTGGCAAGTGGCATCTTGGCAGCTGCACCCTTGACTTTTCTCAGTTCATGGGCAGTTATTTTGCGCCTTGGTTTTTCCACATGCTTCTTGCGACCCTGTTGACTATTTTGAATGAAACGCTTGATTGTTCGATGATCACGCTTGAGAAGCTTTGCAATTTTAAGAGTGCTGCATCCCTCTGCAAGATATCTCACTATTTTTGACTTTTCTGAGCCTGTCAAGTCCTTCTTTTGACCCATTTTGCCAAAGGAAAGGAAGTTGCCTAATAATTATGCACACCTGATATAGGGTGTTGATGTCATTAGACCACACCCCTTCTCATTACAGAGATGCACATCACCTAATATGCTTAATTGGTAGTAGGCTTTCGAGCCTATACAGCTTGGAGTAAGACAACATGCATAAAGAGGATGATGTGGTCAAAATACTCATTTGCCTAATAATTCTGCACTCCCTGTATAGCGCTGGTATTCCGAGTTTTAAAAAAGCAGGCTTGTGCGGGCAATATGGTTGCGTTGAGCTCCATACCGCACCGAAATCAAGCGCTGCTGTTACGTGTTCGTGCACGATTTCCCCATAGACATCAATGGGGATAGCTGGCAAAATAAATGTCTAACACCTGCGATCGTGGAATGAAAAGCTCTGTACAGCAGCCCCATTGATGTCTATGGGGAAAATAAAACTAATGTTTAAACCTAACACCCTAACATAAACTCTGAGTCTAAACACCCCTAATCTGTCACCCCCAACATCACCGCCACCTAATACAGTTATTAACCCCTAATCTGTCACCCCCAACATCACCGCCACCTAATACAGTTATGAACCCCTAATCTGCCACCCCAACATCGCCGTCCCCTACATAATGTTATTAACCCCTAATCTGCCGCCCCCAACATCGCCGCCACCTACATAAAACTATTAACCCCTAATCTGCCGCTCCCAATGTTGCCGCCACTATACTAAAGTTATTAACCCCTAAACCTCTGGCCTCCCACATCACTGCCACTAAATACTGTAAATGCATTAACCCCTAAACCTAACACTAACCCTAACGTAACCCTAACCCTAACTTAACCCTAAGTCTAACACCCCCCATCTTTAACATAATTAAAATACAGCTAAACTGAAGTTACAATTATTAACTAAATAATACCTATTTTAAACTAAATACAAACATACCTGTGAAATAAAACCAAAGCTAGCTACAATATAACTAATAGTTATATTGTAGCTAGCTTAGGTTTTATTTTTATTTCACAGGTAAGTTTGTATTTATTTTAACTAGGTAGACTAGTTAGTAAATAGTGATTAACTATTTACTAACTACCTAGTTAAAATAAATACAAACGTACCTGTGAAATAAAACCTAACCTGCCTTACACTAAAACCTAACATTACAAAAAAAATAAACACTAAAATTAGTAAAAATAAAAATAACTAAATTACATTAAAAAACAAACACTAAATTACAAAAAATAAGAAACAAATTATCAAAAATAAAAAGAATTACACTTAATCTAATAGCCCTATCAAAATAAAAAAGCCCCCCCCCCCCAAATAAAAAAAAAACAACCCTAGCCTACAATAAACTACCAATGGCCCTTAAAAGGGCTTTTTTTGGGGCATTGCCCCAAAGATATCAGCTCTTTTAGCTGTAAAAAAAAATACAAACACCCCCCCAACAGTAAAACCCACCACCCCCCCAAATAAAATAACTATCTAAAAAAAAACCTAAGCTAACCATTGACCTAAAAAGGGCATTTGTATGGGCATTGCCCTTAAAAGGGCATTTAGCTCTTTTACATGCCCAGACCCCTAACCCACCCAAAAAAACTTAAAAAAAACAAACACTAACCACTTACAGTTCTTGAAGTCCCGCTTGAAGGATCCATCCAGCCGGCAAAGTCATCATCCATGCGGCAAGAAGTCTTCATCCAGGTGGCCTCTTCGATCTTCATCCAGCTGGCGGAGTCCTCATCCAGGCGGCAAGAAGTCTTCATCCAGACAGCATCTTCTATCTTCATCCATCCGGCGTGGAGCGGGTCCATCCTGAAGACATCCGGTGCAGAGCATCCTCTTCATATGGTCACTGCCGTAAACTAGAACTTCAATGCAAGTGACGAAATCCAAGATGGCATCCCTTGCATTCCTATTGGCTGAAAGATTTCAATCAGCCAATAGGAATTAGAGCTGCTAAAATCCTATTGGCTGATCCAGCTTTTTCAATTTTTCTTCGTTCTCTTGGTATCTTTATTTAAAAAAGCAGGAATGTAAGCTTACGAGCCAGGGTGCTACCCAGGGTACTGAGCCAAAAATGGGTTGGCTCGTAAGCTTACATTCCTGCTTTTTCAAATAAAGAGATCAACAGAACAAAGAACAATTGATAATAGGAGTAAATTAGAACGCTGCGTAAAATTGAATGCTCTATCTAAATCATGAAAGAAAATTTGAGTTTCCTTTGTTATACAACTCTGATTTCATTTTTTCATCATCAAAGAAATTCATGTTAATTGATTTAAATAAAGAAAATAATTGCAATATATTTTGTATTTTAATTCTTTAGCAAATCTAACATATGTTCTATCAAACAGGAATTACACTCCTTGTTTGACATAACTAATTTTGTGCAGCACCTGGATTTTTACTTTTAGCTTTTGAACACTTTTAATTTCCTGGAAAACTATTTAGACATCTGCAAAAATATTTCCTCAATTACTTGACTTTACAGTTAAATTCAATGTCTACTATTCATCTCACATTTAAAAATATATTATCGCACAACTAAATTGCAAACTACAAAGTATTTCCTATTAGTTAAAATATTCCTAAACAATTTATTTAACCCCTTAATGACCGGACCATTTTTCAATTTTCTTACCCTTAATGACAATGGCTATTTTTACATTTCTGCGGTGTTTGTGTTTAGCTGTAATTTCCCTCTTACTCATTTACTGTACCCACACATATTATATACCGTTTTTCTCGCCATTAAATGGACTTTCTAAGGATACCATTATTTTCATCATATCTTATAATTTCCTATAAAAAAAATATAAAATATGAGGAAAAAATTGAAAAAAACACACTTTTTCTAACTTTGACCCCCACAATCTGTTACACATCTACAATCACCAAAAAACACCTATGCTAAATAGTTTCTAAATTTTGTCCTGAGTTTAGAAATACCCAATATTTACATGTTCTTTACTTTTTTTGCAAGTTATAGGGCCATAAATACAAGTAGCACTTTGCTATTTCCAAACAACTTTTTTTCAAAATTAGCGCTAGTTACATTGGAACCCTGATATCTGTCAGGAATACCTGAATATCCCTTGACATGTATATATTTTTTTTTAGAAGACAACCCAAAGTATTGATCTAGGCCCATTTTGGTATATTTCATGCCACCATTTCACCGCCAAATGTCATCAAATAAAAAAAAAAGTTCACTTTTTTACAAATTTTGTCACAAACTTTAGGTTTCCCACTGAAATTATTTACAAACAGCTACTGCAATTAAGGCACAAATGGTTGTAAATGCTTCTTTGGGATCCCCTTTGTTCAGAAATAGCAGACTTATATGGCTTTGGCATTGCTTTTTGGTAATTAGAAGGCCACTAAATGCTGCTGCGCACCACACGTAAATTATGCCCAGCAGTGAAGGGGTTAATTAGGTAGGTTGTAGGGAGCTTGCAGGGTTAATTTTAGCTTTAGGGTAGAGATCAGCCTCCCACCTGACACATTCCACCCCCTGATCCCTCCCAAACAGTTCTCTTCCCTCCCCCACCCCACAATTGTCCCCGCCATCTTAAGTACTGGCAGAAAGTCTGCCAGTACTAAATAAAAGGAGTTTTTCTTTTTTTTAAATAAAAAAAAAATAAAATGTTTTAGCTGTGATGGACCCCTGCCTTAGCCCCAACCTCCATGATCCCCCCCCCCCCCCCAGCTCTCTAACCCTCTCCCCTACCTAATTGCCGCCATCTTGGGTACTGGCAGCAATTTTTTGCAATTTTTAATGTTTTCTGTAGTGTAGCAGCCCCCCACAATACCCCAACCCCCTCCCCCTCCCAGATCCTTATATATTTATTTTTTTTAATTCTTTTTTCCCCCCTCTTCCCTTCTCATTGGTGTCAGTGGCCAGCTAATCGCGCACGCGCCCCCGCGCGCACCCGGCGTGCACATAGCACTTACAGGAACCGGATGCCGGGTAGCGATGGGCCGCCCACCCGCCTCCCTGATATGCTCCAACCCACCAACAAACCGGCACCATCGCTACCGGTGCAGAGAGGGCCACAGAGTGGCTCTCTCTGCATCGGAGTCTTCTGAAAAGGTATTGCAGGATGCCTCCATATGGAGGCATCACTGCAATACCCTGAGAGCTGCTGGAAGCGATTGCGATCGCTTCCAGCACTCTCTTAGACAACTGACGTACCAGGTACGTCTATTGTCATTAACTGGTTGTTAATGCATGACGTACCTGGTACGTCAGTTGTCATTAAGGGGTTAAACAAAGTTAATCTTTCTGTATTTGTTTCCACTGTATGTTCTAAAGGGCAAAAGTGTTCTCTACTTAATTCAATGTTTTCTAAACTTTTACTTAAACTTAAGTGATGGTAAATCCTAGCATTTGTGAAATGCTCGGATTTACCATTGTAACAAATAAAGGGGACTTTCATTCATGAAGTATAAAATACTTAATTCTCAAAGCCCCTTTATTTGTTAGCAGCATTTGCTACACTGAGCTACTAAATGCAGCCCACGGCAGAACGCTATTTAGTTGAGAGGTGACGTTTCCACCTCTTAGCCAATAGCTGTGCGGGAAATCCAGCTTGGCGCCAAGTATTTTATACTTCATGAATGAAAGTCCCCTTTATTTGTTACAATGTTAAATCCTAGTGTTCCACAAATGCTAGGATTTACCATCACTTTAAATATTTTTTTATAACAAAGTACACATAAACATACACCCCTGGTTTTCAAACTTGCCCTCAGTCCTCCCTAACAGGCCAGATTTTCAGGATTATCACGTGTGAGAGCAGGTTAATAACCAAGTTTACTAATTAGCTGATTATTTCACCTGTGCTCCAGTTCAGATAGCTTCAAAAACTGATCTGTTAGTGAGGCCTGAGGACAGGTTTTAAAACCAGTGACTTACACTGACACTCACAAGCAGGGTGGATTTGCTTTAAATCAAAATTTGAATCACTAGTCAGTATGGCTCAATGTAAATCATGGTTTTCTACATAAAGGTTTAATTTTTATAATAATAATTTTTCAGATATTTTTTCCAGTTCTATCAGGATATTACTGATTAATTACGTACCATTAAAAATACATAGATAGATAATTATAAAATGATTGAGAGGGGAACTATCTTCAGTTTAATAGGTTAATCATACATATTTAATAAACTTCTCAGCTGTACTTTATAGAAAGGAGAAAAATAATAATTACTTTAATAACAATTGAACCCCTTGACCCATATATATATATACAGTATATATGTTATGAGGTACGAAGCCCATCATACCACATAATGTATATATACGTTGCAGCTTCAGGAACCTATAGCAGCCTCGGCTGTAAAGTAACAGCTCATTTGGTAATGAAGCATGATCGGTGCAACATTACCATATGATACGAGTTCAGATTGGCATATCGTTTAAGATAGGGACACAGTCTGTGTCACTCTAGGTAACGATCTCCTTCAGTGTCAAAGGGAGGTGCGGGAGGGAAAGTGGAAAGAGGAAGGTGGATGGGTGGAGGGAGTGGGAGGGTCCCTAAACTACATTAAACTAAAGTTTGGAAAGAAGAGGGAAGGAAAAGGATGTTACAGTACAGGAAAATGGGGAATAAGGTTGGGGGGGCCTTGGGCTTTACTTTGGTGATCGCAGGGATGGGGGAAGGTGAGGGGACAGCTACACTACAGAAAATAAATGAAAAAAATACTAAAAAAAATATATATAAAAAAATATATACCTAAACTGGGTACTGGCAGATATCTGCCAGTACCTAAGATGGTGGACACCATTAGGAGGGAGGAGGTTTAGCGAGCTGTTTGGGAGGGATCAGGGAGGTGGGATGGTAAGGGGGGATCCTCCACTGCAGAAAAAAAATATAAAATTATTTATTTAAAAAAACAACATCCCTAAAACGTACTACTGGCAGACTGTCTGCCAGTACCTAAGATGGTGGTGACGAGTATAAGTGGTGGGGGGGAGAGCTGTTTGCAAGGGATCAGGAAAGTGGGAGGGTAATCATTACACTAGAATACTATAACCCTTGCCATCTAACGAATTAACCCCTTCACTGCCAGGAATTTCAGAAGTATGGTGAGCAGCTGCAATTAGCGACCTTTTAAATACCAAAAAGCAATGGCAAAGCCCTGCATGTCTGCTATATCTGAACAAAGGGGACCCCAGAGATGCTTTTACATCCATTTGTGTTATAACTATGTAAATAATTTTAGTATGAAACCCAAAGTTTGTGAAAAAGTTAACGTTTTTTTTACATGTTCGCTTTTGGCGGCATTAAATATATCAAAATGTGCCAAGCTCAATACCTTGGGTTGTCCACTAAAAAAAGTTTTGATAGGCAAATAAAAAAAGGCTTTAATAGGGGGGCGGAGCCGGCCGGCATCCAACATGGCCGCAACAGTGTGAAGCTCAGAGTAGCTAAACTTCTGAGATTAGATCTTCAAACATTGAGGGAGCTATTATCCGGCTGCAAAGTGATAAACGGATGGCTAAGCATCCCTACAAGCTATTAATGTAATCGCTACAGCTGTTTGGGTACCCGGCAAGACAAAAATTGAGTCGTTATAGCAGATCCGTAACTACGCCACAATTCCTAGGAACTAGCTGCACCATCGCAGCCTTTCTACATAAAGAGACTCATTACAAAGCACAACAAAAGTTCAACGGCGAGAAATCCGAGCCTTTGTGAGACCGGTACTCGATCCTTCTGCAAAGCGTTGTGAATTATAGTAAGTGGAACATACTCCCTGACTACAGTAAATATGGCACATGTGTCGTACAAGACCCTTCAGGCACTTTTTTCAGCGCAACTCACCCAGGTGGCAGAAGCGGTGAACGCAGTAATACGCTCCCACGTGCGAGGGCCCTCGATGGATACGGCAGCTGCCCTACAAGGGGACAGGAGACGGAAAATCCCCACTCAGAGTCCCAGCAAGGGGGATGTATTTGACCCCAACAGTCGGGAGCCCACTAAGAAGAAAGTGCCTTCATTTACTTTGGCCCGCAGTGAGTTGTCTGTAGAGGTACAAGCAGGGCGAGACAATAGAGCAGCAGGTCGAGACCACGAAATGGTGCGACTGATCACTCAGAGGCCTGAGGGTAAGCCTGCAGCAGCAGAATATGGCATGGGCTATGGGCGGAAGCCAGAGGCTCACCGACAGTTATCTTTGGAACTGACGATAGAAACAAAAATTGAAGCGACCTATATGAGACAAGAGCTGCTACTTCTAGAGTTAGTAAGGTTGCGTCCTCTATTTTCTCCTGCCTGGTGCCCTAGCAATAAGACTGGAGTAGGATGAAAGTTCTGGTCCTTTGTAAACTCAGGCTGTCTCCCGAATGGACTCATGGCTTCTCACTGGATATAACTGTAGGCTTAAGCCTTGAACTTTTGATTACGACTACTCCTGTTAGAACAAAGTACTAGTCCTTTGTAAAATTAAGATATCTCCCAACTGGGCTCTTTGCTTCTCATTGGATATAACTACAGGTTTAAGACTTAAGCTTTTGATTACGTTTACATTTTTTAGAGCTCTTGTGTTAAGAGAATATGATGATCACAGGTCTGAACTACTGCTCTTCAAGTGCAATGACTTATTTGCCTTAGCTATAATCCATTCACCGATAATTTGAGATTTTTTTTTTTTTATTGCATGCTGTGAATTGCCTGATAATGAGCCTGTGCTGGCTCTTAGATACTAATTGCATAAAGTTATTGTAAATATACTTGCAGTCTATGAATGCAGGGGAATACAGATAGTCATTAGATGGGTGCTGACTACTTAGCTATTGTAGACATGAATGCTGCATCTTAATGTCCACAAATCTTTGTCCTGATAACAGCTCACTGTGTCACAAGCTACTTTAGGTACTCTCTTTTAGCTTTCAAGACTGTATAGTTTACTGTGGAAATGTTGCCAAGTCACTGGTGTACAATAAGTCAGCGTAAGAATTACAAAACTTGATTTGAAATGGCTATCTTGAACCCCCTATTATATATATTACCTGTATAATTACTGCAAGCATACCTCATGTTTATTGCTGCTCACAACCCTTATCCCAATACTGTCTCACTATGCCATTATTTGTTACGGGAACTTTCCTTAAGTTCCTATGTCGATACCATTAGCTCAGGTTCATTTATATTGTGTTGCATCTTTAATATGCTAGTGTTTACATGTTCTATGCTCTGGCTCACCATACTAAGCGCCCCAAAAATAGGTGTTTCAAGCGCATAATAATACAGTCTGGGTCACCCCATTTCTCTAGTAGGTGGCATCCCAGGGAGCATGATATAGCGTCACCTAGGGTCAGCCCTGATAGTACTATTGTGGGACCTTGATGTTGCTCTATCTGGTAGTTTGCTTTGACTATACAGTTTGCCGTTGGCTATTTCCTATATAGATTGCAGACATCTTATCTGTTTATCCCCCCTGTGGGTTAGGGGAGGGCCCCGGGAGAGATATTTTCATAAATTTGTGTAATCGATGTCATGGCAGCTATATTATAATTCTACCAACTGTGGGTCATAAACACGATACTTTTAAGGATAATTATCATGCCATCCTTATGAGTCTGTCCGCCCTGGAGGTGAGAGAGAACCCTCAGTGGGGACAAGTATATTTCTAGTGGTGTCTTATCCTAAGTATCATTATCACATTTAGCCCAAGATAACAATTACACGATATTTGTTTCTCCTTCTGGGCCAGTGGCCAGGGCCCTGAGGGAGTCCTTGTAAAGGAAGCATAACCCACGAACATGCAAACGTTTTGTTAATTATCACGAGATCCCTAAGTTGCATATGGCAGCTGAACATTGTACTACAAACACATCCACTCTAGACTGAACTTAGCTTAAACTATGTAATCTAGAAATGCTATACAGTTAAGCCCCATGGTACGGTAGAAGGGCTCTCAACCTGTAGGATGCCCAGATTTTTGTTATGCGTTTTTAATTTTAAAGAAAACTATGGAAAATATTTTATGCCTAGAGCAATCAACACCTATCTTTACCTCTTATATTCTGTTCAGTCTAACAACCCTTATGTTTATAGACCTAAGATACCCAGCATTAGCCCACCTCCTCCCCCCCTAAAGTAAAACCCACTCCAGGGTTCCAACTAGGCGGACTATTTTCGCCTCAATCTTTTTTATTTTATAAATATGCGTTCTCACCGAATTGAATTTTACTGCTTATTCATTGGGTATGGAACTACAATTTATATAAAGTTGGTTTCTTATGTGTTTAATGTACGTTAGTCCTCCATGGATATATTTGTATGAACTTCTTGTTTACAGATACTTGAGCAGGGGTCCTGCGCGACCCCAATTGTTACTTTTTTCTTTCAAATCAAATAAAAACTTTAAAAAAAAAAAAAAAAAAAAAAAAAAAAGGCTCTAATAAAGTCAATTTTAAACAACTTTCAAATGTATTTCTATTATCTAATTTGCATTGTTCTCTTTGTATCCTTTCTTGAAAAGCATACCTAGGTAGGCTCAGGAGCAGTACTGCACTACTGGGAGCTAGCTGCTGATTGGTTTTTGCACACATATGTCTCTTATCATTTTCTCACCCAAAGTATTCAGCTAGCTCACAGTAGTGCATTGTTGATCCTTAAACAAAGGATAGTAATATAATGAAGCCAATTAGATAATAGAAGTATATTTGAAAGTTGGCATATTAATTAATATATATATTAATAATATATATATTAATATTAATTTACCAAAAAAATTCCTCAAAAAGCATTTTGTTTAAAAAAAAACCTATTTAAAATTGAAAAAAAAAATCTTTTTTTTTTTTAATTTTTTTTTTAAATTTAATTGATATTTTACTGTAAAATCTTAGCTCTTAGTGAACCATTTTCCATCCAGGAGTAAATTAAACTGATTACAAATACCCTATTTACCTTTATTTTGTTTCTTTAAGAACTAGAAATATATTATTGTTTTCCTCCATTTTTACTGAATATACATTAAAAAGTCAAACCACCTCAATCTTGTAGGTTGCACCACCTTTGTGCTGAGCAGAGAAGCCATCCTCTGCTCGCTGGTGTTTCTTACTGCCAAGCCACACCCCAAAAACACAAACCACAACCTAACCACCCCTGGAATACCCAATTCAGTCACCCACACACATGCTGACTTCACCCACAGTCAATGCCTTCCCCCCGTTAATTGGTTGCTGGAACTGCCATTGCTCAAGGTACAAAGTTCCCCTCCAATGGGTGTATTTCGTTATTGCTCTGCCCTAGGTACTTGGAAATCTACTGCCCTCCACTCTCAGCCATTTTAGCACTTATTTGCCCCATACTGCATAATAGTTGTATATTGAGTGACTTTTTAATGTACGTTTAGAAATTAACACCTAGATTACAAGTTGTGCGGTACTGTTATACCACTGAAAAATTGGCCTTTGCAAGCGGAATATTCATCTCACCGTATTACAAGTTGTGGCGGTACGGCTATACCGCAACTCTCCATTCCATAGCCCAAATCCACTTGATAAATGTTAGATAAATGTGTTACTGCTAGTTTGACAGAAGTTTTAGCATGAGTTTGAAGTCTAAAACCCTGCGAAAACCCATGTGATTGCAATAGAGTCCCATATGTCATATAAAACTAATAGGTAAAAGCCCCCCAAAAAATGGCAGATACTGATTTTCTTTTGACACTTTTACTCTCAGAAAGTGGCCTGCAACCCATTGCATAATATTATGTGGAAGTCTTCACTATCAGCCATAGGGATACACAATGAGCAGAAACCTCTATTACACTGGTTTAAAATGTCAGATAATATATAGATATATAGCATTTTAATACTATATAATGATTTACTAACTAGGGTTCCAGTTTCCAAAAGCCAGGTCTAGCCATTCTTTTGGAATTCTACAATCTAAAACCAGCAGAACAGGGAAATGTATAGTGCCTAGGGCTGCACAAATTTTAAATATGTCACTGCAAAAACCTCATAATACTCACTAGTCAATTGAAGGCATAAATAAATAATTCGCAAACTGTATCTCCTTGGTCTAGACTCAAAAATTGTTAACTGGGTGGAATGATGACTTAAGGACAGAAATCAAAGTGTCTTAGTAAATGGAGTTCATTCAGCAGAGGGGGCTGTTACTAGTGGTGTTCCTCAGGGGTCAGTTCTGGGGCCTGTTTTGTTTAACATATTTATCTGTGATATCAGCAATGGGCTAGAGGGTTCTAGTGTATGTCTGTTTGCAGATGATACAAAAATTTGTAACAGAGTGGATGTTCCAGGGGGGTAGACAAAATGAGAAGTGATATACAACATTTGGAGAATTGGACAAATGACTGTGATCTGTTTAGCACAGCAAAGTGTAAAATAATGCATTTAGGGAAGAAAATCCAAATGTTAATTACAGACTCAGCAACACTTGCTGCCTTTATCTGAATTATTTTGGATCATCTTTGGGCCTCATGAATCACCTGGAGGTTTGGAATTTCCTGATTGTCCCTGAACAAGTCTGTTGGGTGACTGAATTGATCCCAGCCTGCTCTATTAGCATCAATGGAGATGCTACAACAAATGTGAGTGCATACTTTAACATCTGTCTGCATTTTCCTTGGCTAAACAGTACTAGGCCATGTAGGCACTTTGTGTCTTTTATATCTTTCCATCACAGATCGTATACCAATCTTAGGAGGTCGGTCTTCTGGGTGACTGTCATAGATCCCAGACTGCTTCTATTGCACTAATTGAGGTGCTACAACACATGTGAGTGTATTCAATACACACAATTAATATACCTTTGGATCAAACAATATTGGGCCATGTAGCGCATCTGTCTTTTCTTGTTTTTTCAGTGACACTTTACTGACTGTTAAAGAACAGGACTTGGGAATTATTATTTCAGATGATTTAAAACTTAGTAAACAATGTAGTAATGCAGCAAGTAAGGCTAGCAGAATGCTTGGATGTATTGGTAGAGGTATTTTCAGCAGAAATAGTAAGGTTCTTATGCCACTTTATAGATCATTAGTTAGGCCTCTTCTTGAGTATTGTGTGCAGTTCTGGAGGCCATATCTTCAGAAGGATATTAAAACTTTGAATCTGTGCAAAGGAGGGCTACCAAAATGGTACATGGTCTAAAAAATAAAACTGACCAGGATAGGCTCAATAGCCCAAATATGTATAGCTTAGAGGAGAGAAGGGAAAGAGGTGATATGATAGCAACTTTCAAGTACGTTAAAGGGCTTAGTAAAACTGAGGCTGTGGGTATTTTACATAAAATGGAAAATTCAAGAACAAGGGGTCATAATCTCAAGCTAAAGGGTAGTAGATTCAGGAGTAATTTGAGAAAGCACTTCTTTACAGAAAGAGTGAATGATTTATGGAATAAACTTCCTCAAGATGTAGTAATGACAAAGACTGTGGGGGACTTTAAAAATGCCTGGGACAAGAATAAGGCTATCCTACGAACTAGAGAAGTTTATACTGTAAGGTAATATCGGGCAGACTTGCTGGGCCTATGGCTGTTATCTGCCGTCAATATCTAAATTTCTATGTAATTCTTAAAATATCTGGATTCTCACCATTCAATTCTCTTCACTGCTGCAGGGTGACATCTTTGGTCACAGCACCAATACAAAAGGAATGTGTACCTGAAATGCTGCAATCCTTTCAAAGAATGAAAATATAATGGAAACTAAATACCTACTCATTCCCATGGACAAGGGAACACAAATTCTTACACTGTGTGCAGCATTAAGACTAAATACAAAAAATAAATAAAAAATAGCTACACTCTATTGAATCCCCCACAATCTAAATCTATTTGAATTTATTGTCTGCTTCCTAACTGCATTAGCTCACTGATATGGAGGTTGCAGTTTTGTTTTTGTTTTTAGATAACTAAATAACTAAGGTGCCGTGCCAATTAAATGCTCCCCTTTACCACATGCAATACTGATAGTTAATTTGTGTAGTTGTCTTCCTACAGAGATGTCAGTCATATGTGTGATTGATAGTGTTTTGAATGCTCAGCGTTACTACGAGAAACCATCTTGGAAAGTCATCCGCAAAATTTTGTAATGGAAGATGTAAACTAATTTCACAAAACCTCTGATGGGCTCTTAAGAAAATGTATAGACCTCTTGCCATATTTAGTCAATCAATATTTAGTAATCTAGAGCTGCAACAACTAATCGATATAATCAATAATAATCGATTATGAAAATAGTTTTCAACAAATCTCATTATCAATCAGTTGGTCTCCGATTAGTTGGTTTGCACACAGCACCAGCTGCTTCACTCAGATGAACTCCTGCACATGGTATTGTTTTTCCATCAGGGGTCAAGTCCTACAAACAAAAGTGTGAGAACTCACCCCCCAAACAATGATGATGAATAATCCAAAAAGCTGGGAGCCTTGATCTTGTTAAGGTCTGTGTGTGCACTCACTGTGCAGTAAGAAGCAATGATAATGTGATTTAAATAAAAATGATGGTCACAAGGCGTACAAGTGTCGGTTCCTTTTATCATTAACACGTATACCAAGTAAATGTAAAGCAAGTAACACAGTCAGAGGAAGTAGGAGGCACAGGGGCACAGTGGCATTGAAAGCAAAACAGGTCAACTTTTACTTTGGGATGAATTGGTAAGGTTGAATCTGCAGAAAATACATTATCTTGCACAGGTCAGCATTCTGCAAAGAATCTGACCTGCTGACCATAAATTGATAGACATACAGGGGCCCATTTATCAAAGGGCTTGCTGACCTGATCCGACACTGCGGATCAGGTCCGCAAGACCTCGCTAAATGCGGAGAGCAATACGCTCTCCACATTTAACATTGCACCAGCAGCTCACAAGAGCTGCTGGTGCAACGCCGCCCCCTGCTGACTCGCGGCCAATCGGCCGCCAGCAGGGAGCTGTCAATCAACCCGATCGTATTCGATCGGGTTGATTTCCGGCGGTTCCTGTCCGCCTGCTCAGAGCAGGCGGACAGGGTTATGAAGCAGCGGTCTTTAGACCGCTGCTTCATAACTTGTGTTTCTGGCGAGTCTGAAGACTCGCCAGAAACACGGCCCTTCAAGCTCCATACGGAGCTTGATAAATGGGCCTGACAGACACCAACATAGATAAACAGACCGCACATAATATTGGTGTATAAAATAAAGTAATTGGGCTTATTCTACCACAAGATGTTTCACAAACACATTTGATTGCAAGGACTATTTTCCTTTGTGTGTACACATGTATTTCCCTTGCAAACCTCATGCCAACTATCTCTGGAAGAATTAAAAGGAATTTCAAATCAAATCGTAGAGAAAGCAGGAAGTTGGAAAATGACTCTTCCCTGCTTGATGAGCACATTTTTTCTTTGGTGAAACACTGAACTTTTTTAAAATAAATTTAAAATAACTAATTTAGACACACATGAGTGCCTGTTGTTTAATGTCAAGATCTAGGTGTCCATACTTTGTTTTTACTTACATGGTGCATAGACAGTTTAGCTTCAGTTCCTCACACCCTCTTTCCTCCCCCCTCCTTCCTTTCCAGGGTGGGCTGAGACCTCAATGTCTGACAGCTACTCCAGACTCCTCCTCTGTCACAAAGTCTCACCCACTTAAGGTGCAATAGTCCTATTTCTGCTGAGGGAAGCTAAATAACCACAGAGCAAGCCACACAGAAATGTAAGCACCATGATTTCCACACAGTGCAGGGTGATCACACAGCAGGACTGCTGACAGGCTTGCATTTAGTGTATTGGGAAGTGTTACTGCCCATTACTAGAGGATCTCACATCCCTCTAACCAGACTTTGCTGCAGCTCCTCCCACCAGCATCAACAGTGTTTACTGAAGGGTTTCTGTTCTCTGTCCAGGGGGAACTTAGTTCCAGCTCCACAAATAGTGCAGGAACTCTGTTCCCTTGTGTTCCCGCTGGACTTGAAGCCTGATTTTTATGATTATGTTGTTAGCCTAAAGCAGTGATTTTCAACCTTTTTTTTTGCCGTAGCACACTTTTTTACATAAAAAAATCCTGCGGCACACCACCATCCCAAAATTTTACAAAATAACACATTGTAGCTTAATACAGTGTATATATATATATATATATGTGTATGTGTATATATATATATATATATACACATACACACACACTGTACTGTGATGCCTCCTACAAACTATACATGACATATTGACATTCATTCACAAACAATCATAATGATTGTCTGTGAATGAATGTCAATATGTCATGGTTGTAAATGATGCCTGATGAGCCTGTCACATACCTCCCAATATTTCAAAATTTGAAAGAGGGACACCCCCGCACTGGGAAAAGTCCCCCCCATCAGTCATCTCACAACGGCCCAGAATAAAAAAAAACAAGCAGAATTTAAAAAATATGTCACATTGTTGTCAGTCTGCCGCGGCACACCTGAGGATCTCTCACGGCACACTAGTGTGCCACGGCACACTGGTTGAAAAACACTGGCCTAAAGGACATCTACAGACGTTTACTTTTCACTTTTTCAGGACTATTGCATCATTTGGATTGTTTATAATAAATCAGGTGATTTGGGACTGTGCTTTGGATGATATAGTGCTGAGCTAGTTATTTACACTTAGTCCTAGATTGATGGGAATTGTTATTTGAATTGATGTGCACTATTATCTGTTTGCACAATTATTAGCGGATTGCTTGCTATTGCTGATTATATGTACTGTATAGATTAATGTGTAAGACTTTGTCCTGTTATTGATATATAGTCCTTAGCACCTTTAACTTTTTATAATTTATATTTCAATTTTTTGTAAGTATATATTTGTTATTTTAAGAAAGGACTAGATGTTGCCTAACCTTATAGCTGGTTATTTCACATTGCATATAGATATTTAAGATATTTTTATGTTAGAATGAAGTCCAGGCTTACTTTATTGAGAGTCACTATTATATGAGTTGCAAGGACAAGCAACAAGAAAAAGAGTGCTAACCCCTAAGTGTGAATTAAAGAATAGATATGTATTAAACTAAGTATATAAAAACTGGGTGAACTGAATATAACTATTCATAATCACTTTATTCAACAGAATTAAGACACATAAGTTTAAAAGCACTTAAACTCTGCCTCAAAATATGTGCAGTGATGTATGATCATTGGCGTGTCTGATTAAATAAAATAGATTGCTTGGAGAATAAGCTTGCTGAATACAGCGTATATAGGGTTAATGATAAATTATGGCTATAGTTAGTATACAATATAAGTATCTGTTATTATGATTGCGAAAACTAATATTGCCGTATATAGGGTTCAACATAATAGTATCATGCTAACATGCATGTTATATTGAATAGGTTTACTAAACATATGATTAGAGCATATAATAATCAAGGCTTGCTGGGATTTTAATTTTTTTTTTTTTTAATCAAAACTTTTTATTGAGGCAATACAAGAAAGAAAAAACATAAACAGAATATACATTTTGTATCATTTTGGTAAGTTTTGCATGCAAGGCATTGTTTATCTATTGGACAATGAAACCTCTTCATATAAGAGAGTAGAAAAATCTTAATTCAGACATCCTATATATATATCTCCAAGAACACATAAAACATAATGAAAATAAAGGACATTGTATGCGAATACAAAATAAAATACACATAATACAGTATTACCTCTTTTTTCCTTTTGTTTCCTATATGAACGCATAACAGATTTATATAATTTGAACACCCAGAAAAACTTATACATCTTATAGAGTGATATACTGATTATAAAATAAATGTATTTATTATCTGAGATTTTACATATTATAGGGAGTCATAACAAGTTGCTCCTACGAAATGTATAAGATTAGAGGGCAAGTCGGGAAGTATTAGTCATCAGCTGGATACTTTAAAAAACCGTCCTCCGTTTCTTTGTAAGCAGAGCAATAAGAGCAACTTATATCATTACAATATCGATAGCGGGTAAACACCGCCTGTTTGTCCACCTAAAATAAGGGTGAACAGTAGCTAAAAAGTATGGGGGGGGGAGCAGAATGGAGGAGAGAGGTGAGGCGACAAAACCAGCACTGACTCAGGAGGCTAAGGTTAGGGGCACAAAGAGGCAGATAATGTTTTAATGCTTTGGTGTTGGGCTGATAGAGAAATGATATAGGGCTAACTATGATATCTCCCCCCAGGGGTTGTTGTCACCACTGGACGGAGCCGGAAGAGGGAAAAGGGATATGACCCACTCTCTCAAGAGAGTGGGAAAGGATGAGGGGAGATATCTCTAACCAATGTCACTAGAGCAATAACTATCCAGATTTCCGTCTATATAGAACATCTGATAAACTAATTTCAAGAGTGGAAGCACCTAGCTGCTAATTACTCAAGTAGGGGGACAGGGGAGCCTTGTCAGATGTCAGTGAAATACTAAGAAAAGAGAAGCATACTTAGGTTATTGAATAGAACAGCCCTATTAAAGTGTATTCAAATTTAGACAGTGGTAGCAACTTGGGGTGCCCCTTTTAAATTACCGGCTTACAAGATAGGATATGGATATATATATATATATATGCTGTTCAGAGCCCTATGGGGAAAATAGCATATGGAATTAAATTAAGCATGGGAAAACTGTGAGGTGAGTCATCAGCAAACAATTATACATATAGAACAGCATCTAACCCACTCTCAACTTGTTATAGAAAGAGCCTCCTAATCTGTAAAACACATGAGACCTAATGAGGCAAATCAAGAGTCATTCATAAGACCATAAAGGGAGAGTTCTGGAGGTGGAGGAATATAAGAATCTCTGTGAACCGAAAAACCTCCGTTAGCAGCTGGGAACATCAACAGAAATGTGTAAACATCAAACTGTATAACCTGAAAGGTATAGGTACAATACCCCAAGAGCATATTTAGACTCCGGTTGCATAGAGCCATAGACCACAATGCTAGAAACACTAAACTATAGGGGTACATATAAGCACCATAAAGCTCATAGCCACAGATAGTTAAATGGAGGCTGTGACAGTAGTCTAATCATATCTGAACCGTTACTCCCCTCTAGTGGCTAAAATAAAAAGCTACACTTTTCACCAGGTATATCATATAGCTCTTGGGGATATTTTTAATGTAGATTATCCAGCAGAGGGTACGATATGTAATCTCTACCTCACTTTGCACACAGATATACTAAAATAAAATAAAAAATATAGCTTACTAGTGTGTTGTCATCAAAACAGCTCCAATATATCGTGATGCAGACATAGGTGATATGGGTGAATGCTGTCACTTTGAATTATTGTAAACCAGCTAGTGATTAACATTATTTAGCAACAAATTATATCACCTGGGTATGGGCCCTATACCCAAGCGACTTTTTGTTCACAATATATATCAGGTGATGCACCGGAGACTTTCAGTATATCTTTTATGTCTGAAACATTGTAACCCATGACTAGGTTTCTGGCCACGCTTAGTTAACCCCAACAGACCAGTAAAGGAGGGTAGCTAAAATAGAGTAGCTTCCATATATAACATGTAGGGCTGATTATGTAATCCCATCAGCTATACTGTAGATATCTAAGTGGTTAAACATTTCTAACCTAAAATTTATGCGATGTACTGCGATAACTGCATGCAAACCTAAACACAAAAAGGCCCCTTGACACCATGTTCACAGAATTCGGGGGAATGTCTGGCAAAATGTTCAGTGTCCCAGGGAGTGTCTCAACCGTATCTAGTATATATATATATATGCAGTGCGACCGGAGTAACTCTGAACCAGATTTACTCAGTCTAAATCTTGCCTAGTGTTTGATACTATGTTAAGATGTTTTTATTTTTTGATACTTATTTGATACTGTGTAAAACAAATGCAAGTGTAAGTTTCAATTTACTAGAAGTATAATAATTTCAATCCGTAATATGAAAGACAGATATCTGGTATTGAGTAAATATTATAAAGAATTTATTCAAAGTAACTTATAAATACATGCATACAGTAAAAGCAATAAAAGCTAGAACTACCTATTATTTGACCGGATCCGGAATTAAAATATAATCAATACAAGACAGTTAGAAATATAATTATTCTAAAAATATAATAGCGTTCCTAGAAATATGTATGTGATATTATTAACTCGAGCAAAAAAAGGGGGGCTTATAGTTTATATGTAGATTCCTGCATATATTAATATAACACACATGGAATAGAAGAATATGCAAAAATGCATTCGCCCGGGGCTTAAAAAATAAATAAATAAAAGGTACCTTAAAAAAGAAGAAAAAATTCCAAGATGGTTGTACTATACCGGTATAGTTATTCTGTAAATCCTGTTTGTTGAAGCAAACTATTGTGGAAACCCACCAGGGGGTCTCTTATAATCGTATCCAGAGGGTCAGTATGGCAATAGTTTGTTGCTTTAGTTGTGATCTTTTTTGATGATGTGTAGGTTACGATTTTTTGTATCCTTTGTTGGAGGACCCACCAGGGGGTCTTGCACAGTCTTTCAGGTGTTTGGTTAGAAAAGTATTCTCAAGTTGCCAAAAACTGTGCGATGTTAGGAGATCTTGTGTATCCTTTGTTGGAGGACCCACCAGGGGGTCTTACACAGTCTTTCTGGTGTATTTTATTGTGCAAAAATACAATCTTCTATTTGTTCTTGCTGATTATTTAGTTGGATGTTGTCGGACTTTGTTCTCTAATTTACTTTTGTTGAACGGTTTTTTTAACTAACACACAATTGGGAGCGAACCTGGTATGCTTCAAAAGATATATAGATGATATTTTAATGATTTGGAAAGGGGAGAAGTCAATGTTTGAGGAATTCTATAACAAAATGAATAAAAATGAAAAAAATTTAAAATTCACGTACGAAATCAGTAATGAAAGAATCGTCTTTCTTGACTTAGAGATCTATATTGAAAATAACCAAATTAAGAGTAAGACACACTTCAAAACAGTAGATAGTAACAACTATATTCATGCAGAGAGCTGCCATCATAGCAAATGGAAAAACAATATCCCCAAAGGACAATTGTTAAGAATCAGAAAGAATTGCACAAAAGAAGAAGATTACATAGAACAATCAAAACTATTAAAAAACAAATTCATTGAAAGAGGCTATAATAGTGAAACTATAGACAAACAAATAGAAGTAATAAAAAACAAAGATAGAAATGAAATAATTTATAAACAAAACACTGGCACAAAAAAAGAAAAACCAAAATTACCATTTATAACCCAATATAACCAAGACCACAAGAAAATTGAAAAAATTATACAAAAACATTGGAGTATACTTAAATTAGATGAAAAATTAAAGGACCAAATAGGTGAAAAACCCGAAATCATCTACAGAAGAGCTAATAATTTAAAAACTAAATTAGCACCTACTGACCTAAAAAAGAAAAAGAAACCAGATAGAGATCTCAAAGGTAACGAAATAAAAGGTTTTTTTCCCTGTTTTGCCTGCAAATCTTGTAGACACTCTGAAAAGAGAAAGAAATTCAAATCCAACACCACCGGAAAAGAATATAATATAAAACATCAAATCCGATGTACAGACAAAAATATAATATACCTTCTTGAATGTTTCTGTGGAAAACAATACATAGGGGAATCTACTAGACCTGTCAGGGAGAGAGTGAGGGAACATATACTATCTATAGAGCACGCAGGAGAGGATAGAAACAAAGATCTCCCAGTACCACAACATTTCTTAAAATGTAACAATTGTGACTTAAAGAAATTCAAATATGTTGCAATAGACAAAATAAACCAAAACTGGAGAGGAGGCGATATAGAGAATGAGTTATTAAAATTAGAGTACAAGTGGATTTATGAACTAGAGACTAAGGCACCAAAAGGATTAAATATTGATTTCAGCATTACACCTTTCCTGAAGTACTAAGCCAAATTTCCACCACTCGAAAGAATACCCATATTACTAATCTTAATATCCACCTATGAATATCAGACATAAATTAATCAAAAATAATAAAGTTAAACGACACTTTAAATAAGGATGAAATGAATTTAATTAATTCCACCGATTTGTTCCAAATATACCCTAAGACCCAAATTATTTAATATAGTAAATGCACTTATAGCCACTGAAAGTTCCATCTATCTGTTAAATACAGAAATACATAGTGCTTAACCAAAGAGACTTCAACATTCTAGCAGATCATGCAGAAATGAATACAACATCAAGTAATTGATTCTACTAAGCATTAACGGACTAGAAGTGTAATAAAAGAAATCCAATTTAATTGTTTCTAAATAAATCTATTTAACAAGTTTTACCTCCAAATAAATAAATTTAAATTTATAATTCACTTTCAACATCATAACGTTTATAAGCATATGATCGACAAATATCTGCATCCGTGAATATAGATCTAATCTATTCTTTAGACATAAAAAATCATCTTGGTCCCAGAACTTTCTTATTTTACCAACCAAATAATATTTTGATTGTTTATCTGTATGTACTAAGTTCAAATTGATTATAAGATCAGGATATACCAAAAGAACTGTTCCTATATAATTGCATCTAAACTGAGCCAACAATATAGTAAAGAACTCAACCAATGGTAAAAAATTCAACCAATGGGAGAATAGACCAGACATGGTAAAAAATTCAACCAATGGGAGAATAGACCAGAGGTTCAAATAAGACCGCCAAACTGAATTGGAGCTTTATGTATGAAAAAGGCTGCAGTTGACAGCCGAAACGCGTCCAGACATACTGCTCCAGAGACTCAGGACTTTATTCCAACTCCCACATCTGCATTAAATCATATCCAGCAGCTCTACACTAAAGATCAAGACAAGGAAGTAGAACCGCTATCGGAACAAAATTATGTAAGGTACAAAGATCGAGGACCGCCAACAAATAAGAGAAGTCAGAAATCTAGCAGAACTCGACTCCAGTGTGAGCCCTCCGGTACCGCAAAAAGAATCTAAATACTTAAAAAAGGTCACACAGTAACCAATTAACCAAAAAGCTCAAAACATAGCCTAAAACATCGCACAGCTTGGCAATTTGTGGTCATTTCTTTAACCGAACCGTTCAACAAAAGTAAATTAGAGAACAAAGTCCGACAACATCCAACTAAATAATCAGCAAGAACAAATAGAAGATTGTATTTTTGCACAATAAAATACACCAGAAAGACTGTGTAAGACCCCCTGGTGGGTCCTCCAACAAAGGATACACAAGATCTCCTAACATCGCACAGTTTTTGGCAACTTGAGAATACTTTTCTAACCAAACACCTGAAAGACTGTGCAAGACCCCCTGGTGGGTCCTCCAACAAAGGATACAAAAAATCGTAACCTACACATCATCAAAAAAGATCACAACTAAAGCAACAAACTATTGCCATACTGACCCTCTGGATACGATTATAAGAGACCCCCTGGTGGGTTTCCACAATAGTTTGCTTCAACAAACAGGATTTACAGAATAACTATACCGGTATAGTACAACCATCTTGGAATTTTTTCTTCTTTTTTAAGGTACCTTTTATTTATTTATTTTTTAAGCCCCGGGCGAATGCATTTTTGCATATTCTTCTATTCCATGTGTGTTATATTAATATATGCAGGAATCTACATATAAACTATAAGCCCCCCTTTTTTTGCTCGAGTTAATAATATCACATACATATTTCTAGGAACGCTATTATATTTTTAGAATAATTATATTTCTAACTGTCTTGTATTGATTATATTTTAATTCCGGATCCGGTCAAATAATAGGTAGTTCTAGCTTTTATTGCTTTTACTGTATGCATGTATTTATAAGTTACTTTGAATAAATTCTTTATAATATTTACTCAATACCAGATATCTGTCTTTCATATTACGGATTGAAATTATTATACTTCTAGTAAATTGAAACTTACACTTGCATTTGTTTTACACAGTATCAAATAAGTATCAAAAAATAAAAACATCTTAACATAGTATCAAACACTAGGCAAGATTTAGACTGAGTAAATCTGGTTCAGAGTTACTCCGGTCGCACTGCAAACTAAACAAAAATCCCCATATTCTAACAACTATCCTTTTAGTTATAGGTGGTTTTCTTTGAGGTAAAACCACAGTTTGTAGTGTTTTCGCTGCCGCTAAATTCACACCAACATTTAGGGTAAAATTGAAAGTTGCTCTTCCAAAAGCAACTATCACATTAGTCCACTATATATATATATGCGCAAGCATAAACAGTTCAGCCTAAAATTGGAAACAACACACACAAAAAAACACAAAGTAAAAAGGAAAAGGCATCTGCATTTTATCCTGAAGTAGCAACACAAGTCATCATAGTAATAAAGAACAATTTCCAATTCTTAGGAAACAAAAAGGACCTGATGAGCTGCTGGACAGTCCCTTTAGCCGATGCCTTTAGCACAACCAATTCCGGATCTGTAAGACTCAGCCATGACCTGTATCACTCATAGCAAAGAGACCGGCGTGTTGGGAATAACCGCTCTTCTCTGTAGCTCAGCCAGATCGAGCCTTGCGATGTACTTTATCAGCTGATGTGCCGAAGGCATTATTTTGGCATGAGTTAGGAGGCTGTTATATTCTCTGGGATATATGCCACTGCGCTTAACTGAATCTCCTTTAGCTGTAGATGTCTGGACTTTTGAGGTCGGTATGATCGCATCTTTTTCTCCTCCCAGAAAACACATTCAGGCCCATTTATCAAGCTCCGTATGGAGCTTGAAGGGCCGTGTTTCTGGCGAGTCTTCAGACTCGCCAGAAACACAAGTTATGAAGCAGCGGTCTAAAGACCGCTGCTTCATAACCCTGTCCGCCTGCTCTGAGCAGGCGGACAGGAACCGCCGGAAATCAACCCGATCGAATACGATCGGGTTGATTGACAGCTCCCTGCTGGCGGCCGATTGGCCGCGAGTCAGCAGGGGGCGGCGTTGCACCAGCAGCTCTTGTGAGCTGCTGGTGCAATGTTAAATGTGGAGAGCGTATTGCTCTCCGCATTTAGCGAGGTCTTGCGGACCTGATCCGCAGTGTCGGATCAGGTCCGCAAGCCCTTTGATAAATGGGCCCCATTGCGTTCTCATGTGGGCAGCCGAGATGTGGTGCGGAGGTGTTTTCCAGGCTCTGTGGGTCACCACGGATCTCCTCCTCTCTATGTGCTTCCCTGGATCTCTCAGACCCGCGGCATGTGCCGTGGTCATCTGGTATATCATCATGATGCTTATAAGTGTCAAACAAAGGGAGCAAACCCTCTAAAAGTTGCTGCCTGAGGTTGCAGAAATGATCGTTGAGGAGCTGTAGCATCCGTGCCTCCCATCGATTTACTAGTCGCACTGTAGCCATGATACTCCGTTATTATGAGTTTAATCTCTAACCGGCATGAATAGCAAAGTGTCTATATCAACACCATAATATATTGTCACTTAAGCGACTCCCTCACTGCCAATGTGCCATGTTAGTATTTGTAGCAGTAAAAACGTTAGGTGTTTGGCATAACTTAGAACTCATAGCCTTGGTGCCAGCATAACATGCTTGATTGCGCACTTACAATATCCAGTGAGGCCTAGCGTGATAACAATCGGGCGCTCAAAACCTTTGCCAAACTCGTTCTCCTTTAACACTCAGATGTATTTTCTTTGAAAGTCCGGTCACCTGAACTCCTGAGCCCGTAATGTGCCAATATTAATGTAAATTTGATGCTGGATGATCGCTAAACTTAACTTGAAAAAGTAATATAGCTGGAGCTGTTGAAAGATGCGACCATCCAGTTCAGGAGTTAACTCCTCCCCCCGGGATTTTAATTATTTTATTTACACAAAACTGATTGCGCTGCGTTTGTGCTGATGTGTGCCGCAAAAATCAATGTTTATGCCGGTTTGGTTTTAGAGATATTGCACATTATATTTGCTGAAACTCCGCCCACTTAGCACCCCATGTTATTCAATTTTAAAAACAAATATACCATTTGTTTGTGCTGCGTTTGTGCTGATTTGTGCCACAAAAACTAATGTTTGTACCAGTTTGGTTTTGGAGATATTGCGCTTTATATTTGCTGAAATCCCGCCCACTTTTCACCCCATGTTATTCCATTTTAAAAACAAATATACTGTTTGTTTGTGCTGATTTGTGCCGCAAAAACTAACATTTGTGCCAGTTTGGTTTCGAAGATATTGCGCTTTATATTTGCTAAAAAACACCACCCACTTTGCACCCCATGTTCTCCAATTTAAAAGATAATGTTTGTGCTGCGTTTGTGCTGATTTGTGCCGCAAAAATGAACGTTTGTGCCAGTTTGGTTTCGGAGATATTGCACTGTATATAATAATTAATAATAATTTGCTATTTATATAGCACTTTTCTCCCTTTGAGACTCAAAGCACTTTACAAATATACCAACATAAAGACATAAAAGTTAGGAGTTTCTGAAGGTCAGATAAGTGGACTGAATGCCTGATGGAAGAGGTGGGTCTTTAGCTTTTTTAAAAAAGTCTGTAAGGACGGTGCCTCTCTGATTGTGTACGGTAAAGAGTTCCAGAAAGTAGGGGCAGCGTGGCCGAATGCTCTGGATCCTGAATTTGTCCTTATTCTTGGCACTGAGAGGAGGGATGTGTTGGCTGTCCTAAGTGAGCGGGATGGGATGTAGGGTGTCAGGAGCTCTTTCAGGTACTGTGGACCTTGGTTGTTTAAGGCTTTGAAGATCAGAGGCCAATTTTAAAATATGTTTGCCATTTAATTTAAAGCCAATGCAGGGAGTGGAGAACAGGTGTTATGTGGCAGGAGCGAGTTTGATTGGTCAGTAGTCTGGCTGCTGCGTTTTGTACCATCTGAAGGCGATAGAGTTCTTTTTTTTGGGAGGCCCAAGTAAAGTGCATTGCAGTAATCTAGCCTAGAGGATACAAATGCATGGATTAATGTTGGCATATCATCCGGTGGAATTAAGTTGTATGTTTTTCAGATGAAAGTAGGCAGATTTTATTACGGAGGAAATCTGCTGTTTAAAAGATAGTCCAGTGTCAATCAGCACTCCGAGGTTTCATACTTTTGCTGAACTAATGAGTTCAGAGCATCCAAGCTCCAGGCCAGTTGGGCGATCGTGGGATATTTTTGATGCCCGGGGACCCCTCAGCAAGAGTAACTGTGCTTTGTCCGGGTTCACTTTGAGACAGCTAGCATTCATCCATTCTATGAGGTCTGTTAAGCAACTGTTTATGCAGCATGCTGGGTCTGTAGTATCTGGAGCAAAGGACACTGAACCCAAATTTTTTTCTTTCATGATTCAGATTGAGCATGCAATTTTAGGCAACTTTCTATTTACTCCTATTATTAATTTTTCTTCATTCTCTTGCTATCTTTCAGCTAGATTATGAGTTTTGAGTGCTATAGGGAAATTAACAACCACAACATTTTTGGCGTTATTTCACCTCCCTATAGCGCTGCTATTACAAGTTTAAAAAAAGCAGGCTTGTGCGGGCGAAATGGTTGCGTTGAGCTCCATACTGCACCGAAATCAAGCGCTGCTTTGATGTGCTCATGCACAATTTCCCCATAGATATCAATGGGGAGAGCCGGCAAAAAAAAACCTAACAACTGGGATTGCGGAAACAAAAGCTCCGTAATGCAGCCCCATTGATGTCTATGGGGAAAGAAAAAACACCTCTAAACACCCCTAATCTGCCGCCTCCGACATCACCTCAACCTACATAATGTTATTAACCCCTAATCTGCCGCCCTTAACATCGCCGCCAACTAAATAAAAATATTAACCCCTGATCTGCCGCCCTTAACATCGCCGCCACCTACATGACAGTTATTAACCCCTAATCTGCCGCCCCCAATGTCGTCAAAACTATACTAAAGTTATTAACCCCTAAACCTCTGGCCTCCAAAATCACTAACACTAAATAAATATATTAACCCCTAAACCTATGCATAACCCTAACCCTAACATAACCCTAAGCCTAACCCTAACACCCCCTAACTTAAATATAATTAAAATAAATCTAAATAAACCTTACAATTATTACCTAAATAATTCCAATTTAAAACAAAATACAAACTTACCTGTAAAATAAAACCTAAGCTAGCTACAATATAACTAATAGTTATGTTGTAGCTATCTTAGGTTTTATTTTTATTTCACACGTAAGTTTGTATTTATTTTAACTAGGTAGACTAGTTATTAAATAGTTGATAACTATTTACTAACTACCTAGCTAAAATAAATACAAAGTTACCTGTAAAATAAAACCTAACCTGCCTTACACTAAAAACTAACATTACAATGAAATAAAATAAATGAAATTATTAAAATACTATTTTCTAAATTACAAAAAAAATAAACACTAAATTACAATAAATAAAAAACCACATTATCAAAAATAAAAATGAATTACTCCTAATCTAATAGCCCTATCAAAATAAAAAAGCCCCTCCAAAATAAAATAAGCCCTAACCTACACTAAACTGCCAATGGCTCTTAAAAGGGGCCTTTTGTGGGGCATTGCCCCAAAGAAATCAGTTTTTTTACCTGTAAAAAAAATACAAACACCCCCCAACAGTAAAACCCACCACCCAACCAACCAACCCCCCCAAAATATAAACCTATCTAAATAAACTTAAGCTAACCATTGCCCTGAAAAGGGCATTTGGATGGGAATTCCCCTTAAAAGGGCATTTAGCTCTTTTACATTGCTCAAACCCTAAGCTAAAAAAAACCCCACCCAAAAAAACCCTTTAAAAAACCTAATACTAACCCCCGATGATCCACTTACAGTTTTCGAAGTCCAGACATCCATCCTCATCCAGCCAGTGAAGTCATCATCCAGGCAGCCTCTTCCATCTTCATCCAGCTGGCAAAATCCTCATCCAGACGGCATCTTCTATCTTCATCCATCCGGCGCGGAGCGGGTCCATCTTCAAGACATTCGGCGCGGAGCATCCTCTTCTTACGATGGTCTCTGTAAAATGAAGTTTCCCTTTAAATGATGTCCTCCAAGATGGCGTCCCTTACATTCCTATTGGCTGAAAGATTTCTATCAGCCAAAAGGAATTAAAGGTGAAAAATCCTATTTGCTGTTGCAATCAGCCAATAGGATTGAGCTTTCATCCTATTGCTGATTGGAACAGTCAATAGAATGAGAGCTCAATCCTTTTGGCTGATTGGATCAGCCAATAGGATGAAAGCTCAATCCTATTGGCTGATTGCAAAAGCCAATAGGATTTTTTCACCTTTAATTCTTATTAGCTGATAGAAATCGTTCAGCCAATAGGAATGTAAGGGACCCCATCTTGGATGACGTCACTTAAAGGGAAACTTAATTTTACAGTGACCATCGTAAAAGGAGGGTGCTCCGCACCGGATTTCTTGAAGATGGACCCGCTATGCGCCGAATGGAAGAAACTTCGAAAACTGTAAGTGGATCGTCGGGGTTAGTGTTAGGTTTTTTTAAGGGTTTTTTGGTGGGTTTTTTTTTTAGCTTAGGGTTTGGGCAATGTAAAAGAGCTAAATGCTCTTTTTAGGGCAATGCACATCCAAATGCCCTTTTCAGGACAATGGTTAGCTTAGGTTTATTTAGTTTTTTATTTGGGTGGTTGGGTGGTGGGTTTTACTGTTGGGGGGTGTCTGTATTTTTTTTTGGCAGTTTAGTGTAGGCTAGGGTTTTTTATGGGGGGGCTTTTTTATTTTGGTAGGGCTATTAGATTAGGAGTAATTCGTTTTTATTTTTGATACTGTGTTTTTTTATTTTTTTGTAATTTAGTGTTTATTTTTTTTTTGTAATTTAGAAAATTGTATTTTAATAAGTAAATGTATTTTATTGTAATGTTAGTTTTTAGTGTAAAGCAGGTTAGGTTTTATTTTACAGGTAACTTTGTATTTATTTTAGCTAGGTTAATAACTATTAACTAACTAGTCTACCAAGTTAAAATAAATACAAACTTACCTGTGAAATAAAAATAAAACCTAAGATAGATACAATATAACTATTAGTTATATTGTAGCTAGCTTAGGTTTTATTTTACAGGAAAGTATGTATTTAGTTTTAAATAGGAATTATTTCGGTAATAATTGTAAGGTTTATTTAGATTTATTTTAATTATATTTAAGTTAGGGGGTGTTAGGGTTAGGCTTAAGGTTACATTAGGGTTAGGTTTAGGGGTTAATATATTTATGTATAGTTAGTGATGTGGGAGGTCAGAGATTTAGGGGTTAATAATTGATTTAAGTATATTTCGTTGTGGGGGGTTTGCGGTTTAGTGGTTAATAGGTTTATTATAGCGGCGGTGTGGGCAGACGGCAGATTAGGGGTTAATAATCTTTAAATAGTGTTTGCAATGCAGGAGGGCAGCAGTTTCGGGGTTAATATGTTTATTATAGTGGTGACAATGTCAGGGAGTGGCGGAATAGGGGTTCATAATTTTTTTTTAGTGTCAGCGATGTCCGGTGCGGCAGATTAGGGGTTAATAAACTTATTATAGTGATTGCAACGCTGGAGGGCCTCGGTTTAGGGGTTAATAGGTAGTTTATGGGTGTTAGTGTACTTTTTAACACTTTAGTTATGAGTTTTATGCTACAGCTCTGTAACGTAAAACTCATAACTACTGACTTTAGATGGGGGTACAGATCTTGTCGGTTATAGGGTGTACCGCTCACTTTTTGGCCTCCCAGGCAAACTCGTAATACTGGCGCTATGGAAGTCCCTTTGAAAAAGGAGTTTTTTAAAAGTGAAGTACTGACGTTACGTGACGGCCAAAAAGGTGTGCGGTACACTTATACCTACAAGACTTGTAATAGAGGCTTTAGGGAAAAAGCAGCATTATAAAGCATAACAATGCTTTTCCACTCATAGCGCAAAACTCGTAATCTAGCTGTTTATTTGAATAGCAAGAATGTAAGTTTAGAAGCCGGCTCATTTTTGGTTCATAGCCTGGGTTGTCCTTACTGACTGGACAGCACCAATAAACAAGTGCTGTCCATGGTACTGAACCAAAAATTTGCTGGTTTCTAAGCTTAGATGTCTTATTTTTCAAATAAAGAAAGCAAGAGAACAAATAAAAATTAATAATAGGAGTAAATTAGAAAGTAGCTTAAAAATGCATGCTCTATCTGAATCATGGAAGAAAAAATTTGGGTTCAGTGTCCCTTTAAGTCATGTCGGTTAATGATGTACCTCAGTGGTAGTAGGTAAATTGTGAATAGCATGGGAGACAGAATGGCTCCTTATGGGACTCCGCAGACCAGTTCTGTCGGTGCTATATTTGCTGAAACTCCACCCACTTTGCACCCCATGTTATTCAATTTTAAAAACAAATATACCATTTGTTTGTTCTGATTTCTGCTGCAAAAAAACATAATTATGCTTATATCACTCCTGGCCAGCAGGAGGAGGCAAAGAGCACCACAGCAAAGCTGTTAAATGTCACTTCAGAGCATGCACAACATCTAGGTTGTGTAACAAACGTTCCTTATGACAACAAAGATTAGGACATAGAAAAGGAACAACAATTTCCTGATTAATATTCGTATTAGAAACCACTTTAGGAAGAAAACCTAACTTAGTACGAAGGACAACCTTATCAGCTTGAAAAATAAGATAAGGTGAATCAAACTGCAAAGCTGAGAGTTCCGAGACTCTCCGAGCAGCAGAAGAGATAGCAACAAGAAACAAAACCTTCCAAGATAATAACTTAATATCTATGGAATGCATAGGCTCAAATGAAGTGTGCTGTAAAACTCTAAGAACATGTTTAAGACTCCAAGGAGGAGAAACCGACTTAAACACAGGCTTGATTCTGATCTGAGCCTTCAAAGTACTCGCTGACAAACCCTTCTCCAGACCTTCCTGGAGAAAAGACAAAATCCTAGGAATCCTGACCTTGGATTCACACCAATAAAGATATTTACGCCATATCTTATGGTAAATCTTCCTAGTAACAGGCTTGCGAGCCTAAATCATGGTCTCAATGACTGACTCAGAAAAACCACGCTTAGACAGAACTAAGCGTTCAATTTTCAAGCAGTCAGCTTCACAGAAACAAGATTTGGATGAAGGAAGGGACCCTGAAGTAGAAGGTCCTTCCTCAAAGGCAGACTCCAAGTTGGAAGAGATGACATCTTCACTAGGTCTGCATACCATATCCTGCGAGGCCATGCAGGGGCTATGAGAATCACTGATGATCTCTCCTGCTTGATACGAGCAATGACTCGTGGAAGAGAGCAAACGGAGGAAACAGGTATGCCAGCCTGAAATTCCAAGGGACCACCAACACATCTATCAGAGCGGCCTGTGGATCCCTTAAAGGGACACTGAACCCAAATTTATTCTTTTGTGATTCAGATAGAGCATGCAATTTTAAGCAACTTTCTTATTTACTCCTATTATCATTTTTTCTTCATTCTCTTGCTATCGTTATTTGAAAAAGAATGCATCTAAGCTTTTTTCAGTACTCTGGACAGCACTTTTTTATTGGTGGGTGAATTTATCCACCAATCAGCAAGAACAACCCAGGTTGTTCACCAAAAATGGGCCGGCATCTAAACTTATATTCTTGCATTTTAAATAAAGATACCAAGAGAAAATTTGATAATAGTAATAAATTAGAAAGTTGCTTAAAATGTCATGCTCTATCTGAGTCACAAAAGAAACAAATTGTGTTCAATGTCCCTTTAATCTTGAACCGTACCTTGGAAGCTTGGAATTTGCCGAGACGCCATCAGATCCAGCTCTGGCACCCGCCATTTGAGGGACAAGCTGGAGAACACTTATGAATGGAGCTCCCAATCCCCGGCATGAAATGTCTGTCTGCTCAGCAAATCCACTTCCCAGTTGTCCACTCCTGGAATGTGGATGGCAGACAGACAACAATTGTGAGCCTCTGCACACTGAAAAATCTGAACTACCTCTTTCATGGCCAAGGAACTGCGAGTTCCTCTCTGGTGGTTGATGTAAGCCACTGAGGTTATGTTGTCTGACTGGAACCTGATAAACCAGGCTAAAACTAACTGAGGCCAAGCCATCAGAGCATTGAAGATGTTTATGGAAAGAGCTGATTCTTCCTGAGTCCAGAGACCCTGTGCTTTGAACGAGTCCCAGACAGCACCCCAGACCAGCAAACTGGTGTCTGTGGTCACAGTCACCCACAAAGGTCTACGAAAGCATGTTCCCTGAGAGAGATGCTCCTGAGACAGCCACCACATGAGAGAGTCTCTTGTTGACTGATTCAAAACTATCTTCTGAAACAGATACGTATAATCCCCGTTTCATTGTCTGAGCATGCGTAACTGCAGAGCTCTCAAATGGAACCGAGCGAAAGGAATGATGTCTATGGAAGCCACCATCAGACCAATTACCTCCATACATTGGGCCACTGATGGTCGAACAGTGGACAGAAGAGAGGAAAGAAGAAAGAATCTTGGCTTTACTGACCTCTGTTAGAAATATTTTCATTAACTTAGAATCTATAATGGTCCCTAGGAAAACTACCCTCGTAGCTGGAACTCTTTCCCAGATTCACTTTCCAACCATGGGAACGTAGAAAAGACAACAAGATCTCTGTATGAGATCCTGCTTGTTGAAAAGATGGTGCCTGAAACAGAATATAGTCCAGATAGGGCGCCAAGGCAATACCCTGAGAATAAATCACTGCCAAGAGAGCCCCTAGAACCTTCAAAAAGATTCTGGGAGCTGTGACAAGACCAAAAATGGAAGAGCTACAAAATGAAAGTGTTTGTCCAGAAAAGCAAACCTTAGGAATTTATGATGCTCCCTGTGAATGGGAACATGAAGGATACGCATCCTTTAGGTCTATGGTCGTCATGAACTGACCCTCCTGGACCAAGGGAAGAATGGTTCTTTCTTGGGAACCACAAACAGATTGGAATAAAACCCCAGACCCTGTTCCTGTACTGGAACAGGCAAATCCCTCCTAGGTCAAAAAGATCCTGAACACATTTAAAGAACGCCTCTCTTTTTATCAGGTGTACAGATAATCTTGAAAGATGAAACCAACCTCTTGGAGGAAAACTTTTGAACTCCAATTTGTAACCTAGAGATACGATGTCCACAGCCCAAGAATCTGGAACATCTTGTATCCATGCTTGAGAGAACTGATAAAGTCTGCCCCCCACTTGATCTAACCTTGGATCGGGGCAAACCCTTCATGCTGATTTAAAATCAGCTGAGGGCTTCTTGGATTGCTTCCGCTTACACTAAGACTGATTGCGGTTCCATGGAGATTTGGGCTGTTCCTGTTTGGCAGAAGAGGAATAAGGCTTCCCCCTGAAGTTACGAAAGGAACGAAAATTACTCTGAAGTCCCTTTGGTCTACTCTTCTTATCTTGTGGCAGAAAATACCTCTTACCACCTGAGATAACAGAAATAATTTCTGTAAGACCAGGACCAAACAAGGTCTTACCCATGTAAGGAATAGCCAAAAGTTTGGATTTGAAGAGACATCAGCTGACCAAGATTTCAGCAATAATGCCCTGCTTGCTAAAACCGCAAAAGCAGAAATCTTGGCGCCCAATTTAATTACCTGCAATGAAGCATCAGTAATAAAAGAATTAGCTAACGTAAGAGCCTTAATCCTATCTTGAATCTCCTCCAAGGGAATCTCTGTCTGAAGAGACTCAGACAATGCGTCAAACCAATAGGCTGCTGCACTTGTCACAGTGGCAATACATACTGCAGGTTGCCATTGGAGACCCTGATGAACATACATTTTCTTCAAAAAAGCCTCCAGCTTCTTATCCATCGGATCTTTAAAAGAGCAACTATCCTCAATAGGAATAGTAGTTCTCTTAGCCAGAGTAGAAATGGATCCCTCTACCTTAGGAACCGTTTGCCACAATTCCTTAATGGAATTCGCAATAGGAAACATCTTCTTAAAGACAGTAGATGGGGAAAATGGAATCACCGATATCTCCCATTCCTTAACTACAATTTCAATGGCACGGTCAGGAAAAAGAAACACTTCCACTGAGGAAGGCACATCAAAGTATCTGTTAAGCATGTCAGATTTCCTAAGTTTAACAACAGAAGGAGCATCTGAATCATCTAGAGTAGCCAAAACCACCTTTAACAGTGCACAGAGGTGTTCCAGTTTCAATCTAAATGATACAACCTCAGCATCAGATGAAGGAAATATACTGTCCGAATCTGAGATCTAACCCTCAGAAGCTACTAACGAATCTTCCTCATTAGACTTATGAGAAAGAGCAACCAGAGTAGCAGAAGTCGGAACAGAAACCCTACTATCTGAATCTCTACATTTCCTCTTATGTTTACCCTGCAGCATGGGAATGGCAGCTAATGCCTCAGATACTGCCGAGGATACCTAGGCAGCAATTTCTGCTTTTAAAAACATTCCTTCGGAAGAATGAGAGGAACCACAGGCTCTGCATGTGACGCCATTGAGGCTTGGGAAGTCTAAGGAGAAGTCTGTGACATTGTCTGAACAGCATCATCCTGAGCGACTGTTTGCTCGGTTACAGAGAATTTACCTTTAACTTTTAAAATTCTGTCTATTAATGCAGAACAAAATGGCAAAGGCGGAACAACATGGTTATTCAAACACAAAGGACATATGTCCAAATGACTGTCCCTTTAAGAGAACAGAATACAAACTGAGTCCCCAAAAAAATGAATTTTAAATTATTTTTATTTTTTTTAAATTACAATTATGACAAAGTCTTAAGGAAATAAGCAGCAAGTTTCAATTAATTAAAACAGGCACCAACTACACCTCAGCCATAAAACTGAAGTGCCTACCTCCTCCTGCTACACAATCAGAAGGATACTTCCCTGCCTTCTTCTATCATGCGAGGCAACGCAGAGCAAACAAACAGCCGAAAGGAACCGGAACAGTGCGGTCACATGATTGGCCAGAGAAGCTGAGACGGATATACTAGCGCATGCTTCAGACCAGAAGAAGAACAGGGAAAATGGATCTGCTTCCTGTTTCATCAAAAACACACAGCTATTATAACGATCGCAAGTTGCGATCAAACAAAGTAAAAAAAGTGCCCAAAATATAAACAAGCCAAAACAATAAAGACCTCTTTCTCTGTAAAAGATAAAACAAAATCACCTAGATTACGAGTTTTGAGCGCTATAGAGGAATTAATGAACGCAACAAAGTTACGTTATTTAATTTCCTATAGCGCTGCCATGACAAGTTTTCAAACATACGCCTTCTGCGTGTGATATGGTTGCGTTGAGCTACATACCGCACACAATCAGAGCTCTGCTGAGACGTGCTCATGCACAATTTCCCCATAGACATCAATGGGGAGAGCCGGCAAAAAAACAACTAACCCCTGCGATCATGGAAACAAAAGTTCTGTAACGCAGCCCCATTGATGTCTATGGGGAAATAAAAATACTATTTAAACCTAACACCCTAACATAAACCCTACGTCTAAACACCCCTAATCTGCTGCCCCCAACATTGCTGACGCCTGCCTACAGTTATCAACCCCTAATCTGCTGCTCCCGATATCGCTGCCACTATACTACATTTATTAACCCATAAACCACCAGCCCCCCACATCGCAATAAACTATATTAACCCCTAAACCTAACCCTAACTTAACCCTAAACTTAACCCTAACACCCCCTAACTTTAACATAATAAAAATAAAGCTAAATTACATTAACAATTATTAACTAAATAAACCTATTAACCCCTAAACCGCCAACCCCCCACATCGCAGCAAGCTAAATTAAACTATATTAAACCCTAACCCCCCTAACTTTAACATAATTAAATTAGATCTAAGTTAAATTTACAATTATTAAAGGGACATAATACTCATATGCTAAATCACTTGAAACTGATGCAGTATAACTGTAAAAAGCTGACAGGAAAATATCACCTGAGCATCTCTATGTAAAAAAGGAAGATATTTTACCTCACAATTTCCTCAGCTCACCAGAGTAAGTTCTGTGTAAGAAATTATACTCAGCTGCAGGTAAAAAAAAAATAAAAAATGAAGAAATGAACAGCAGCCAATCAGCATCAACAGTGCTGAGGTCATGAACTCTTTTACTGTGATCTCATAAGATTTGACTTAACTCTCATGAAATTTCATTGTAAACTTCCTTACACTGAATAGGGAAATAAGATGAGTGTGCATGAAAGCTCGCTCCTTCCGCTGTCCCGGGACAGACATACTGATTTGCTGCTTAGAAGTCATTTACAATGGGATGTGGCTACTGAGAAACTTTTGAGGTAAAATATCTTTCTTTTTTACATAGAGATGTTCAGGTGATATTTTCTAGTCAGCTTTTTACAGGTATACTGCATCACTTTCAAGTGTTTAAACATATGGGTATTATGGCCCTTTAACTAAATAATACCTATTTAAAACTAAATACATACTTACCTGTGAAATAAAACCTAAGCTAGCTACAATATAACTAATAGTTATATTGTAGCTAGCTTAGGTTTTATTTTTATTTCACAGTAAGTTTGTATTTATTTTAACTAGGTAGACTAGTAAGTAAATAGTTATAACTATATTTACTCTAGAAAAAACTACTAAGGGCCCTTAAAAGGGCCTTTTGTATGGCATTGCCCTGAGTTAAACAGCTCTTTTGCTACAAAAAAGAATACAAACACCCGCTAACCCTATACAAACCCCCACCCCCCAAACTACCAGGGGCCCTTAAAAGGGCCTTTTGGGGGGCATTGCCCTGAGTTAAACAGTTCTTTTGCTACAAAAAAGCATACAAAAAAACCCTAACACTATACAAACCCCCACCTCCCAAACTACCAGGGGCTCTTAAAAGGGCCTTTTGTAGGGCATTACCCTAAGTTAAACAGCACTTTTGCTACAAAAAACACCCCCTAAAAAAATACAACAAATTATCAAAAATAAAAAAAAATATTCCTATTCTGATACCCATAAAAAACACCCCAAAATAAAAAACTAATCTAGAATAAACTACCAATGGCCCTTAAAAGGGCCTTTTGTAGGGCATTGTCCTAAAGATAACAGGTCTTTTAGTGAAAACAAATTACAAAGACCCTCTAACATTACAAACCCCCACCCCAAACCCACAAAATAAATAAAAAATATCTAAAAGACCTAAACTACCCATTGCCCTGAAAAGGGCATTTGTATGGGCATTGCCCATAAAAATCCCACATAAAAAAACACCTGAAAAAACCTTAAAAAATCCCTAACACTAACCCCCGACGATCCACTTATAGTTGTTGACGTCCAGCTTGAAGGATCTTCATCCAGCCGGCGAAGTCATCATCCATGTGGCAAGAAGTCTTCATCCAGGCAGCCTCTTCTATCTTTATCCAGCCAGAGAAGTCATCATCATCCATGCAGCAAGAAGTCTTCATCCAGGCGGCCTCTTCTATCTTCGTCCAGCCAGCGAAGTCCTCATCCAGGCGGCCTCTTCGATCTTCATCCAGCCGGCGCGGAGCAGGTCCATCCTGAAGACATCCTCTTCATACGGTCGCCACCGTAAACTGAATCTTCAATGCAAAGGACGCGATTCAAGATGGCGTCCCTTGCATTCCTATTGGCTGAAAATTTGAATCAGCCAATAGGAATTAGGGCTGCTAAATTACTATTGGCTGTTCAAATGAGCCAATAGGATTCAAGCAGCTCTCATTTTATTGGCTAATCCACCACTAGTCCTTTAAGCCATATTTGTACAGCGCTGCAGTGTACTTTCTCTCTGTTTTTTGAGGGTGTTTTGCCAGTATTTGTTTTTTGAGGTATAGGGATCCTCTATTTTTCACTGCTAGCTTAGTTACTTCTTGTTTCAGCGCTGATATAGCTTTTCTTTCTTTGCACAGCAAATATAATGCGCAATATTTCCGAAACCAAACCAGCACAAATGTTTGTTTTTGCGGCACAAATCAGCACAAACAAATGGTATATTTGTTTTTAAAATTTAATAACTTGGGGTGAAAAGTAGTTGGGGTTTCAGCAAATATAATATCTCCTAATCCAAACTGGCACAAACATTAGTTTTTGCAGCACAAATGCAGCACAAATGCAGCACAAACAAATGGTATAATTGTTTTTAAAATTGAATAATATGGGGTGCAAAGTGAGCAGAGTTTAAGCAAATATAATGTCCAATATCTCTGAAAACCAGACCAGCACAAACATTAGTTTAGTTTAGTTAGGCACAAATCAGCACAAACAAATGGTATATTTGTTTTTAAAATTGAATAACATGGGGTGCAAAGTGGGCAGAGTTTAATTTAAAAATAATGTGCAATATCTCCTAAATCAAACCAACACAAACGTTCGTTTTTTCAGCACAAACGCAGCACAAACAAATGTTATATTTTTATTCCGTTTTTACAAACATGGGGTGCCAACTTCACATAGGTCCGTTTAGTTGGGCGTTGGAATTAAACTTACAGGGGAACAATCACACAGTCAACCCTGCAGTAACGCCTCAACTAAACTCCTTCTATAGCGGGAGTTAAATTAAGAGTATCTTTTCCTGTGCTTGTAATTACTTTCATGCATCTATAAGATTAGGCAAAAATCGCTAAATGGTTGCGATCGTTTACAAAATAAACCAGTCACACAAACACAAAATCAAGCATGCGGTTAGAGTAAGCAAAATAAAAATAGAAAGTCAATGCTCTCAGAAGCCGGTTTAATAAGTGTCCTTATTAAAGTCAGTTACAATGAATATCCTTTTACATTTTGTTTCTTATCCCTATTACTCAACAAGTCAAGAATTCCAAAAATCTTTGTTTTGTAGTTTGCAAAACATTTCTTCATTAGTTTGCAAGGTATTTTGGCTGTTTTCTATACAAAACAATATTAATTTTACATTTAAATACTGTATGTATATTTTGCATCTATTTTGCAGAAAAGCAAATTGTAGATGTTAGATCATTTAATACAGCTATAAACTTGATAAGATCATCCTTCTTCCCTAAACTACACAAAGAAAAGGGCACCTTTAACCATTTAGATCTATATCCATGTATTTTAAACAAAGGGGCGCGATCCGATATACGGCGTAGTTTTCATCGCAAGCGAGGGAACCCGCCCTGCCCGTAGTTTCACCTCGCACATCGGGGTATTACATATACCCCGTCGGCAGTTGCTAAAGTGCCGTAAGTCGGATAAACTAGCGATGTCCAGAAATGAGCGTAACTACAAATTTCTGGAGTCACCAGTGACTTACAGCACTTTAGAAACTGCCTGCGCCTAAAAAAACGAACTAAAATATTAAATCTCCCGTTACTGTCTAACAAGCCTCCCAAAAATCAGCCGTATACGTATACCCCTATATCCGCAATCCCCCTGAAGCTCAGCCAATAGAATTGACCTCGCATTCTATTGGCTGATCCAATCAGCCAGGATTGAACTTCAATCCGATTGGCTGATTAAATCAACCAATCGGATTTTTCCTACCTTAATTCCGTTTGGCTGATCAGCCAATCGGAATTTGAGGGACGCCATCTCGGATGACGTCATTTAAAGGACCAGCCATTCGTCGGGTAGTTGTCGTGCAGGAAGGATGCTCCGCGCCAGAGGTCTTCAAGATGGAGCCGCTCATCGCCGGAAGGATGAAGATAGAAGATGCCGCTTGGATGAAGACTTCTGCCGGATGGAGGACCTCTTCTGCCCCGATCGGATGAAGACTTTTGCAGGCATTTTAGGGAGTTACGGTACTCCCATACTCAGTGCAAGGCCTGCTACGGCTGAATTTTATGGCGAGGTGAAAATGGAGTAAGTTTTCTCCATTTTCGTCACGTAAGGCCTTGCGCTGGATATTGGATACCAAATTGCGCGGCTTCTCTATGTTAGTCTATGGGTAAAAAAACTACGTCCGACGGGTTAAATATACGTGCCGCATTTATATGCGGCGCTGTATATAGAATACCAAACCTGCGCAAAAAACGGCATCGCCGGCTTTTGCGGGCGACGCTGCATATCGGATGGGGCCCAGGGTGAGCAATTATTTGCCTTTGTTCATAATCATATGTGAAGGCAACAGGAGATCCCATAACCGTGCCGTCATTTTTATATATTGTATTGAGTTTCAAATTTAAAATAGTTTTTATGAAGAATAAAATTTAAAAGAAACAAGAGGAAATCAGTGGACGCACCCTCGTAATTCTCATCTTTAGTTATCAGTTTTCTTACTGCCTTCATTGGAGATAATGGTGCACAAACTTGATATGTCTATTATTACTAAAAATATTATTTTCTTTTTAAAGTTCTTTTTTCCAGTAAAACTTAGAAAATCCATTGAGGCTTTGATATGAATACATATAAACAATAGCTCTCTTTTGTAATAATAAATAAAAAATGCCTAAATACATTGCAACTGGTTGATTTAAGGAGGCCTGATTATCAAAGCGTCAACTATGTTGCATTTGCGGGCGTCAATACGCTCGCCAAACATTGTGGCCGCGGATCTGAATACAATCTCCTTATTTATAAAAAAAGTCGTCAAAAACACGTGCGTCAAGTACAGTGCGAAGAGCATCGGACTGGTGTTAACTAACAGTCATCGATGTTGCGGCTATTCGGGCTTTTCCCAATTTTATTTATACCATTTCACTACTGTCCACGAACAAGCACATTGCTCTTTAGCACATTATTGTATATAGTGTAAATGTATTCTTTTTCTGATCAGGACTAATTGCGAATATAGCAAGTAGCGACATATTTGGTGCAAAGTGGAGAGTGAATTATTAGAATTCTTTTTAAGATTAGACATACATATTTTAGTATGTATACACACACACACATATATATATATATATATATATATATATATATATATATATATATATATATATATATATATATATATATATATACTGTATATATGTGTGTGTGTGTGTGTTTTATGTCAGAAATCTTTTACAAACATATTTACATGTCCCGAAGTTCCTTTTTTGTTCTAAACAATGTTGTCTGTCATATCTCTGTGTTTATTTATACCACTATATGTATATATTGTAAATGTATTATTTCGAGCAGGAATTATTTTGAATATAACATTTAATCAGAGTATCATATGTATTTATTTGAAATCTATGGCTATTTTAAAGGTATAGGAAAGTGAAAATTTAAGTTGCACTAGTGGGAGCTAGCTGCTAATTGGTGCCTGCACACATTTGTCTCTTGTGATTGGCTACATAGATGTGTTCAGCTAGCTGCCAGTAATGCAATGCTGTTCCTTCAGCAAAGGATAACAAGAGAATGAAGCAAATTTGATAATAGAAGTAAATTGGAAAGTTGTTTAAAATTGTATGTTCTATCCAAATCTTGAAATAATATTTTGGGGTTTCCTGTCCCTTTAAGAGCTGGGCCAGGTTTCTCTCTGCACCTGTCTAACCCCTCCTGATTGCAATCTATTTTTAAAAACCACCCCTTCACAGGTGTTATAAAATGGCCTGGCATATAAGATGACATTTCTTACTGAAAAAGAAATTCAAGAGAAGGAAGAAATACACTGAACATACCATGACAGTAAAGAGGTGAATTTAATGTCTGCTGTATCTGAATCATGACAGTTTAAAGTTAGGTGAGCTACCAGCTTAAGATTTTATTGAAACAAACATCAATTCGAATTTTAAAATCCTTGTCTAAAATATTACACTGTGTGTCCTAATGTCAGCATCAATGTTTATCTTTAATACTAATTTCCCATATACATACTTTCAAAGTATAATACACAATGTAACAAATGGCACTGACAAGTTCTGATGAGTGATCAATGACACAAGTATCAAGCAATTTGATTTGTTAGTGATAGTTTATAATGTATGTCATTTTTATCTCTATATCTATTAGTGCAACAAGTTTGGGGCAAAACTTTGCACCAAGTATGTAGAAATAATATTGTCCCCTTGATTTGTAATGAGAGACAAACTTGTAGCATAATCTATCAGTAGTAATGTATTTTTCATTTTTATCCCTATATCTACTAGTGCACCAAATGTGGAGCAATAATATTGTTTGATTTTTGAAGGGTATACATATTTAATAGTTTGTAATTGACTTTTATTAGGTGATATGCTTCATTGTCTTGCAGCATCGAACATAAGATTTCAGTGTTTTCCGACTACCATTCTATGGAATCCGCGACCTCAAGGTACGCTGCGTCGGAAAAGACGCGAGCGTAACTGCTGAATTTTTGATAACTTCATAAGAGCTTCAAATAGTGTTGAATAGGAAGGCGAATGAATACAATTCTGCTTGAATTCCACAGGTTTTCAACTTGCATCGATCTGCGTCGGATTGAGATTGAGGGATTGTATGTTATGTCACAAATTTCAACATTTGATGATCCTGACGCTTTGATAATTACGGCGGATCAATCTCGTGAAATTCCAGCGTATTTTCAGTTGACGCTTTGATTAATAGGCCTCAAGGAATTTGTAGCTGATTTATGGGCCCAGACAGACAGATAGGTAGGTAGGTAGATAGAACACTGCAGAAGGGCTCAGAAATGCATTCCCTCCAATAAATAGGGATAAAGTTAACTTTTTATGAATAAAATGTTTTCAATTATAATGGAAAAGAACACACTTTCTTCAAATATTTGTCCTTGAATCCTTGAAAAAGCCAGACAGGTGAAATGTACTTCAACATACGTCGGAGTCAGCAGTCACAAAGGCAAAGTCACAAGGAGGTGTAGGCATATTGAAACCAAGTAGCACTGGACCCTTCTAAAATCTATCTATGAAGTAGGTCTGAAAGTGTTGCCTGTTGATAGTGCTGGGACCCCAGAGTTACAGATATTTATTTCCTTTTTATTTTGTAAGTACTTTGCTTTTTAAAGAATCTTTGTTTTTAATACGCTTGTAATACAGTCTTAGATCCATTTGTACTGAGCGCATCACTTAGAGCTAGTACCTCAAAATCATGTGAGTAGTTTTCCTATTGTGCTTAAAGGGATATTCTCATATGATTTAACACTATGAATGTTTCTCTCCATTTTCTTTGAGGTACAAAGATCACCTTTTGAATATTATCACATGACCTTATAGTGCACTTCAAATATATGTTCCAAACTTTAATAGAAAGTATGTAAAGTTATAAAAAAGTTTTTTAATCCTCCCAAGTAAATTTATTAAATAAGACTCAACTATTTGACAACAAAGTAGGCATACAGGGCCGCAAATAGCAAAGGAAAAAAATAAATCAGAAATAAATAGATAGGTAGATATAAATATTCTACACCCTACAGAACCCACAACATAACACCTACTTGGCAACTTTAGCAGACTGTACATTCTGGACATTGTGAGCAATTGAGACATCAACCATCCATCTGAATAAATAAAGGCTTTGCAAATTTAACTTAAAGGGAAAGAGTAGGCTCAGTAGCAGCAATGCATTACTGGGAGCTATCTGAACACACCTGGTGAGGCAATGACAAGAGGCATAGATATGCAGCCACCATTCACCCGCTAGCTGACTGCGGTGGATTTCTGCTCCTCAGCCTACTTAGTTATAAGACAATTAAGCAAATTTGATAACAAAAATAAATTGGGAAGCTGTTTAAAACTGCATACTCCACACAAATAATGAAAGCTTAATTTTGACTTTACTGTCCCTTTAAGCAAATTATAATAATTTAGTATACATTAAGATATATCACAGAATAAACACTTTTTCCAGTGTCTAGTGGTATCTTCAGCCCTTCCAGTAGGATTATCATACTTGGCAATGTATTCAAACATGTGCCCCCTGACCTGACATGCCCTTTCATGTAATTAAACATTACCTATGACCTTCAGGCAAATGGATGTGTCTTCAGGATCACACTCAGACTGTTGACTAGTATTAGAGAACTTGTGTACAAAAAGGAATCCCAGAACCCAAAAGTTGGGTCTCCTACATGTCCAGCAAAGTGACTGGATGATTAGAGAAAAATAAATATACAACAGATGGGAAATAAAGCAATAGTGCTGGATTCACCTAAAGCTCACTAGGTGTGAGAGGGGAGGGATGTGTAGTTCTGTCTATCATGTGAAGGACACAACTAAGTATGAGGGAACCTTTAAGGTAAAACACGTTTAAGATGGATAGGGGAAATAGTTTTACCTTAGCAAAAGAGTGGTCTCACCTGGCAAGTATTAGCTAACAAAGCCAAGATATTAACCAAACCCCATGACAAAAGGCTCTAAATAACCGTTACTTTAAATGGGGAAAACTAAAAGCATTTTGCTCTAGCATCACAATATATTCACTTTCACAACGTCCCCGCTAAAAAAAAATCATACTAAAAAAGTAAAATCCCCTATGACTTTAAAAACCCCCAGTGTATTTTACTAACTTTAGCAAATGCTATATTCTATCTTAATTGCTACTCATGTCAAATATTCAGTCTCTTCTGGACATTCTAAGTTAAAAATTACCAGCAGTCTAAACAGGGTTATTAAAAAAAAATTCCCAAGACCCAGTGCCAAGATACTATATACCTTTGCGACCCAATTTTTATGCTTGGTCTGAAAATTTCTAAAGAAATATACAACATGATAGCTGCAATTTTTGGCAAAGTGAATAAATTGTGTGCCTACTTTATTCCTGATTGAAGTCAAACTTCAAAGTCTTGTACAAGGTAATAACACACCACACACACTCTCATATAACACACACACTCTCATATAACACACACACACACACCGCACATTCTAATACAACAGACACGCACATATCCCAGGACATATTTGAAAACGAGAGAAATCTCAATGTACTGTATCCTTCCTGGTAAAATATTTTATAAATTAATAAATAAATAAATATTCTCATAAAACACACACTCTAATATAACACACACGGCACACTCTAATACAACACACACACACACTCTCATACAACACATACACTCTCATATAACACACACAGAACACTCTAATACAACACACGCACACACTCTCATACAACACACACACGGCACACTCTAATACAACACACACCATACAGTCTCATACAACATACCACACACACTCTCATACAACACACAGTCATATAACACACACACACACCGCACACTCTAATACAACACACATGCACACACTCTCATACAACACACACACCACACACTAACTCTCATATAACACACAAACCATACACACACTCTCATATAATATACACTAGACATGTGCAACGCTAAAAATTTTGTTTTATTTAGTTTTCATTAGTTAAATAAATAATTTTGTTTCAGCAAATTAGTTTAGTTAAGTTAAAAAAATTGTTTCAGCAAATTGGTTATGTTAAGTTAATTTGTTTTTTCGGATACATTTGTTATTTCGGATCTATTCTTTATTCATATTCATTATTCTATTCTAAACTTCAGAATAGAATAATGCATAGGACTGAAGAATGGATCGAAAAAACGAAAGGATCCGAAAAAAAAATGATTTAACTTGACATAACCAATTTGCTGCCGATTGCCGAAAGAAAATGATCTAAAACCGCCGTCACCCACATTGCCGACACTAACGCTATGAACCCCTAAACCACTGTACCCCCACATCGCCAACACTAACTAAACCTATTCACCTCTAAACCGCCGTTCCCCAACATTGCTAACACAAATTAAAGCTATTAACCCCTAAACCGCCATTCCCTGACATCGCCGACACTAAATAAAGCTAATAACCTCTAAATCGCCAACACTAACTAAACTGGCGCACTGCAGCGAGGAGTCTGTGTCATTGTATTTTAATACAGAGGCTGTGGACAGGCTCAGCGATAGCAACTATACAGTAGAGAGCCGAAGTGCAAAGAGCTAGAGGTGGGGCTACATGCTAGTGCATGAGACTGTGATACAGGAACTTCTGGGGGATATTAGCGCATAGCGTGTGTCTCTATACTCTGACACGGCTTCCCTAGTTTGCCAGTAACAATACGATATGTTTGGACAGTGTCACATGATGTTAGTGACGTGTTTCTTGGGAAGTATCAGCTGGATGTAAAAAGAAAGAAGCGAGCCACGATACCGGCATACGGCGTGTGAGTGGGGAATCCTGGAGATTCGGTGTGGGGACAAGTGCTCATGTGTGGGAGGTTGGGGTTTGTAACGTTACGTTATCCCTGGACACGGTTTAGTTAGTGTCGCCCATGTTGGGGAACGGTGGTTTAGGGGTTAATAGCTTTATTTAGTGTTTTTAGTTAGTGTCGGCGATGTCGGAATCTGTGGTTTAGATTAGAACAATGAAAAATTATGAATAAAGAATGGATCTGAAAATTCGGAAACTGATTTATTAATTTTTGGAATTTTAGTTATGGTGCCGATTCGGAAATTATGATTAATTTGAATCTATGAATCGGCCAAAATTTGTCCAAAAAAAAAATTTGGCCAAAACAAATTACACACACCACACACATTCTTATACAACATACACACACCACTCACACAAGTTGTGACCCAGTAAATATGGTGTTGTGATCCTAGTCTAAAAGGCCCCTCATGGCAATTCTTTTTGCCATAATTTTATTCAAATTTGATCAATCACTTAATAGGGGGCAGAGCATTTCTTGTATTTAACCTTCCCACAAAATCCAGACTGATTAAGTACTCAAGTACTCCACACTAGGCATAAAATAAAGTGAAAAAGTTGACAGTTATTATTTTTTTTTATTATTATTATTATTATTATTATTATTATTATTATTTTTGGGTTCTCTAGGGTGAGCATTGGAATGGAGCGGTAATGAGAAGTGAGTTACTTCAGTTTTGGATGTCTGTTATATTATGGGTTTTGCTCTGGGAATAAACAAAACCTTCAGTTGACATCTAGAATGACACTGACATCTAGATAACATAGTACTTATTTGTTGATTTGTTTCCTAATTGTGGAAAGGATCAGGCAATTCTTATTAGATAGTCAATACTGTACTGTCACTTGTTAAAAGCTTGCAGTATTTAGTGGCAGAAAAATATGAGTTTGTTGCTAAAAAAAATAAAAAACAAAAAACAAAAAAAAAGAGTGAGAATTTAGACAAAACCAAAATCTCTGAGCCAGAATTAATACAAAAAACCCCAAAACCTTTTACAATACAGACCTCATTTTTGCAGATCTATTAAGATATTGTCCATAGTTCTTATTTTTTTTATGTCTCTTTATTTTCGTTAGTCTATAATACCCCTTAGAGAACTGTGGTTGAAAAGTTCAAGTTTAAATAACACATAATAAAACAAGTACAAAATAAATACTAAAGACATGAAACAATGTTAGTACGACATCTGAGAAAACAAGGTATCAAATTAAATCAGATATTATTAAGACTTTTATGAGAACTCCTATTATACAAACTAACAAACTAATCCTAGAATTAAGACATGGTATTTATTCAAGTAACTGCATGATAAGGAAGAGGTAGGTTTTTGGCACCAACTAGTGCCAATCAGCATTTTGTTTTATGATGAGAAACGTTTCTTACTGCAAGCATGAAATAGTGCTGCCAACAAATAGCATTGTTAGCATTTGTAAGAATGGATATAAAAACGCTGCACCCTCCACTATTCGATGTACATCAATCACTCAATGGCAACCGTGGCACACTAAACAGACCAGATATATTCAGCGATGCTCACGGGCTGCTGAACGGCAGTGGAGGAAATCATGCACCTGTGCTGATTTCCAGCATTATAAATTCACCCTTAATTCCTACAACTCTGCGCTCAGCCTGGCCAAACAAGTCTATTTCTCCTCCCTTGTGTCATCTCACGCATCCAACCCCAGAAAGCTGTTCTCAAACTTTATCTCCCTTCTATGTCCGCCTGCCCCTCCGCCCACTACCAACCTCACTGCTCAGATTATTGCTGATCACTTCAAAAATAAAATTGACACCATTAGAAAAGAGATCTGCACCTCACACCCCTCAAACCCAGCAATCCTACCCACCCCTTCTATTAACAAAAATCTATACTACTTCCCTCCTGTAACAGAGGAAGAAGTCTCTGCACTCCTATCCTCGGCTCATCTCCCAACCTGCCCACTTGACCCTATTCCTTCATGACTTATTCCCTCTCTCTCTGCTTCACTATCCCAACCCTAACTCATCTCTTTAACCAATCTCTCACCGATGGCACATTTCCTGACACATTCAAGCATGCGTCAATCATAGCAATCCTAAAAACTTCAAAATTATTGCAACGACTAGTCTATAATCGACTAACTCCATTTCTCACAACTAACTTACTTGACCCACTACAATCTGGTTTCCGCCCTAAACACTCAACAGAAACCGCTCTTGCTAAAGTAACAAATGACCTGTTATCAGCTAAAGCAAAAGGCCATTACTCCTTACTAATTCTTCTTGACCTGTCCGCAGCTTTTGACACAGTTGAACATCCTCTCCTCCTAAAAACACTACATTCATTTGGCATCCGAGACACAGCCCTTTCCTGGTTTGCATCATATCTGTCAAACCGCTTGTTTTCAGTTTCCTTTAACAACATATCTTGTGATCCTATGCCTCTCTCAGTTGGAGTACCACAAGGCTCTGTCTTGGGCCCCTTGCTTTTCTCTCTTTATACATCCTGCCTTGGAAAACTTATAGCCTCCTTTGGATTCCAGTGCCACTTATATGCTGATGATACCCAAATCTATCTTTCCTCTCCTGATATCGCTCCCTCTTTACTCAATCAGATTTCTGACTTCCTCTCTGCAATTTCCTCTTGGATGTCTTCACACTACCTCCAACTCAATCTGTCCAAAACTGAGCTGCTTCTTATCCCCACCCCCTTCAAGACATCCAACACCTGACATTTCTCTGACGGTTGGAGACTCTATTCTCAACACCTCACCCCAGGTCCGCTGTCTTGGGGTCACACTAGACTCAGAACTCACATTCAACCCACATATACAAGCGCTTACCAAATCCGTTCACACCAACGCAACATTTCCAGAATTCGTCCCTTCCTTACCCAAAAAACTACAAAAATACTTATTCATTCCCTCATTTTGTCACGCATTGATTATTGCAATCTACTCCTAAATGGCCTTCCAAAATACCGCCTCTCCTCCCTCCAATCTATTATGAATTCTTCTGCTAGACTCGACATCGGCTGCTCCACTCTGCCAGTCTCTACACTGGCTCCCCATACACTCCAGAATACAATTTAAAGTATTAACCCTAACTTACAAAGCACTCAACAGTCTAACTCCCAACTATATTTCCTCTCTCAATGTGAAATATTCCCCATCCCGTCCTCTTCGATCAACCTCTGACCTACATCTCTACACTCCTGTTATCTCTACCTCCCACTCCCGCCTCAAAGAGTTTGCACGTGCTGCTCCTGGACTCTGGAACTCTCTACCCCGCTCCATAAGACTGCTCCAACCTTGTATAGCTTCATACGCTCCTTGAAAACTCCCCTATTCAGAGAGGTTTACCATCTCTCCTCCATCCCTCATCTGAAACAAACTAATACATTTACATGAACTGCCTGACTTACTGCTGCAAATACAACCAATGTAACAAGCTACCCCAACCTTATGTCTCTGCACCCTAAACCTATAGACTGTGAGCTCTCCGGAGCAGGGCCCTCTTCCTCCTGTACTAGTTTTGTTTAGCTTTGTTATGTTTTGTATTTTATCACAAGTCTTTGTCATTGTATACCCCTATCATTGTACCCAGTGCTACGGAATTTGGCGGCACTTTACAAATAAATGATAATAATAATAATAAAAACATTTGCAGTATTAACCCCTTCACTGTCAGGAATTTCAGATAAGAACTTGCCCAAAATGCCGGAGAATTTTTAGCATTTTTGCTATCACTCCATTTAAACAGAAATAGAGGGGGGGGTTTTATTATTATATACCTATCAAAACTTTATATGTTTTTAAATAGAGAACACAAGGTATTCATATAAGCTAACTTTGGTATATTTCATGCCACCATTTCACTGCCAAATACGATCATCTAAAAAAATAAAGTTAACTTCTTCACAAACATTGGGTTTCTCACTGAAATTATTTACATACCGCTTGTGCAATCAGGACAAAAATTATTGTAAAAGCCTCTCTGGAGTCCCCTTTGTTCAGAAATAGCAGACATAAATGACTTAGCCATTGGTTTTTGGCAATTAGAATGCTGCTAATTACAGCTGTGCACCACACTTCTATTATTCCCGGGCGTGAAGGGGTTAATCAGGTTGCTTGTAAGGTTAATTTTAGCTGTAGAGTAGAGATTACCCTCCCACCCCATGATTTTTACCAAACAGCTCTTTTCTCCCCTCCCCCACCAATGCTCATCCCCACCACCTTAGGTACTGGCAGATAGTCTGCCAGTATGCATTTTGGGGGTTTTATTAATAATTTGTTTTATATTTTATTTCTGCAGTGTAGTGATCCTCCTCAACCCTTCCACCTCCCTAATCCCCCCCAAATAGTTCTCTAACCCTCCTCCTCCAAATGAAGGGCAGCCATCTTTGGTACTGGCAGCTGTTTGCCAGTACCTAATAAATACATATATATTTTTATTTTATTTTTTTTAAACTTTTCTGTAGTGTAATGGTCCCCACAACTCCCACCTCTGGCAACTTTTAGTTAGCCCCTGTGAATGAACCAGCTGAGAGGCTTGTCAGAAATTCCCAGCATGCAATATTCAGCACCTTGCAATCCAAAATCGGAGACCAGAGGATAATAATCTGAAGTACCATACGCCTAAGAGACACCAAGGCTCCAGTATAAAGACCCTGGAAGTTTCATAAAGACAAGTGCCATACACAAGGTTGCATCGAAAGATAGAAAAAATCCTAAACTCCAAAAATTCCAGTACTGACGTGAACACAGACTGAGAAAGAGAGAACGGACAACATTTCATATGTGACCACACATTACCTCATATGATTGAGGTAACCTCCGGTAAGGAGACATCTATTCTTCAATTTTCTTGTCTCTGTTTATACCAAGGACTTGAATATATTGACCAAAATTATCGCTAGATCTTATTATTTATTATATCATTTATTGTATTTAGTTGCGCGGAAGTGTATTTGATTTGTTCTCTTTCTTTTATATTACCTACAGTGTTAGGGGTACACTGAAATCTTATTTTCACGCTGCACAATACCCTTATTTCAACAAAATATTTATATACATAACTTACTGGGTGTTTATATACAGACTCACTATTATAATATCTTTTGTACATATATATATATATATATATATATATATATATTTATACATTCTCTTTGCAAGTTCTTTTGTGCAAATTCTTGAACTATTACTGAGATCCAATTTGAGCGCTGGTATCATATCTTGGCTTTTATATATATATATATATATATTTTTTTTTTTAATAATCCTGTGAGCACAAACACATATCCATACTTACAATTGTTTATGTATTACACATAAATAAAAGTAAAGTTTAGTCCATGTTCAAAGGTCTTGAAAACATGTAATCTGCCAAAATAAGCCACATACAGACACATTAACCTGTTTTCCTATCATTTTATACTCCGCAGCATTTGCACCAGGGTGCAAGTCAGGTCTTAAAAAAAGGATCCCAGAGAATGGGTCTGTACCATACTGCTTGCCACTTGTTGCCTGCACACTGTTTTTATTTAAAGGGACAGTAAAGTCATAATTAGACATTCATGATTTAGAACTTCTCATAAAATGGTTGAAAGGCCTGTCAAGTCAAACCATGTGGCTCACAATTTTCAAACTCTCCTCATCATTGTTGGACAGGGAAACCTTCACAGAGAAAATTAGGTTCTATACGATGTGCATAGAAACAGTGTCTTTTTTGCAGCTTCTGGGTTCAACAGTGTGTGATCTCGTTTTGTAAGACACTCCAACTTTTGCTGCTAGTGAACCTGAGAGGTATTTTATGGTCTTATAGTAGTTAACATGCTAGTTGATTAGAGGTATCCAGCTGACTTGCTGAAAGAACTATTATGAATGGGTAATCAATTTCATATTTGGCGGATGTTTAGAAGATTATAAATATCTGCAAAATTTGCTCAATAAGCGAATAATTAGTCTGGATTTACACCAACTAGAAGAAATGAAATAAAATGTATTTTCAAAGTGGACACTTACCACTATCCTAAAGCTGCAGGTCACCCAGGCAAGAACCAAATGATTTGGTCTGTCACTCAACAATTCTGGTGGCCAGCTCTTCGTTCTGATGTTGCTGCGTATGTTGCCTCCTGCTCAGTTTGTGCACAGAATAAGATTCCTCAACGTCTTCCTGTGGGTCTTCTTCAACCTATTGCTAATGGTGAGCGTCCTTGGACACATCTTTCCATGGACTTCATTGTCGAGCTCCCTGTTTCCAGCGGCAATACTGTTATCCTTATGGTGGTTTACCATTTTTCTAAAATGTCCCATTGCATTCCCTTGAAGAAGTTGCCTACCGCTCAGGAGCTTGCTTCAATTTTTGCCTGGGAGGTCTTTCGTTCACATGGGTTACCCAAGGAGATAGTGTCGGACTGGGGTAGCCAGTTTGTCTCCAGATTTTGGCGTTCCTTTTGTGCTCAAATGGGCATCCAGCTGTCCTTTCCTCGGCATATCACCCTCAATCCAATGGGGCTGCAGAACGGTGTAATCAAGCTCTGGAACAGTTCCTCCGTTGCTATGTCTCAGATCACCAAAATAATTGGTCTGAACTGTTACCTTGGACAGAGTTTGCTCGTAATAGTGCTATTAATGCTTCCTCCAAGTTATCCCTGTTCATGGTGAATTATGGGTTTCAACCATCCTTGTTGCCAGATTCATTCATTTCTCAGGGTATTCCGGCTTTGGAGGAGCATCTCCGGCAACTGCGTTCCACGTGGGTGCAGATTCAGGATTGCCTTCATTATTCTATGCAGCGCCAAAAGTTCCAGGCTGATCGTAGGCGTCTGCCTGCGCTTTCCTACCAGGTTGGTGAGAGAGTTTGGCTGTCCTCCCGCAACTTGAACCTTTGTGTGCCTTCCAATAAACTGGCTCCCCGTTATGTTGGTCCTTTTCGAATACTCCGACGGGTCAATCCTGTGGCCTACGCTCTTGACCTTCCTCCTGCAATGCGCATCTCCAATGTTTTTCATTTCTCCCTCTTGAAACCATTGGTTTGTAATTGGTTTACCACTGTGTTGCCTCGTCCCCGCCCTATCTTTGTTGACAACCATGAGGAGTATGAGGTCAGCAGCATTATTGACTCTCGTATGTCCAGGGGCCGCATACAGTACTTGGTTCACTGGAGGGACTACGGTCCGGAGGTTCCCTCCTCTGATGTTCATGCTCCCGCCCTCCTCCGTGCCTTCCATGTCCATTTCCCCAATAAGCCTTTTGTCATCTCGTGGGGGAGGGGTCGTTGAGGGGAGGGTACTGTCACCTCTCTTGCTGACTTTGGTGCCTACTGTTTGATGCTGCTCATTTCCTGCACCCCCTCTTATGGCCAGACTGGTGAACATCATCCGTGTGAGACAGGATGCAGTCTCAGAATTGTGATGTTATCACTTATTATTTAAAGGGCCTCTGTTCAGTATGCTTTGCCCTTGCGTTGTCTCAGACCTGTTTGTGAGAGCTCCTGTGTATTACCTGGCTGTCTGACATCCCTTCTGGTTCCTGATCCCTGGCTTGTTCCTGACTCTGTTGTTCTCCTTGTTCCTGATTCCGGCTCGTCTGACTATTCGCTTACGCTCCTGACTTGGCTCGTCTGACTACCAGCTCTGGTTTTGATTCCTGGCTTGTTATTTGTCTTGTGGACTTTTTATTATTTTTTTTGCTATTAATAAAGGTGTGATTATTTTTGCACTTCTTGTCTCAGTCTGATTCCTGGCACCCTGACACTTCTCCAGAGAGCAGCCTTAGTACAGAACACCTTTTAATTTCAAGAGACTGTCTTATTTCAAGAGACTGCTGTTTAAATCGCAATCTAGTTCTAAATAATGTACTGATTGCTGTGGCAGGTTTTACATTTAGCATCTTGCTGGGAATTTTTATGAAATTATTTCTGATATATTTTTGATATATTTGTGAATTAATTACATCTGTACCTTTTACTGATGTACATTTATTAAATTTTGATACTTTTGAAGCAGGGTCATTGAATCCCCATTTGTATATATTTATAGTGCCCCCTATCAGTATTAGAGTGATCAGTTCATCATCTTTTTATGCTGAATATAAATGTATTTTCTACTGGTATAAATACGAGATTACATGTAGAGCGTAAATGCAATCGCGAGATTGCGGTGTTATTTATGCTGAAATCCATTTTACAAGTGCACACTGTTTAAATTACCGTAATTAATTTGCTTGAACTTAAGGTAATTTATGCTCCCCATATTTTCTATGGGTGGCGTTGAGCGGCAATGTCCACCCATATTACAAGTTGAAAGTATATGCGATCGCCAATAGAAAAAAACTTTCATTCTATTGACTGATTTGAATCTGAAATGGAAAATCAGCCAATAGAAATGCAATGGCGCCACTATATAAAGGGGGTACCTCGCATTCAAAATTCAGCGTGCTGGTGGTGACTGCATGAATAGGACATCAGGGATTGAAGATAAGAAGATAGATGAAGATAAGAAGAATGCCATCGGGTTGAAGATAAGAATGCTGGGATGAAGATAGAAGACCCGCGACAGGATAAAGATGGAGCGCCGCCCAGATTCAACTTTGGTACCATCTTTGGGGTTTAGTGTTAGGTTTATGTTGTTGTTTTTTGTTTTGTTTTTTTTATATTAGGGTTTTGTTTTTATTTTGGGCAGCAAAAGAGCTACATACCATTCTAAGGGCAATGCACATCCAAATGTCCTATTCAGGGCAATTTTTAGAGTAGTTTTCTGTAGATTGGTGTTGAGGTTTTTTATTTGAAAAAAAGCTAAATTACTTTAAAACAAAGTCTTACAAAAGATCCTTTTAAGGGCTATTGCTGTAGTGTAGTGTTAGTATAGTTTTTTTTTATTTTGGGTTGTTTTTTTTAAGTGGGGTTTTAGAAGACGCATAACAGTTTTTTTATGTTACATAATTTTTTTTTCTGTAAAGGTTAGGTTTTAGACTTGTGCATGGCTGTAAAATTCGGTTCGGAATGTTTTCGAATTTCGGTTCGGATCGATTCGAATTCGGAAAAATTTGAATGAATTTGTTTCAGATTCGTTTCGGATTCAAATAAATTCAGCTGGATTCGGTTCGGTTCGATTCGGAAATTCGGAATTTTGGTATGTGTTAGGTGGGATGTGCTGTGTATTAGACTAGTATTATTAACTGTATATTAGGTGTAACCCATAGCAGAGTGATATAACCTAATATACTGTACAATACTAGTGTAATCCATGGCCATCCGAATCTACCGAATAAATCCGAACTAATTCGGATTTATTCGGTAGATTCGGTACTACCGTAATTCGGAAATTCGAATCGATCCGAATCTCCGAATTTAACAAATTCGGCCGAATTTCGATTTGTTCCGAATTGAAACGCACATGTCTATTAGGTTTGCATTTTTAAGGTAAGGTTAGGCTTTTTGTTTTTTAAGGTAAGATTAAGTTTTTTATTTTTTAAAGGCAAGGTTAGTTTTTTGGGGGGTAACTTAGGGGGTGTTAGGTTAGGGGGGTTAGCGGATTAATGGGTTTAGATGTTAGTGGTTTTTTTGCATGGGGGTTGTGGCTGATTATGAGTTAATTGTAGTGGGGTATTTTGCGATGTGGGGTTGTGGCAGTTTAGGCGTTAAAAGTGTAGTAAGGTCTTTGCAGTGGGCCATGTGGTGGTGTAGGGGTTAATAGTGTAGTGGGGACTTTTTTGGTGGGCTATGCGGTGGTTTAGGGGTTAATAGTGTAGTGGGGACTTTATGGTGGGCTATGTGGAGGTTTAGGGGTTAATAGTGTAGTGAGGACTTTGCTGTGGGCTATGTGGAGGGTTAGGGGCAGGTGTCAAGTCGGGCAGGAACACATTGGGAACGGAGTTCCTGCACTATTTTTGCAGGAGGAAATAAGTTCCCTCTAGAAAGAGAACAGAAATGCTTCAGTAAACACTGCTGCTGGTGGAAGGAGCTAGAGCACAGTCTGGTTGGAGGTATAGTGAGATCCTCTAGTAATGGGCAGTAACATTTCCTACAATACACTAAATGCAAGCCTGTCCATGATCCTGCTGTGTGATCACCCCACAATGTGTTTAACACATGGCGCTTACATTTTTGTGTGGCTTGCTCTGGGATTATTTAGCTCCCCTCAGCAGAAATAGGACTATTGCACCTTATCCCCTTAATGACCACAATGTACCCTGTATGTCACTGGTCGTTAAGGGTTTTTTCAGGACCTAATAGCACAAGTCTAGCAAGAACACGCTATTAATGCCCTCCCTCCAGCAGGCTTTGTGGAATAGAGCAGTCTCAATGCTGGTGGCAAGACCGCGCTATAAAACAATCAAGTCCCAAAAAAAGGCCAGCGACATACAGGGTTCAGTGGGTGAGATTCTGTGATAGAGGAGGATTCTGAGGCAACCATTCAACCCTTCATTGGATTTAATTTACTTTCATTAACCAAATTGTATAGATTATATACATATAAATACAGTGTGTGTGTATATAAATATATATATATATATATATATATATATATATATATATATATATATATATATATACAGTATATATATGGAAAATAATATTAATTGTGAGGGGCGGTGGAAGTCTTGGTGAGTTACCACTTTTCTGAGGACTTGACCCCTGGTTATGGGTTAATATTGTAGTGGGGACTTTGCGGTGGGCTATGTTGAGGGCTAGGAGTTAATAGCGTAGTGGGCTTTTTGCGATGGGCTATGTGGTGCATAAAAGTTATAAGGGGTTTCAAGGTAGGAGATTTTGGGTGTTAGAAAAAAAAAAGCAGATGCAGGGATTTTACATTGACATACATAGAGAAACAGATTTATATGTATAGAGATATGTTTAACTATGGAGATAATTTAAAAAAAAAATTACATTACAATCTTATGCACATTAAACAATATGTCACATTGTATTTTCAAAGAGATATTCGCATATAGATCTTGAGATATCTAAACATATATATATATATATATATATATATATATATATATACATACATATCTCACAATAAATAGATATATCAGTCCAAAATCATCACATATATAGATAAATATTTATTTATAAATAAATAAAACATAATCTGTTGCGAAAACATATTCGCATTTTCATGTACAATTTCCAAGGTGAATAAGTCATGGGCTTTGCGCAACAGATAAGGGTATCTGTGGGGGTTTTCTATTTGTCTTCTCCATTGACTTCTATGGGGAATACTTTGTAACTATTTTGTAACTTGTAATAGCTGCGCAACCCCAAATGCAAAAAAAGCCATAACGCGTGCAGTGTTTTTGCAACTGATTTGCAGCATGACTTGTAATCTTGCCTTCTGTGAGTTTAAAAGATTCCTGTAGTAATTACCACTTATGCCCAGGCTAGAGTGCATCCTGTAGGATTCAGATTGGTGTCTCTGTAACAATCTACACAGTGATTGCTTAGTCATGTCCATTGATGTACACAGGGCAATGAGAGAAATAAAGAAGAGAGATTAAAAATAAAAATAAACAATAATGAATATATGTATTAGAAGGTGATGTGCCTCACCAGTACTCCCTGGAACCTTGATGTTTAGCTTTGTAGTTATTTTTTGCTCGTCCAAATTTTATGGTTAAGAACTACCATGACCCCTGTACTACATTAAGCCAAACAAAACAATACAAATTTTGTGAACAAAATACAGTTTAAAATAACATCTAAAACATTTTCTATGCAGATGTTCCACAATTCCAAGCTTGTTTACAGATATGTGAATGTTTAAAAAAAATACTTTACTGTACCTTTAACATCTTGGCTGCTAGAGCTACATTTCATCAAACAATAATCTCTAAACCTAGTAGATCAGCACATGGCATTTATAGTAAACCCTTTAATTAAAGCCTCAGAACAATGCATGCCACAGCTTGATGTTTACCAGAGCAAACTGTTCTCTAAGATTGTATTTCTTTTCCAATGCACATTCCTTAAACATAACATCATAACATATAATGTTAAAGGGACAGTCTACTCCAAAATTTGTATTGTTTAAAAATATAGATAATCCCTTTTATTACCAATTGCCCAATTTTGCATAACCAACACTGTTATATTAATATATTTTTTACCTCTGTGATTACATTGTATCTAAGTCTCTGCAGACTGCCCCCTTTATTTCAGTTATTTTGACAGACTTGCGTTTTAGCCTATCATTTCTCTCCTAAGTAACTCCACGGGAGTGAGCACAATAATATCTATATGGCACACATGAACTAGTGCTGTAAAAAAAACTGTCAAAATGCACTTAGGTAGGGCCTACCTAAGTTTAGCTTTCAACAAAAAATAATAAAAAGAGCAAAGCAAATTTGATGATAAAAGTAAATTGGAAAGTTGTTTAAAATTGCATGCCTTATCATGAAAGTTTAATATTGACTAGACTGTCCCTTTAAGTAGGTAGGGGCTATCAACTTTAGATCACAGACACTAGTAACAAATACAGACATATAACTAACAGTGAGCTTGAGTCTACTGCTTTAATAAAGGTTAATGTTCCTAAGTATAACTAAATATATTGTCATAATTTTATAAAGAGTAAAAAATGTTATTTGTTAACCCTATCATAGAGGTTTCATGGGTTTTACTTTCCCAGGCTGCAAATAAATCATATTAAGCTTACTTTTTGGGAAACTTAATAGCTTAATAGTCTAAAGGAAAACACAGCTGGTCCCTTTAAAATGTAACAGTAAAAGCCTGACATACTTGCCTTACATTACCTATAAAAAATAAATTTATGTTTAGGCGTGAGCTTATGCTGCAATACCCACCATTGGGGATAACATTACTTGCAGGTAATTTCTCCTAGAAAAGTATAGTTCCTATAAAAAACAAAAAACATAATTTATGTAAGAACTTACCTGATAAATTCATTTCTTTCATATTAACAAGAGTCCATGAGCTAGTGACGTATGGGATATACATTCCTACCAGGAGGGGCAAAGTTTCCCAAACCTTAAAATGCCTATAAATACACCCCTCACCACACCCACAAATCAGTTTAACGAATAGCCAAGAAGTGGGGTGATAAGAAAAAAAGTGCGAAGCATATAAAATAAGGAATTGGAATAATTGTGCTTTATACAAAAAAATCATAACCACCACAAAAAAAGGGTGGGCCTCATGGACTCTTGTTAATATGAAAGAAATGAATTTATCAGGTAAGTTCTTACATAAATTATGTTTTCTTTCATGTAATTAACAAGAGTCCATGAGCTAGTGACGTATGGGATAATGACTACCCAAGATGTGGATCTTTCCACACAAGAGTCACTAGAGAGGGAGGGATAAAATAAAGACAGCCAATTCCTGCTGAAAATAATCCACACCCAAAATAAAGTTTAACAAAAAACATAAGCAGAAGATTCAAACTGAAACCGCTGCCTGAAGAACTTTTCTACCAAAAACTGCTTCAGAAGAAGAAAACACATCAAAATGGTAGAATTTAGTAAAAGTATGCAAAGAGGACCAAGTTGCTGCTTTGCAGATCTGGTCAACCGAAGCTTCATTCCTAAACGCCCAGGAAGTAGATACTGACCTAGTAGAATGAGCTGTAATTCTCTGAGGCGGAATTTTACCCGACTCAACATAGGCAGGATGAATTAAAGATTTCAACCAAGATGCCAAAGAAATGGCAGAAGCTTTCTGGCCTTTCCTAGAACCGGAAAAGATAACAAATAGACTAGAAGTCTTACGGAAAGATTTCGTAGCTTCAACATAATATTTCAAAGCTCTAACAACATCCAAAGAATGCAATGATTTCTCCTTAGAATTCTTAGGATTAGGACATAATGAAGGAACCACAATTTCTCTACTAATGTTGTTGGAATTCACAACTTTAGGTAAAAATTCAAAAGAAGTTCGCAACACCGCCTTATCCTGATGAAAAATCAGAAAAGGAGACTCACACGAAAGAGCAGATAATTCAGAAACTCTTCTAGCAGAAGAGATGGCCAAAAGGAACAAAACTTTCCAAGAAAGTAATTTAATGTCCAATGAATGCATAGGTTCAAACGGAGGAGCTTGAAGAGCTCCCAGAACCAAATTCAAACTCCAAGGAGGAGAAATTGACTTAATGACAGGTTTTATACGAACCAAAGCTTGTACAAAACAATGAATATCAGGAAGAATAGCAATCTTTCTGTGAAAAAGAACAGAAAGAGCGGAGATTTGTCCTTTCAAAGAACTTGCGGACAAACCCTTATCTAAACCATCCTGAAGAAACTGTAAAATTCTCGGTATTCTAAAAGAATGCCAAGAAAAATGATGAGAAAGACACCAAGAAATATAAGTCTTCCAGACTCTATAATATATCTCTCGAGATACAGATTTACGAGCCTGTAACATAGTATTAATCACGGAGTCAGAGAAACCTCTATGACCAAGAATCAAGCGTTCAATCTCCATACCTTTAAATTTAAGGATTTCAGATCCGGATGGAAAAAAGGACCTTGTGACAGAAGGTCTGGTCTTAACGGAAGAGTCCATGGTTGGCAAGATGCCATCCGGACAAGATCCGCATACCAAAACCTGTGAGGCCATGCCGGAGCTATTAGCAGAACAAACGAGCATTCCCTCAGAATCTTGGAGATTACTCTTGGAAGAAGAACTAGAGGCGGAAAGATATAGGCAGGATGATACTTCCAAGGAAGTGATAATGCATCCACTGCCTCCGCCTGAGGATCCCGGGATCTGGACAGATACCTGGGAAGTTTCTTGTTTAGATGAGAGGCCATCAGATCTATCTCTGGGAGCCCCCACATTTGAACAATCTGAAGAAATACCTCTGGGTGAAGAGACCATTCGCCCGGATGCAACGTTTGGCGACTGAGATAATCCGCTTCCCAATTGTCTACACCTGGGATATGAACCGCAGAGATTAGACAGGAGCTGGATTCTGCCCAAACCAAAATTCGAGATACTTCTTTCATAGCCAGAGGACTGTGAGTCCCTCCTTGATGATTGATGATTGATGTATGCCACAGTTGTGACATTGTCTGTCTGAAAACAAATGAACGATTCTCTCTTCAGAAGAGGCCAAAACTGAAGAGCTCTGAAAACTGCACGGAGTTCCAAGATATTGATCGGTAATCTCACCTCCTGAGATTCCCAAACTCCTTGTGCCATCAGAGATCCCCACACAGCTCCCCAACCTGTGAGACTTGCATCTGTTGAAATTACAGTCCAGGTCGGAAGAACAAAACGAAGGTGATCTGTCCACCACGTTAGAGAGTGCCGAACAATCGGTTTTAAAGATATTAATTGATATATCTTTGTGTAATCCCTGCACCATTGGTTCAGCATACAGAGCTGAAGAGGTCGCATGTGAAAACGAGCAAAGGGGATCGCGTCCGATGCAGCAGTCATAAGACCTAGAATTTCCATGCATAAGGCTACCGAAGGGAATGATTGAGACTGAAGGTTTCGACAGGCTGTAATCAATTTTAGACGTCTCTTGTCTGTTAAAGACAGAGTCATGGACACTGAATCTATCTGGAAACCCAGAAAGGTTACCCTTGTTTGAGGAATCAAAGAACTTTTTGGTAAATTGATCCTCCAACCATGATCTTGAAGAAACAACACAAGTCGATTCGTATGAGACTCTGCTAAATGTAAAGACTGAGCAAGTACCAAGATATCGTCCAAATAAGGAAATACCACAATACCCTGTTCTCTGATTACAGACAGAAGGGCACCGAGAATCTTTGTGAAAATTCTTGGAGCTGTAGCAAGGCCAAACGGTAGAGCCACAAATTGGTAATGCTTGTCTAGAAAAGAGAATCTCAGGAACTGATAATGATCTGGATGAATCGGAATATGCAGATATGCATCCTGTAAATCTATTGTGGACATATAATTCCCTTGCTGAACAAAAGGCAATATAGTCCTTACAGTTACTATCTTGAACGTTGGTATCCTTACATAACGATTCAATAATTTTAGATCCAGAACTGGTCTGAAGGAATTCTCCTTCTTTGGTACAATGAAGAGATTTGAATAAAACCCCATCCCCTGTTCCGGAACTGGAACTGGCATAATTACTCCAGCCAACTCTAGATCTGAAACACAATTCAGAAATGCTTGAGCTTTCACTGGATTTACTGGGACATGGGAAAGAAAAAATCTCTTTGCAGGAGGTCTCATCTTGAAACCAATTCTGTACCCTTCTGAAACAATGTTCTGAATCCAAAGATTGTGAACAGAATTGATCCAAATTTCTTTGAAAAAACGTAACCTGCCCCCTACCAGCTGAACTGGAATGAGGGCCGTACCTTCATGTGAACTTAGAAGCAGGCTTTGCCTTTCTAGCAGGCTTGGATTTATTCCAGACTGGAGATGGTTTCCAAACTGAAACTGCTCCTGAGGACGAAGGATCAGGCTTTTGTTCTTTGTTGAAACGAAAGGAACGAAAACGATTGTTAGCCCTGTTTTTACCTTTAGACTTTTTATCCTGTGGTAAAAAAGTTCCTTTCCCACCAGTAACAGTTGAAATAATAGAATCCAACTGAGAACCAAATAATTTGTTTCCCTGGAAAGAAATGGAAAGTAGAGTTGATTTAGAAGCCATATCAGCATTCCAGGTCTTAAGCCATAAAGCTCTTCTGGCTAAGATAGCCAGAGACATAAACCTAACATCAACTCTAATAATATCAAAAATGGCATCACAGATGAAATTATTAGCATGCTGGAGAAGAATAATAATATCATGAGAATCACGATTTGTTACTTGTTGCGCTAGAGTTTCCAACCAAAAAGTTGAAGCTGCAGCAACATCAGCCAATGATATAGCAGGTCTAAGAAGATTACCTGAACATAGATAAGCTTTTCTTAGAAAAGATTCAATTTTTCTATCTAAAGGATCCTTAAACGAGGTACCATCTGACGTCGGAATGGTAGTACGTTTAGCAAGGGTAGAAATAGCCCCATCAACTTTAGGGATTTTGTCCCAAAATTCTAACCTGTCAGGCGGAACAGGATATAATTGCTTAAAACGTTTAGAAGGAGTAAATGAATTACCCAATTTATCCCATTCCTTAGAAATTACTGCAGAAATAGCATTAGGAACAGGAAAGACTTCTGGAATAACCGCAGGAGCTTTAAAAACCTTATCCAAACGTATAGAATTAGTATCAAGAGGACTAGAATCCTCTATTTCTAAAGCAATTAGTACTTCTTTAAGTAAAGAGCGAATAAATTCCATCTTAAATAAATATGAAGATTTATCAGCATCAATCTCTGAGATAGAATCCTCTGAACCAGAAGAGTCCAAAGAATCAGAATGATGGTGTTCATTTAAAAATTCATCTGTAGAGAGAGAAGATTTAAAAGACTTTTTACGTTTACTAGAAGGAGAAATAACAGACAAAGCCTTCTTTATGGATTCAGAAACAAAATCTCTTATGTTATCAGGAACATTCTGCACCTTAGATGTTGAGGGAACTGCAACAGGCAATGGTACATCACTAAAGGAAATATTATCTGCTTTAACAAGTTTGTCATGACAATTATTACAAACAACAGCTGGAGGAATAGCTACCAAAAGTTTACAGCAGATACACTTAGCTTTGGTAGATCCAGCAGGCAGTGGTTTTCCTGTAGTATCTTCTGGCTCAGATGCAACGTGAGACATCTTGCAATATGTAAGAGAAAAAACAACATATAAAGCAAAATAGATCAAATTCCTTATAAGACAGTTTCAGGAATGGGAAAAAAATGCCAAACATCAAGCTTCTAGCAACCAGAAGCAAATGAAAAATGAGACTGAAATAATGTGGAGACAAAAGCGACGCCCATATTTTTTGGCGCCAAATAAGACGCCCACATTATTTGGCGCCTAAATGCTTTTGGCTCCAAAAATGACGCCACATCCGGAACGCCGACATTTTTGGCGCAAAATAACGTCAAAAATGACGCAACTTCCGGCGACACGTATGACGCCGGAAACGGAAAAGAATTTTTGCGCCAAAAAAGTCAGCGCCAAGAATGACGCAATAAAATGAAGCATTTTCAGCCCCCGCGAGCCTAACAGCCCACAGGGAAAAAAGTCAAATTTTTGAGGTAAGAAAAAATATGATAATTTAAAGCATAATCCCAAATATGAAACTGACTGTCTGGAAATAAGGAAAGTTGAACATTCTGAGTCAAGGCAAATAAATGTTTGAATACATATATTTAGAACTTTATAAATAAAGTGCCCAACCATAGCTTAGAGTGTCACAGAAAATAAGACTTACTTACCCCAGGACACTCATCTACATGTTTGTAGAAAGCCAAACCAGTACTGAAACGAGAATCAGTAGAGGAAATGGTAAATATAAGAGTATATCGTCGATCTGAAAAGGGAGGTAAGAGATGAATCTCTACGACCGATAACAGAGAACCTTATGAAATAGATCCCGTAGAAGGAGATCACTGCATTCAATAGGCAATACTCTCTTCACATCCCTCTGACATTCACTGCACGCTGAGAGGAAAACCGGGCTCCAACTTGCTGCGGAGCGCATATCAACGTAGAATCTAGCACAAACTTACTTCACCACCTCCCTTGGAGGCAAAGTTTGTAAAACTGATTTGTGGGTGTGGTGAGGGGTGTATTTATAGGCATTTTAAGGTTTGGGAAACTTTGCCCCTCCTGGTAGGAATGTATATCCCATACGTCACTAGCTCATGGACTCTTGTTAATTACATGAAAGAAACTTGAATTCTTTCATGATGTACAATTTTACTGGGATCAGTAAAAATCCACCATTTCACCCCCCATGTCATAGATGATCAAGCAGGGGAGCCCTCCGTCCTTCCATCTTTCCACCCGTACACTCAATTCTGAGTCTATATGTTCTTTGTTTATTTGGGTTAAGAAGTAATCTGTATCATCTATAATATTATTGATACGATTGTTATCAGATATCATAGAAGAATGTATAAATCTATAAGAATTGTATTAGCTTTAATGCTTGCATTCTTGTAATTTGAAAAACTTTATAAAAACATCAATAAATAAAAAAAAAAATGACTTGCAGGTAGTGTGAACGTTGTTTGAATGCCTGATTTATAAGGTGGAAAGCACTATGGTATGGCAGAAGTGATTGTTAATGCTTTTGATTGGCTTCTGGAAGAGCAGAATTTTCTATTTTCTGTGGCTGAGGGAGGAGGTTGCCTAAGGTAAATGACAGATGATTTTAGAAAATATAAAATTAACATAACTTTTTTTTTTTATTGAAAACAAAAAGCATATACAATCATAAGAAAAGTTGAGCCTTATATCCATTAGGAAAATAATTATATGAATTTCCATATTTGTGAAAAAACATAGGGCCAGATTACAAGTGGAGCGTTATTTAATGAGATTGTTAGCTGCGCTAGAACTGAGATTCTTGCGTGCATCAGGTTGCATTCGTATTACGAGTCAAAAGTAAACTGTTTTCGCTTGTGCGCAAACCCAATGAGTGCAAAAAGCTGAAGTTAGAATATTGCGCACGCGATAACCTATTCTTCCATAGAAGTCAATGGAGCAAACCAGATTGCATATTCTCAAGGTAACTAATCCAACATGAAAATATGAATATTTCACATTCCAATGAACATAGAAGACTATGTTCTATTTATTCATAAATACATATTTCTATATATATATATATCTGATGGTATTCTGTACAATATATATATATATATATATATATATATATATATATATATATATATATATATATATATATATATATATATATATATAAATATATATATATATATATATATACACAGATATATAGGAATATATATTTAAAAATACATAGAATATATTCTGCTATGTGCAGAGCATTAGAATGTTAAATATTTACAGTAAATACATAGTTAAAAACTTTATTAAAATGAATATTGCATAAATATGATTTTACATGTTTTCAACTACTTAACTGTAAAGGACGCCAATTCACATATAAGATTCAGATAGAGCATGCAATTTAAAAAAAAAAAAATCTTTCTTATTTACAAACTTTTTTATATGCACACTTTCTGAGGCACCAGCGCCTACTGAGCATATGCAATAGTTCATAGTATATTCATATATGTGTGTTTTGTGATTGGCTGATAGATGCCACATGATACATGGGGCAGGAAAAATGGAAGTAAGTTTTAAATTTGTCAGAGAAGTTTACTACTCATTAAAATTCATACGCCTAGATTACGAGTTTTGTCGGTAAGGCTGTGCATTGCTAACGAGCAGTTTTCCCTCATCGCTCACTTACAGTAACGCTGGGATTACGGGTTTTTAGAAACCCAGCGTTAGCCGCAAAAAAGTGAGCGTAGAGCAAAATTTAGCTCCACATCTCACCTCTATACCAGCGCTGCTTAGATTAGCGGTAAGCAGGTAAAACGTGCTTGTGCACGATTTCCCCATAGGAATCAATGGGGGAGAGCTTGCTGAAAAAAAACCTAACACCTGCAAAAAAGCAGCGTAAAGCTCCTAACGCAGCCCCATTGATTCCTATGGGGAAACAAAAGTTATGTCTACACCTAACACCCTAACATGAAGCCCGAGTCTAAACACCCCTAACCTTACACTTATTAACCCCTAATCTGCCGCCCTCGATATCGCCGACACCTGCATTATATTATTAACCCATAATCTGCCGCTCCGGACACCGCAGCCGTCTACATTATAGTTATGAACCCCTAATCTGATGCCCCCAACATCACAGAACCCTACATTATATTTATTAACCCCTAATTTGCCACCCCCAATGTCGCCGCCACTATATTAAAATGTATTAACCCCTAAATGTAAGTCTAACCCTAACATCCCCCTAACTTAAAGGGACACTGAACCCAAATTTTTTATTTTGTGATTCAGATAGAGCATGCAATTTTAAGCAACTTTCTAATTTACTCCTATTATCAAATTGTCTTCATTCTCTTGGTATCTTTATTTGAAATGCAAGAATGTAAGTTTAGATGCCGGCCCATTTTTGGTGAACAACCTGGGTTGTTCTTGCTGATTGGTGGATACATTCACCCACCCATAAAAAAGTGCTGTCCAGAGTTCTGAACCCCAAAAAAAGCTTAGATGCATTCTTTTTCAAATAAAAATAGCAAGAGAACGAAGAAAAAATGATAATAGGAGTAAATTAGAAAGTTGCTTACAAGTGCATGCTCTATCTGAATCACGAAAGAAAAAATGTGGTTTTAGTGTCCCTTTAAATATCATTTAAATAAATCTAAATAAAATAACTATCATTAACTAAAATTATTCCTATTTAAAACTAAATACTTACCTATAAAATAAACCCTAAGATTGCTACAATATAACTAATAGTTACATTGTAGCTATCTTAGGCCTAGATTTAGAGTTGGGCGGTAGCCGTCAAAACCAGCGTTAGAGGCTCCTAACGCTGGTTTTAGGCTACCGCCGATATTTGGAGTCAGTCAGGAAAGGGTCTAACGCTCACTTTCCAGTGGCGACTTTTCCATACCGCAGATCCCCTTACGTCATTTGCGTATCCTATCTTTTCAATGGGATCTTTCTAAAGCCGGTATTTAGAGTCGTGGCTGAAGTAAGCGTTAGAAATCTAACGACAAAACTCCAGCCGCAGAAAAAAGTCAGTAGTTAAGAGCTTTCTGGGCTAACGCCGGTTTATAAAGCTCTTAACTACTGTGCTCTAAAGTACACTAACACCCATAAACTACTAATCTTCCGCTCCGTACACTGCAGCCAACGACGTTATCCCTATGTACCCCTAATCTGCTGCCCCTAATACCGCCGACCCCTATATTATATTTATTAACCCCTAATCTGCCGCCCCCGCTATCGCTGACCCCTGCATATTATTATTAACCCCTAATCTGCCGCTCCGTACACCACCGCCAGCTACATTATAGCTATGTACCCCTAATCTGCTGCCCCTAACACCGCCGACCCCTATATTATATTTATTAACCCCTAATCTGCCCCCCACAACGTCGCCTCCACCTGCCTACACTTATGAACCCCTAATCTTCCCAGTGGACCACACCGCTATTATAATAAAGTTATTAACCCCTAATCCGCCTCACTCCCGCCTCAATAACCCTATAATAAATAGTATTAACCCCTAATCTGCCCTCCTTAACATCGCCGACACCTAACTTCAAACATTAACCCCTAATCTGCCGACTGGAGCTCACCGCTATTCTAATAAATGTATTAACCCCTAAAGCTAAGTCTAACCCTAACACCCCCCTAAATTAAATATAATTTAAATCTAACGAAATAAATTAACTCTTATTAAATAAATTATTCCTATTTAAAGCTAAATACTTACCTGTAAAATAAATCCTAATATAGCTACAATATAAATTATAATTATATTATAGCTATTTTAGGATTAATATTTATTTTACAGGTAACTTTGTATTTATTTTAACCAGGTACAATAGCTATTAAATAGTTAAGAACTATTTAATAGCTAAAATAGTTAAAATAATTACAAATTTACCTGTAAAATAAATCCTAACCTAAGTTACAATTAAACCTAACACTACACTATCAATAAATAAATTAAATAAAATACCTACAATTACCTACAATTAAACCTAACACTATACTATCAATAAATGAATTAAATACAATACCTACAAATAACTACAATTAAATAAACTAACTAAAGTACAAAAAATAAAAAAGAACTAAGTTACATTAGAAAAATATTACAACAATTTTAAACTAATTACACCTACTCTAAGCCCCCTAATAAAATAACAAAGCCCCCCAAAATAAAAAAATGCCCTACCCTATTCTAAATTAAAAAGTTCAAAGCTCTTTTACCTTACCAGCCCTGAACAGGGCCCTTTGCGGGGCATGCCCCATGAAATTCAGCTCTTTTGCCTGTAAAAAAACCCATACAATACCCCCCCCCCCAAACATTACAACCCACCACCCACATACCCCTAATCTAACCCAAACCCCCCTTAAATAAACCTAACACTAAGCCCCTGAAGATTTTCCTACCTTATCTTCACCTCACCGGGTATCACCAATCGGTCCTGGCTCCAAAATCTTCATCCAACCCAAGCGGGGGCTGGCGATCCATAATCCTGAGGCTGAAGAGGTCCAGAAGAGGCTCCAAAGTCTTCATCCTATCCGGGAAGAAGAGGCGATCCAGACCGGCAACCATCTTGATCCAAGCGGCATCTTCTATCTTCATCCGATGAGGAACGGCTCCATCGTGAAGACCTCCAGCGTGGATGAATCTTCTTCCGACGACGTCCAACTGAAGAATGACGGTTCCTTTAAGGGACGTCATCCGAGATGGCGTCCCTCGAATTCCGATTGGCTGATAGGATTCTATCAGCCAATCGGAATTAAGGTAGGAAAATTCTGATTGGCTGATGGAATCAGCCAATCAGAATCAAGTTCAATCCGATTGGCTGATCCGATCAGCCAATCAGATTGAGCTCGCATTCTATTGGCTGTTCCGATCAGCCAATAGAATGCAAGCTCAATCTGATTGGCTGATCGGATCGGCCAATCGGATTGAACTTGATTCTGATTGGCTGATTCCATCAGCCAATCAGAATTTTCCTACCTTAATTCCGATTGGCTGATAGAATCCTATCAGCCAATCGGAATTCGAGGGACGCCATCTTGGATGACGTCCCTTAAAGGAATCGTCATTCTTCAGTTGGATGTCGTCGGAAGAAGATTGGTCCGCGCTGGAGGTTTTCACGATGGAGCCGTTCCTCATCGGATGAAGATAGAAGATGCCGCTTGGATCAAGATGGTTGCCGGTCTGGATCGCCTCTTCTTCCCGGATAGGATGAAGACTTTGGAGCCTCTTCTGGACCTCTTCAGCCGCAGGATTATGGATCGCCAGCCCCCGCTTGGGTTGGATGAAGATTTTGGAGCCAGGACCGATCGGTGATACCCGGTGAGGTGAAGATAAGGTAGGAAGATCTTCAGGGGCTTAGTGTTAGGTTTATTTAAGGGGGGTTTGGGTTAGATTAGGGGTATGTGGGTGGTGGGTTGTAATGTTGGGGGGGTATTATATGTGTTTTTTTACAGGCAAAAGAGATTAATTTCTTCGGGCATGCCCCGCAAAGGGCCCTGTTCAGGGCTGGTAAGGTAAAAGAGCTTTGAACTTTTTTAATTTAGAATAGGGTAGGGCATTTTTTTATTTTGGGGGGCTTTGTTATTTTATTAGGGGGCTTAGAGTAGGTGTAATTAGTTTAAAATTGTTGCAATATTTTTCTAATGTTTGTAAATATTTTTTTATTTTTTGTAACTTAGTTCTTTATTATTTTTTGTACTTTAGTTAGTTTATTTAATTGTAGTTATTTGTAGGTATTGTATTTAATTCATTTATTGATAGTGTAGTGTTAGGTTTAATTGTAGGTAATTGTAGGTATTTTATTTAATTTATTTATTGATAGTGTAGTGTTAGGTTTAATTGTAATTTAGGTTAGGATTTATTTTACAGGTAAATTTGTAATTATTTTAACTATTTTAGCTATTAAATAGTTCTTAACTATTTAATAGCTATTGTACCTGGTTAAAATAAATACAAAGTTACCTGTAAAATAAATATAAATCCTAAAATAGCTATAATATAATTATAATTTATATTGTAGCTATATTAGGATTTATTTTACAGGTAAGTATTTAGCTTTAAATAGGAATAATTTATTTAATAAGAGTTAATTTATTTCGTTAGATTTAAATTATATTTAACTTAGGGGGGTGTTAGTGTTAGGGTTAGACTTAGCTTTAGGGGTTAATACATTTATTAGAATAGCGGTGAGCTCCAGTCGGCAGATTAGGGGTTAATGTTTGAAGTTAGGTGTCGGCGATGTTAGGGAAGGCAGATTAGGGGTTAATACTATTTATTATAGGGTTAGTGAGGAGGGAGTGAGGCGGATTAGGGGTTAATAACTTTATTATAATAGCGGTGCGGTCCGCTCGGCAGATTAGGGGTTAATAAGTGTAGGCAGGTGGAGGCGACGTTGTGGGGGGCAGATTAGGGGTTAATAAATATAATATAGGGGTCGGCGGTGTTAGGGGCAGCAGATTAGGGGTACATAGGGATAATGTAAGTAGCGGCGGTTTACGGAGCGGCAGATTAGGGGTTAAAAAAAATATGCAGGGGTCAGCGATAGCGGGGGCGGCAGAATAGGGGTTAATAAGTGTAAGGTTAGGGGTGTTTAGACTCGGGGTACATGTTAGAGTGTTAGGTGCAGACGTAGGAAGTGTTTCCCCATAGCAAACAATGGGGCTGCGTTAGGAGCTGAACGCGGCTTTTTTGCAGGTGTTAGGTTTTTTTCCAGCTCAAACAGCCCCATTGTTTTCAATGGGGGAATCGTGCACGAGCACGTTTTTGAAGCTGGCCGCGTCTGTAAGCACCGCTGGTATCGAGAGTTGAAGCTGCGGTAAATATGCTATACGCTCCTTTTTTGGAGCCTAACGCAGCCATTCTGTGAACTCTAAATACCAGCGGTATTTAAAAGGTGCGGCCAGAAAAAAGCCAGCGTAGCTAACGCACCCCTTTGGCCGCAGAACTCTAAATCTAGGCGTTAGGGTTTTTATTTTATTTTACAGGCAACTTTGTATTTATTTTAACTAGGTACAATAGTTATTAAATAGTTATTAACTATTTAATAGCTACCTAGTTAAAATAAATCCAAATTTACCTGTAAAATAAATCCTAACCTAAGTTACAATTACACCTAACACTACACTATAATTAAATTAATTACCTAAACGAAAATAATAAAATAATTACAAGTTTTTTAAACTAATTACAAAATAATAAAAAAGCCCCCCAAAATAATAAAAAGCCCTACCCTATACTAAATTACAAATAGCCCTTAAAAGGGCCTTTTGCGGGGCATTGCCCCAAAGTAATCAGCTCTATTACCTGTAATAAAAAATACAATACCCCCCAACATTAAAACCCACCACCCACACACTCAACCCTACTCTAAAACCCACCCAATACCCCCTTACTAAAACCTAACACTAACCCCTTGAAGATCACCCTACCTTGAGAAATCTTCACCCAGCCGGGCCGAAGTCCTCAACGAAGCCGGGCGAAGTGGTCCTCCAGACAGGCAGAAGTCTTCATCGAAGCCGAACAGAAGAGGTCCTCCAGATGGTCAGAAGTTTTCATCCAGACGGCATCTTCTATCTTCATCCATCCGGCGCGGAGCTGGTCCATCTTCAAGACATTCGACGTGGAGCATCCTCTTCCAACGAAGTCCAATTGAAGAATGACGGTTCCTTTAAATGGCGTCATCCAAGATGGCATCCCTTGAATTCCGATTGGCTGATAGAATTCTATCAGCCAATCGGAATTAAGGTAGAAAAAATTCTATTGGCTGATGCAATCAGCCAATAGGATTAAGCTTGCATTCTATTGGCTGATCCAATAAGCCAATAGGATTTAAGTTCAATCCTATTGGCTGATTGGATCAGCCAATAGGATTTTTTCTACCTTAATTCCGATTAGCTGATAAAATTCTATCAGCCAATCGGAATTCAAGAGACGCCATCTTGAATGACGTCATTTAAAGGAACCTTCATTCTTCAGTTGGACCTCGTTGGAAGAGGATGCTCCGCGTCGGATGTCTTGAAGATGGACCAGCTCCGCGCCGGATGGATGAAGATAGAAGATGCCGCCTGGATGAAGACTTCTGCCCGTCTGGAGGACCTCTTCTGGCTGGCTTCGATGAAGACTTCTGCCCGTCTGGAGGACCACTTCGCCCGGCTTCGTTGAGGACTTCGGCCCGGCTGGGTGAAGACTTCTCAAGGTAAGGTGATCTTCAAGGGGTTAGTGTTAGGTTTTATTACGGGGGTATTGGGTGGGTTTTAGAGTAGGGTTGGGTGTGTGGGTGGTGGGTTTTAATGTTGGGGGTGTATTGTATTTTTTATTACAGGTAATAGAGCGGATTACTTTGGGGCAATGCCCCGCAAAAGGCCCTTTTAAGGGCTATTTGTAATTTAGTATAGGTTAGGGATTTTTATTATTTTGAGGGGATTTTTTATTTTATTAGGGGGATTAGAATAGGTGTAATTAGTTTAAAAAACTTGTAATTATTTTATTATTTTCTGTTATTTAGTGGGGGGGGGTTTCGTACTTTAGATAATTTTTTTAAATTGTATTTAATTGTAGTCAGTTTAGGTAATTAATTTAATTATAGTGTAGTGTTAGGTGTAATTGTAACTTAGGTTACGATTTATTTTACAGGTAAATTTGAATTTATTTTAACTAGGTAGCTATTAAATAGTTACTAACTATTTAATAACAATTGTAACTAGTTAAAGTAAATACAAAGTTGCCTGTAAACTAAAAAAAAAACCTAAGATAGCTACAATGTAACTATTAGTTATATTGTAGCTATCTTAGGGTTTATTTTATAGGTAAGTATTTAGTTTTAAATAGGAATAATTTAGTTAATGATAGTTATTTTACTTAGATTTATTTAAATTATATTTAAGTTAGGGGGTGCTAGGGTTAGACTTAGATTTAGGGGTTAATAAATTTAATATAGTGGCGGCGACATTGGGGGTGGCAGATTAGGGGTTAATAAATATAATGTAGGGTTCGGCGATGTTGGGGGCATCAGATTAGGGGTTCATAACTATAATGTAGGTGGCAGCGGTGTCCGGAGCGGCAGATTAGGGGTTAATAATATAATGCAGGTGTCGGCGATGTCGGGGCGGCAGATTAGGGGTTAATAAAATTTAACTAGTGTTTGCGATGTGATGGGGGCCTCCGTTTAGGGGTTAATAGGTAGTTTATGGGTGTTAGTGTACTTTTTAGAACTTTAGTTAAAGGGACATAAAACCCACATTTTTTTCTTTCATGATTTAGAAAGAGAATGCAATTTTAAAAATCTTTCTAATTTACTTCTATTATCTCATTTGTTTTATTCTCATGATATTATTTGCTGAAAAGCGTATCTAGATATGCTCAGTAGCTGCTGATTGGTTGCTGTACATAGAAGCCTTGTGTGATTGGCTCACCCATGTGCTTTGCTTTTTCTTCAACTAAGGATATCTAAAAAATTAACCAAAATAAATAATAGAAGTAAATTGTAATGATGTTTAAATTTGTATTCTCTATCTGAATCATGAAAGAAATATTTTGGGTTTAGTGGCCTTTTAAGAGTTTTATGTTACGGCGTTAGCCCAAAAAACTCTTAACTACTAACTTTTAAATGTGGTACCAGTCTTGACAGGAGAGGCTGTACCGCTCACTTTTTTGCAGACTCGTAATACCGGCGTTATGCAAGTCCCATTGAAAATATAGGATACACAATTTACGTAAGTGGATTTGCGGTATTAATGACTCTGGCCAAAAAAGTGAGCAGTACACTTGTCATTTCAAGAATCGTAATACCAGCGTTAGGAAAAAAGCAGCGTTGGGACCTCTCAATGCTGCTTTTTAAGGCTAACGCAAGACTCGTAATCTAGGTGATTGTCTTTTTATTATGCACATATATTGCATTTGATGATCCGTTAAACATTTTGTTTGATACCTCTTTTTTACAATAAACTAAAGTGTGCTGATTGTTATACATTAAATGCACACCCATTTGTTTTGTACTAGTGTCTGGGAGCCTCAAAGTGTGACTATCACTGGTTCCTATAGTATGAACACCAGTGAATAGATGTTGATGATTAATTTAATTTTATTTAAAATTGTAAAATATTCAACACTCTAGTTTTACATACAGAAGAAATAAGTACATGCATTTTGATTTGGAGGTTGCATCCAATATTAAATAGCTACATTTAGAATGAAATACCAGTGAAAATAAAATAATTTGTGCTATATTTCAAAGATAAAATGTGTGCTTAGTAGATAAATGAGGAAGGGCAGTAGAGATAGGTTAGTGTTTGGCTGCAGTGCGGTATTGTTTAGCGATATGCATCTATATATAGCAACTGGGAGTACTTAAATAGACACCAAACCAATCATTTTTCTTTCAGATACAGCATACAATTTAGACAACTTTTAATGTACTTCTATCATCAAATTTGCTTCATTCTCTTGTTATACTTTGTTGAATGGGTAGCAAAGCATTACTGGAAGCTAGATAAACAAATCAGGTGAGCCTACAACAAGAGGCGTACATGTGCAGCAGCCACTAATCACCGTCTAGCTCAAAGTAGTGCACTGCTGCTCCTAAACCTACCTAGGTATGATTTTCAAAAAATGAAAACAAAGCAAATTAGATAATAGAAGTAAACTGGAAAATAGTTTTGCATGTTCTATCTTAAAAAAATCAAAAGTTTAGTTATGATTTTACTGTCACTTAAATATTGAACTGAAATAAATGCAGATTAGTTTACTATTCCTAAAATAAAATCATAGGAAAGAAGAGCGGAAGTGTTAGAGCTCAGTGACAGAAGCACCACCAGTAAGGAACCAGTAAGTAATGTTTCATCTCAGTGTTGCTACATGATAATGAGGTACATGGTGTTAGGGGAGTATTTTACTGCAAAATCAGAATTTAGTGACAATCTGCAGCTTTGGAAGAAATGTTTTCATACACTGTCAGCAATGTGCCAGTTTCGGGATTGACTTATTTTTTTAATTACAATGTAATCAGTGAAATTAATTGGTATATCATCAATAGGATTATTTATCAGTGGTGATGTTAGGCCATAATACACATTTACTTATTAAAACACATAAGTATTGCACAGTTTGGGGCCGATTTATCAAACGTCTGTCTGACATGATCCGCTCAGCGGATCATGTTCGACAGACATTGCTGAACTGGACAGGTCATTGTTGTATCTTAGGGGTCGGGATGGAGTATATTTGTTGATGAGTGAGGACAGGTGGGGGGCTGCGTTGGTAAGGGCTTTGTAGCTCAGGGTGAGAATTTTGAATTTAATTCTGCTGTGAATGGGGAGCCAGTGAAGGGACTCGCAGAGAGGTGCAGCAGATACAGATTGTTGAGAGAGGTGGATTAGTCTAGCAGAGGCATTTAGGATGGATTGAAGGGGAGAGAGGCGGGAGAGAGGAAGGCTAGTTAGTAGGTTATTATAGTAGATATAAAAGGACAGAAGCGCCAAACACCTAGTGTGTTTGTAAGGCATATATAGCAAGTGTTTTATTCATTTTATTAAGCCTGATGAAACTGCCACTGGTTGGCTGAGAAACGCGTTGCTATTTTAATAAAGTAAGTTTTACACTTACCACTTGTAGCCGAACTATATTCTATCTCTACACCATTATCTTACTACTGGATAGCCTGGAGTTCCTGATCACTTGAGAATTAGTCTACTGGGTGACTAAATTGATCCCAGCTTGCTTCTATTGCACCAAGGGAGGTGCTCTACTAAATGTGAGTGCATTTTTTACTATACCATACCTTGCTTGTACCAATAGTACTAGGCCATATAGGCACCCCTTGTGTTCTGTATTATCCTCTACAGATTACCGATTACCTACCAGTGGTTAGTCTCCTGGGTGACTATTTTTTGATCCCAGACTGCTCCCTCTACACCATCAGGGGTGTCTTACGACATGTGAGTGCAATTGTCACACATATTATTCTGATTGTATCCAACAATTGTGGGCCATGTGGCGCTTCTGTCCTTTTATATCTACTGCAGATTATTGATTGTGGCCTTGATCCACCACAGATAGCTGCCTCGACCGAATCAACTAATCACCTATACTGACATCATCATTTCCAATAAGACTTTATCACATCTAGTCATTAAGGACTTTTTGTTGTGTTTTTTGTTTATACTATTTTATATTATTGATACTGTTTATATGATATATTGTATACCCTAACAAATACCATTTAGGTTATATGGTGTACTATGATTATTGTGTTTACAGAAACACCACCATCATAGAACTGTCATATCTTAGTGCTAAACTTACCTTATTGACCTATTGCTCACAATTATAAACTATTGTTCTAGCTATTACAAGGGCGCCCCCTACCAACTTTTTTGAGGTTATTACAGTATTCAAGTTGGGAAGTTACTAGGGAGTAGATTAGCTGTTTAGTAGTTTCAGTACAGGCGAATTTTGGAGACACACAAAAACATGCAGATAGACACACCTACGCTGACACACAAAAACATGCACATAGATACACCTACCCTGACACATAAAACCATGCACATAGACACACTTACCATGACACACAAAAACATCCACAAAGACACACCTACCCTGACACACAAAAACACACACATAGACACGCCTACACAGACACACAAAAACATGCACATAGATACACCTACCCTGACACATAAAACCATGCACATAGACACACTTACCATGACACACAAAAACATCCACAAAGACACACCTACCCTGACACACAAAAACACACACATAGACACGCCTACACAGACACACAAAAACATGCACATAGACACAACTACACAGACACACAAAAACATGCACAGAAACACCTACCCAGATACACAAAAACATGCACAATCACACTTACCATGACACACAAAAACATGCACATAGACACACCTACCCAGATACACAAAAACATGCACATACACACACCTACCCAGACACACAAAAACATGCACATACACACACCTACACAGGCACACAAAAACTTGCACAAGCAAAAGGGCATGCACCCTACATAATATAATAATAAATAATAATATAGTGTATTCTTTGATGGGGGAGTTTAATTATAGAATTTCCATGTTTTTTAACGATTTATTCAGGACTTAAAGCTGTGGAATTAAGAGTTTGGTTTTGTTTGTTTATTTGCCAAGAACAGTCAGGTATTTAGATAAAAGTTTATAAAGGCTAAAGAACAAAAAAGCTATATAGATGCCAAAAATATATAGCTTTGACTTAAACTCTCACGCTTTGCAAAGGTTAAATAAGGAAATTCTTGTTGAGATATTCTAATTATGAGTGAAAGGAGAAAATATGAACATTTGTTGGCATTGGAACAGAAGACTATACAGATTCCATGCCATTTTAAACAACTTTCCAATTTACTGTTATCTTAACATTTTGTTGAAAGATAAACCTAGGTATGCTTATATGCTAATTTCTAGGCCCTTGAAGGCTGCCACTTATCTTAGTCCATTTTGACAGTTTTTTACAGTTAGAAAGCGCTAGTTCATGTGTGCTATATAGATAAACATTGTGCTCACTCCCATGGAGTTATTTATGAGTCAGTAATGATTGCCTAAAATGCAAGTCTGTCAAAAGAACTGAAATAAGGGTGCAGTCTGCAGAGGCTTAGATACAAGGTAATCACAGAGGTAAAAAAGTTTATTAATATAAACCTGTTGGCTATGCAAAACTGGGGAATGGGTAATAAAGGAATTATCTATCTTTTTAAACAATAACAATTCTTGAATAGACTGTCCATTTAAGTGATATCTTTAGTATAAATGTCCATGCTATATTTATATTAATGAAAAATCCTATTACATGTACCTTTATTGAAATATTTTAGTCCTGGAATAATAGAGCCTAATGAAGGATTTTGGACTGCCTGAAGAATGCGATAAATTAGTCTGTGGTGGAGTCTGATCAGTCTGAGTGCAAACAAGCTGCGGCTAAGGAGTCGATTTATCAAATGTCGGGCGGACATGATTCGCTGTAGCAAATCATGTCTGCCCGACATAGCTAAATGAAGGCAGCATATGCTGTCAGCATTTATCATTGCACAAGCATTTCACAAGAAATGGTTGTTCAATGCAGCCCCCTGCACATTCATGGCCGCTAGCAGGGGGTGTCAATCATACCGATCGTATCTGATCGGGATGATTGCAGTCCACCACCTCAGAGGTGGTGGACGAGTTAAAGAGCAGCGGTCTTAAGACCGCTGCTTCTTAAATACTCTTTCTGGTGAGCCAGAAGGCTCTTGTGGTCTGCGGAATAAGCAGTCTAGTTGGATAAAGAGTGATCTTGCATGGAGTTGGGCTGGTCTGTGGCAAGTGATATTGGGTAGAGTATGGCCGGTTTGGGATGAGTGATCTGAGGTAGTTTTTTACTGCATGCAATTTGGGCACTGCTGAGCAGGATTTTGGCAATCTCAGTTTCTGTTAGCAAAATTTAAAAATAAATAGGAGTCTGAGGAGCTGAATTATCAATGTCCGCTGCACATCGATAAATGCCGACAGCATATGCTGTTGGCTTGTATCATTGCACAAGCATTCCTTGTGAAATAAAAACAAAAGAAGAGGGCACCTCATATAGTATTTCAACCAAATAGGTGTGTGAACGTGCAGATAAAATAAGGCTCACCAAGTTTTTCTGCACTGTACTATTATTGGTGCTGACGGGCGGGCTAGCACTTTCAGTGGCTAGTACACTGACAGAGGATCCCACAGCTACGGTCCAGGAGAAACTTTCATGGTCTCCTAGTGATTCACCAGCAGGGAAGTGGAGTAAGTCCAGCAAAGTCTTGGAAAAAAAAAAATATTACTGAACCAGATCAGTATAAGTATATATAAGACAAATTCCCAAGAATATAATAAAAACAATGTTTTATTCTCTTTGTATTTCTTTGCAACTCGTTTCTCGACCGTTACAATGGTCATTTCATCAGGCAATAAAAGACGTATACAAAACAGCTTGATTAGCCACATTAAATACACATTATACATATATATATATATATATATATATATATATATATATATATATATATATATATATATATATATATATATATATATATATATATATATCCAGTACTGTGCAAAAGTCTTAGTCCACCATTAGATTTCTTGTTTTATACTTTATCCTTTCTAATACACTTATTTAGATTTAGGTTGTCTTATTTATTTCTCTGTCCAGGTGATCCCATACTACTTCTATAATATTCAGGTCTGGACTCTGTGGAGGCCAGTCCATTACTCTCAGTGTTTTATCAGCTGTTTTTCTCTCTAAATATGATTTCACTGCATTAGCAGTGTGCTTGAGATCGTTATCATGCTGAAAAATAAAACTTTTCCAAATCAGGCGCTTTCCAGAAGGAATGGCATGATGAATTCAAATTTGTCTGTACTTTTAAGCATTCATGATCCCATCAATTTGGACAATATCACCAACACCACTGGCAGAAATGCAGCCCCAAACCAGGACAGACCCTTACCATGTTTCACTGAAGGCCGCAAGCACTCATTCTTCCATATCTCTCCAATTCTCCTTCTCACACATTGTCGACGATTGGACCCAAAAATTTTAAACTTGGATTCATTGCTCCATAATACTCTTTTTCCACTGATCTTCATTCCAATCTTTGTGAGTTTTAGCATATCTTAGCCTTTTCACCCTGTTCCCCTTCCAAAATTGGTTTCTTGGCTGCTATCCGACAGACATCGCTGAATGCGGAGAGCAATACGCTCTCCGTATTCAGCATTGCACCAGCAGCTCTTGTGAGCTGCTGGTGCAACGCCGCCCCCTGCAGACTCGCCGCCAGCAGGGGGTGTCAATCAACCCGATCCTTGACCTCTCCTGATTCTTCAAATGTCTTTATAACAGCTTGAATACCACATCTTGAGCATCCAGTTTGTTTGCTGATTACCCTTTGAGAGTGACCTTGCTTTCAAATTCTGTGATCTTTGGCACTTTGAATGGAATTATGTGATTGAAAGTTGGTCTTATTGGCAAGCTTCCAATTAATTAAAGTCATACCACATGTGTATGTAATGCTCAAGCATGTCTTGCACAAACCTGGTGCAATTGACTTTTTTCACAGTAGTCATTTTAACATAAAATAGAACCAATGACATTAATTAGGGTTCCATTCCATTTAGGTTAACAAAAGCCAGGTTCCTGCTATAGCTCAAGTGTAAGTGAGGAGAGTTGGAGAGATATGGAAGATGTACATTTTGACAATAAACCTGATTTGCAATGGGGGTTGAATAATTTTGATAACAACTGCACCTATATACACATATAAACACACGCGCACACACACACACACTTTGGAGCCTTTTCCACTTAAATACTTGGAAATAAGAAAAATATTTTTTATTAAAGGGACAGTCAAGTCCAAAATAAACTTTTATGATTCAAATAGGGCATGTAATTTTAAACAACTTTCCAATTTACTTGTATCACCAATTTTGCTTTGTTCTCTTCTTAGTTGAAAGCTAAACCTAGGAGGTTCATATGCTTATTTCTTAGACCTTGAAGGCCGCCTCTAATCTGAATTAATTTTGACAGTTTTTCACCCCTTGAGGGTGTTAGCTCATGGGTTTTATATAGATAACATGCACGTGAAGTTACCTAGGAGTGAGCACTGATTGGCTAACATGCAAGTCAATCAAAAGAACTGAAATAAGGGGGCAGTTTGCAGAGGCTTAGATACAAGGTAATCACAGAGGTAAAATGTATATTATTATAACTGTGTTGGTTATGCAAAACTGGGGAATGGATAATAAAGGGTTTTTCTATCTTTTTAAACAACACAAATTCTGGTGTTGACTGTCCCTTTAAATCAGCATGGTTTTATGAGAAATAGATCATGTCAAACTAATCTAATTAGATTCTGAGAGGAAGTAAAAATGTAGATAAAGAGGAATCAGTTGTGATATACTTGGATTTTGCAAAGTTGTTTGATACAGTGCCACATGAAAGATTAATGTAAAAAATTAAGGGACAGGGAGCAACGAGTAGTAAACAGATCATACTCAGATTGGACAAAGGTAATCAGTACTCGGCCCTGTTCTTTTTAGTATTTTTATTAATGACTTAAAGCAAGGATTACATTGTATCATCTGCAAAAATAAAGATGTTGCAAACTTGTGTAAGGTCATTAGGTCAGTGCAGGATGAAATTGCTTTACAAGGGGATCTACAAAAAATAGAATAGGCAGGTAAATGGAAAATGAGATTTAATACTTGAAAATGCAAGGTTCTATATTTTAGAAGTAAAAATAAGCAGGCAACTTATTATTTTTTTTTATGAAATACCAGGGTGAAAAGGTGCCAGAAGAATAAAAAAATAAGACGCCCCACAGAAAAAGCTGTGGACTCTTTCCATCTGAAGAAAAGAAAATTATCAGGTAAGCATAATTTAAGTTTAAGTGAGTCCACGGGGGGTAGTTATCAAAATGTCTACTTGAAATCGGCCGAAAATCCGCGTCGTACACGTCGCGAACTGGCTTCGCCTCAGTTATCAAAGTGTCTAAATCGGCCGAAGTTGATTTTTGGTGACGTAACATACGATTCGGCGCTCTCAATTCGACACAGATCGATTCGAATAGAAAACCTCTGGAAAACTTGCGGATTCCAATGCTTTCGCCCTGCTATTCAACAGAATTAGAAGCTTTCTGATAGTTATCAAAAAATGACCACTTACGCTCGCGTCGTATCCGACGCAGCGTACCTCATTTTCAATGCGCCGCCTCAGAGGTCGCGGATCCTATAGTAGTCAATGGGCTCGAGTCGATCATGTCAACTAATAAAACAATGGAAAATATATTTTTTTTGTTGCCACTTGTTAGAGTTTATGGAACTGAAAAACACATGCACACAAAGGATAGGCAAAGAATGAAAACAATGCACAGCAAATGTTATAATTTTGAACATGAAAAACACATGCACACAAAGGATAGGCAAAGAATGAAAACAATGCACAGCAATTGTTCCATTTTGAAATTGAAAAACACATGCACACAAAGGATAGGCAAAGAATGAAAACAATGCACAGCAAATGTTCCATTTTGAAAATGAAAAACACATGAACACAAAGGATAGGCAAAGAATGAAAACAATGCTCAGCAATTGTTCCATTTTGAAAATGAAAAACACATGCACACAAAGGATAGGCAAAGAATGAAAACAATGCTCAGCAATTGTTCCATTTTGAAAATGAAAAACACATGCACACAAAGGATAGGCAAAGAATGAAAACAATGCACAGCAAATGTTATAATTTTGAACATGAAAAAAACATGCACACAAAGGATAGGCAAAGAATGAAAACAATGCACAGCAAATGTTCCATTTTGAAAATGAAAAACACATGAACACAAAGGATAGGCAAAGAATGAAAACAATGCTCAGCAATTGTTCCATTTTGAAAATGAAAAACACATGCACACAAAGGATAGGCAAAGAATGAAAACAATGCACAGCAAATGTTATAATTTTGAACATGAAAAACACATGCACACAAAGGATAGGCAAAGAATGAAAACAATGCACAGCAATTGTTCCATTTTGAAAATGAAAAACACATGCACACAAAGGATAGGCAAAGAATGAAAACAATGCACAGCAAATGTTATAATTTTGAACATGAAAAACACATGAACACAAAGGATAGGCAAAGAATGAAAACAATGCTCAGCAATTGTTCCATTTTGAAAATGAAAAACACATGAACACAAAGGATAGCAAAATATTCGAAACAATGCACATCAATAATGCTATTAATTAATTATACACAATACAAAAGAGCCTATTATTTAATTACACACAATACAAATTAGACTATCAATCAATTATCCAAAACACATGCAAATTTACATCGGCATTATATGAATTCTGATTTGGTTTGGATGGCAGCATCGTTGAGGCTAAGGTAAATCATTAGGATAATGTTTGATAATGTTTTGAAGTCAGTTGCTAGTATCCCTTTTTGGAGATACAATGCATTTATAAATTTCATGGATTGATGTCACTGTGCAACTTTGTACTTTAAAAATAAATTGAAATGAGTTCAGTCATTTGCTAGGATACCTTTTTGTAGCTACAATGCAATTATAAATGTCAGCTTCATGTCAATGTTTAACTGCACTTTCAAAATACATTTGATTTGAAAATGTTCTTAGGAATCACATCCAGAATAACCCAATATTTCACATAATGTTCAACACAGCATTCTTTTTGTTACTTAGGATAGAAAATTCTTAATTCTCTAATATTTAATAGTAAAACACAGTAATCACTGACCTTTTTCACCTTCATAATGCTGCCATCCAAACAGAAAAATATTAAATAACATTGAAACTAGAGCAACATACTCATGTGTTTTGAATAAATAATTTTCATAATTAAACAGACACCTGCATTTCTTACAGGTGATACACACCTGAATGGCTCAATAAGAGACATTTATGAACATCGTATTGTGCTCGTCAAATGACGCGTTAAAAAAGACATATACGTCACTAGTATTTCGTAGTTTATCAATTAGTCACTTTAATTGAGCGTTATATGACGCGATACTTAACAAAATGTGCAAGCCATGTCTTAGGTAATGATTGCTGCACCAATGTAGTTAATTACTGAAAACGTTCACATCTGTGAAACTAGGCATTATAAAAGGGGCTGTTCAATCACTGCTTTTCATTATTATTGTTTGGTTCTTGGTTTGAGGATGGACATCCTCAATGTTGTCAATTTTGTGCTTTTATTAAGGAGACGCAGGGCAAGACGGGTGTTGATGGCTGCAATACAACATGGAAGACGCCGGCGAGTGCCAAGGGTTTTCTACCCAAGGATTGGGCTCCATGCCCTCAGTGACCGAGAGGTGATCCGTCGATTTCGACTGGATAGGGCCTCTATTGAGAGGCTCTATGTCGAGATCGCGGACTCTCTCGAGCCACTCACTAGAAGAACGAGGGCAATCCCTGGGATGGTAAAGCTTCTTGCGGTCCTCTATTTCTTGGCAACTGGGTCATTCCAGGCTGTGACAGGTCTAGGCGTTGGTATGAGCCAGACAACCTTCTCACGTCATCTGAAGGTTGTCCTGGATGCTTTGCACCGACGCCTAGTCCATCATGTCCACTTCCCAAACACACCGGAGGAGTGGCATGCTGTCAAGCTCCAGTTCTACCATCGAGCTGGATTGCCAAGGGTATTGGGGGCCATTGACTGCACTCACATCCTAGTGCAGCCTACCAGGGATGAACAAGAGCCCTACCGGGATAGGAAATCCAATCACTCGCTGAATATCCAGGTCATCTGTGACGCAAGGTTGAGGGTGATGAGTGTTCGATCTGGACTCCCTGGCTGCAATCACGATTCCTTCATCCTCCGGAATTCTGCCATCTACCATCGGTTCCAGGAGGGCCAAATGCCAGAGGGAATCTTGATAGGTAAATATCTATTACATACTCTAACCCAGTGATTTGAAACCTTTTATTGACCGTGGCACACTTGATTACATTGAAAAATGTTACAAAATCATACATTGTAGCCTTATACAGGATATATATATATATATGTGTGTTTATATATATATATATATATATATATATATTTATTTATTTATATTGATATATATGTGTTTATATATATATATGTTTATATATATATATATATATATATATTCACACACACACACACACACTGTACTGTGCTGTCATGCCATGCCTCCTACAAAATATACATGACATATTTACACTCATTCACAAGCAATCATAGTGATTGTCTGTGAATGAATGTTAATGTCATGGTTGTAAATGATGCCTGATGATCCCCTCAAATACCTACCAATATTTAGAGTTTTGAAAGAGGTACACAACCGCACTGTTGTCAGCCACAGCACACCTGAGGATCTCTGACATGGCACACTAGTGTGCCACGGCCTATCGGTTTAAAAACAATGCTTTAACCATATGTATATGAAATATTTTAATCATTACTATTGCTAATGTCATTTTTTTTTTTTTAAAGGTGATTCTGGGTATCCGTGTCTTCCGTGGCTGTTCACACCCGTCCAAAACCCCAACGGAGTGGAAGAGGTGCGCTACAACCGTGCACACAAGGCAACAAGATCTGTGATTGAGCGCACCTTTGGCGTGCTGAAGAGCCGTTTCCGCTGCTTGGACATCTCTGGTGGTGTCCTTCAGTACGCCCCCTCCAAAGTCTCCTTAATTTTTTTGGTTTGCTGTATGTTGCACAATATTGCCCTACAAATCCCGGATATAGATATGGAGAGCTTGGACAATGAATATGGTGAATTCATCGACCCAGACCTGGAGCACAATGCTCTGGGTGTCCAAGCTCGATCAGTCTATATCCAGGGGGTTTTTGGGCAAGAAGGTTGATTGTGCAACATACAGTTTTTATTTGTGTTTTTCTTTACATTATTATTTGTAATCCAAAAGCTGCTATATTTTGGATTACCTTTGAGCAAATATTGTCGTTTCTATGAATGAAATTGTATATCATTGTAAATGCATTGATTGTAAATGGTTTATTTTGGCAAATGTTGCTATTGTTTAATGTAAAGTTGATGAGACACATGTTTAATAAAATCTCATTAAACACATTTTTGAAGATCTACACTTGACTCTTTTGTTATTTGTAAGCCTATAACAAGAAATATTTATTATTATGTGTTAATATTCTGCATTTCCTTTTATAAAAATGACCTTTTTATTTCATTTCTTTAGGCATACTTGTATTTTAGAATAAACCGGTTTATCACCATAAATGTCACAGAATCAATAATTACATTGTTGCATTTACAATTAATCAAACAAGATAATGAAGAACATCGTTGATTAGGAGAAAATTAAAAGCTTGATTAAAATGTCATGCTCTATCTGCATAAAAAATACAACAAATTAATTGGTTAATTATCACTTTATTGGTCATGAGCTCAATGTTATGTACATTAATTTTAACGGTCACATTATAATAATATAAAATAGCCAAAAATATTTTTATTAACATTAATGGACCTAGCAGCAGTGCACTACAGTTTTATAAATGTATATAGTTGTTTTTCGTACTGTCTGTCTTCATCTATATCACATTTCTTCTCTATCTCTCTCTTTCTCTCACTCTCAATATCAATCTCTCCCTCTCTCTCTCCCCCCTCTATCTCTCTCTCTCTCTCTCTCTCTCACACAAACTTCCCTCACAATCCCTCTCTCTCTCTCTCTCTCACACCATCCCCCGCCTCTCTCTCTCTCACACACCATCCCCCGCCTCTCACTCTCTCACACAATCCCCCCCCTTTCTCTCTCTCTCTCTCTCTCTCTCTCTCACAATCCCCTTCTCTCTTACAATCCCCCCTATTTCTCACTCAATCCCCCCCTCTTTCTCTCGCTCTCTCACACAATCACTCTTTCTCTGATACAATCCCCCCCTCTCTCTCTCTCTCACACACAATCCCCCCTCTTTCTCTCTCTCTCACACAAACACTCTCTCTTTCAATATCTCTCTTTATCAAGATTTTTCTATATATAAATATATTTATTATAATGTTATAACTAATAAAGAGACACTGAACTAAATGTTTTTATGTGTTATTCATATAGAGCATACAATTTTATTCAAAATATTAATTATTAATATTTTAAAATTTAAAACAATATTAATATATTTTAAAATAAATATAATTTGTGTAACTTTCGATGCAAAACCATTTTGTTGAACTACCTTGGTTGTTCTTCTTGATTAGTGTATACATTCATCAACCAATAAAAAAGTTCTGTCGAAGGGTAGGGACTTTAATTTTAAAATAAAGATATTAAGACAATTATAAAAATTTTGAACAAATGTGAATATCACATTTATACAATGAATATTTATACTAGAAATATTGATTCAAGTACAATTTATTATAATAGAGTTTTTTATCCAAAAGCTCAATATTCCAAATCTTATATAAAATAAAAAATAATATGTTTATTACATTTAACATTTAATAATAAGAGTAGTTAATATTTTACTTCTGCATTCGATTAGAACATCAGTCATTTGTAACGTGTGAATCAAGTAATAACAAACACATTTATTAATAATGTTGATATATATTTTTATTAAAAAATAATTTTGAAAACAAATATTGGAATCATATGTTTTAATTAAAAAAAAATAAATATATATTTTAAAAATATTTGAATCATATTTTTAAAATAAAATTCATAAAAACATCGACATTTATGTAATTTTTAAATATTCATTACATATTTAAAAATTAAAAATAGTAAACACATCGACATTTTAAAATATTTTAAAAATATTCAATACATATTTTTAAATTAAAAATAAGAAAAACATAAAGACATTTATTTAAAACATTAAAAATATTTAATTCATATTTTTAAATGTTTAAAAAAACATCAATACATTTTAAAAAATATTTTATTCATATTTTTAAAATGTAAAAAAATTAAAAATAAACACATACCTAATAAAAATTATATAAAAGACCCTAATAAAATGAGCACATTAAAACACCCTAATCTTTTTTTCTTTTGGGTGAGGGAGAGAGGGGGGGTGATCTCTCCCTTGTTCCCCTTCTCCCAAAGTTTAAAATCAGCTGACGATTTAAAACCCTGTTGTCTTCGTCCACCCTCTCCCGACGCTGCCGTTCTAGCTGTTCTTCAGCTGCTCTGGCCCTATCAAAAGCTAATCTTTCCCTATCAAAATTTAATCTATCGCTATCCCTCTGCATTTCATAATTTAATCTATCCCTCTCTAACTCTATTCTACAACTGTCCCTACGTCGCTTGTATTCAAATCTTTCCCTCTCTAAATCTAATCTAGCTGTATCTACTCTACACCTTTCTCTTTCAAGATCTAATCTTGCTGTATCTATTCTACACATTTCCCTTTCTATATCTAATCTTTCCCTATCTACTTGAATGACCCGATTTAATACCTGCCCCTGTTGCTCAATAGATAAGCTTAATGCCCCACGCAACTCACGGTGTTCTGCCCGGTACTGCCTGGCCAGATCTAACATTTCCCCGACTGCCTCCTCATCAGAGATGCGAGGCAGTCGGTGGCCAGGATCAGCACGGCCATGAGCTGATGGGGCATGACCAACAGGGGCATGAGGGTCACCAGGGTCCAAAGCAGCTGGTTGTTTGGGGTCAGGAGGGGCAGAACGGCTGAGAGAATCTATTTCTGATGTTCCCTGGGAAATTCCCTGATCCTGTGATTCTGGAAATAGGGTCTCTCCCAGGGACGACTCCTGTGTGAAATCTCTCAGCTCACGAAGACAACAGTCGATCTCCTCCGAAGTCAGTAATGCACGCTCGGCATCTAAAAAAAAAAAAAATTAAAATATATTGTTAGTTAAACTAATGTATTTGGAAGTATTAAATGCATATGATATTAAACATATATATTAAATAAATCATAACACAATCAAATTTGTAAGACACAGAATTTTAACATTACTGATTTGTATATTGTATGTTATCTTAAATGTCGAAAATAAATAAGAATGTGTATATTCATTTCTACTTGTAAAGGGGCTTATTATCAAAAATATTTCATATTCAAATTTATAATAAATTATTCACCGTACAACATCATTGTTAACACATCAATTGTAGAAATTCAACAATATCACAATCTGATTAGATTGTTGATTAATCAATGACATGATTACAAGCACCACTAATGGTGTGATAAGTTTGCGTATTGACAATGATGATGCACAGAGAATATATTCTAGGAGTCTTTTTCTTTGTTCTGTTGGACATGATCCAACAGTGCAGATCATGTCCACAATAACTCACTGAATGTAGAGAATGGCCCCTTCAGAGTAACGGACAATGGGCCGTCAGCATGTGTTGGTCAATAAACAAGATCAGACTCAATTGTGGTGAATAGCGTCAAGGGTATGGAGCAGCATTCTTTCTACGTTTGTTTATAACTGCATTTTCTTTAAATCCTGCATGCTCGCAATAAACTTTGTAGCTACAACTCCATTTGTTGTTTAATACATAAGAGAGAGAGAGATATAGAGGTCCATTTATCAAGCTCCGTAAGTAGCTTTAAGGGCTTTTAAAGTTTTTATTGGGAGTATTCAGACTCTTGGAAAACAACACTTATGAAGCAACAGTCTAAAGACCACAGCTCCATAACCCTGTCCACATGCTCTGAGTTCTGAGAATGTATTGCTCTTCACATTCGGCTATGTCTGTCAGACCTGATCGGCACAGTTGGATAATGTCCGACAGACATTTGTTAAATAGGCCTCAAAGAATGGTCATGCGATACACAGGTGATTATACAAACCTTACATTCATTTTAATTTGCAGAGAATTGTAAATTAAAATATATGTAAATATCATTACAGTGATAGTCTAGTATGAACTAAACTTACATGATTCAGATAGATCATGACATATTAAGCAAGATTATTATTTAATCCTATTATCTATAATGATTATTTTTCTTTTTGTCTTTCCTTGAAAATCTAAAAAAAAAATATATTACAAGCAGGCACATAAAATTTCAATAAAAGGTAGACCATTTTTTGATTGGATGTTTACATATAGACAACAATCAATAAGCGTTACCCAGGTTATAAATCCCCAATGGCCTGTCTTTTAAGCTTACATTCAGGATTTGCAAAGAAAGATAATATTTATAAAAAAAATGTTTTTAATTTTATATTTTTTACCTGAGGAGGAGATCGTAGATCTTGGAGGTGGTCCTAAAGCCCTTCGGACATCAACTAGATAAATAAAAATGAATATACATATTTAGAACATTGAACAATCATACCACTTTAAAAATAAAATGATATCAAGCTAATAATAGTAAACATACCTGTAGATCGGCCAATGCTTGCTACATCAGGGGTGCTGCACATAATGTCCGGGTGCGTGGCGGCCGAGGAGAAGCTGTGGCTGGATTCAGTGTGGATACTGACGGGCAATAGTAGTGTTTCATCACCATCAGCAGCATCTTCACTATCTGTGTCATCAGCAGGGACAGCAGCTGCTGCACTGGTAGATGCTTCAACAACAACAAAAAATAAATAAATTAAGAATAATATTGCACATAATGATCTTAAAAGGGGCATTAAACTGCAATTCTTTATTTCATGATTCATATTGATAATATAAATGTGAAACACATTCCTATTGACTTTAATATTTTCTTTTTCTCAATTTCTAAAATTTCCTTATTTGAAGTAAAAGCAATGCACAATGGTGTTCCAATCACATGATGCTTCTATGTGCAGCATCCAATCAGCAGCTATTGAGCATATATAGATATGCTTTTCATCAAATAATTTTAACAAATATTCCAAATAATAGATAATATAAGTAACTTAAAATGATGTTTTACATTATATTCTATTTCAAATTCATAAAATAAACAATGTTGGTGTTATGTCCCTCTAAAAAAGCTTTGATGGAACATTAAATAAAATGTGCCACAGGAATATTTCTATAAATATCATCTTACCTGCTAACTCGTCAGTATCATGCCCCACTAAATCCAGACCGAGCGTCATGTTTGCTCCCAGCTTCTCCCGCAGCTGAACTTCATAGTCTCTAAGTTCAGCCACATATGGCTCGCCACCACCGGTCCGACGTGCAGACTGTAACTCCCTGGCCAGCTTGGCCTTTAATCGTCTTTTGATGTCCGAAAATCGCTTCTTACAGTTGTCCACCGTTTTGGGATAATTCCCTTCGGCGGACACACTGTTGGCGATTGCTCTCCAAATTGCAGATTTTTTGGAGAGCGAGGTCTTATGGGCTTTAGAACCAATAATAAAATCATAATGTTCTAAAACAAGGGTCACTAAAATCCGGTTTTGCTCAAAATTAAATTGCACGCTGCGCCCTGACTTTGTTTTACCAGGCGCAGACATCACAAGATAAAAATAGCAGCAAGAGAATAAATGAATAAATAAATAATCTATCTCAATAAATAGTAACTCTTGCACCTACAGCTCTTGTAAAGCATAGGTGATTTGACTCCATTTTAGATTTCCTTTTATAGACTTAGATTCCAAAATTTCAATTAGCAGTTAACAATTGACATTTCTTATTGTAATTATAACAAATTGAATAATATCAATATAATTTCGTCATTTATGACGCCCGTTTACTTTAATGATCGAATAATAAGAATCTTTTGATGTCTCTGCAAATCTATCGTCGATAAAGTTTTAAATTAGATTGATGTCGCAGTATTAATTATTTGATGACGATAAATCCGTCATACTTGTCTACAGTGTGTCATACTTGTCTATAGTGTGTCATACGTGTCTACAGTGTGTCATATTTGTCTATAAAAGGGGTCAGCTTATTTTACTTTTTGTCTATTATCCGACAGGAGAGGGATCTCTTTAAATATTTGCTTATACTTTGTACACGCATGAATACAGGCAATCTCACAATTCGATATTTGAATAAACCGTAAGTAAAATAATTGTATATGCCTTGCTTTAATACTCATGATTTTTTTATGTTAAGCTTTAATACTGTCGCATGTTTTTGTTATAAGTAGTTATGAACCCGTGAAACATTTAAATAGCGTACCGAATATTTGTTATATTTTTTAGAACCGGTAGTAATGAACACGTGAGACATGCAATTAGCCAACCGAATATCATGTATTTACAGCCAAGAACCAATCAAATTAGTCTTTATTTTGTATATCGCCGTCGCACTAATATATGAGATATTTTTGTAGTTGATATTGTCAATAGTCACTCAGGCCGAATTGTTAACGTTTGTGTTTGGAATGAATGTTCATCCTCTATACATCAAAATATTTATACTAGTAGACATGTATGACATCCTACAGACTATCATGACGGATTACAATTTGCACTTATTTAAATTACGCCATCGTTGTATTTTTTTGGATGTTTATTGAGAAAGATATTCATTGTAAACAACATTTAGGCCTTAGTGAATCTTGACATTTTTAAATAAAATTATTTTAATTTTTTAATGCGACAGCAATATACCACAATTAGTTTTGATTACAAAAATGACAGTAAACAGGAATATTATGATTCAAGACAATCCTATGTAAATCTCGTATTTTACATTTATAGTTTGTGATTGTCATGAGAGTAATTAGTGGTGCATGTATGATATCATTTGAAAAGGTCAATTGCATGTTTATTAGTCAGGAACACGTGCTACATATAATCCGCCAACCAAATATTGATATTTTTATGTACACTTACAACAACCAATGATATTTCTCTATTATTGATATATATATGTCGCACTTTGATAAAAAAAATCATAAAGTTTATTGTGATTGATATTGCAATGTCTGTACCATTCACCCAGGGTGAATTATTGATATTGGTGTACGGGATGAATAGGTACTTTCCCCGTCGCATAGGCGGTGTACGGGGGATGATACACGAGGACAGAGACCGCATCATCTATGAGATGATGCGGAGGATGAGGAGGGTGTCCGGTATCACCAGGACACGTCGCAGCTGCCTGCGAAGGTTTTCTGACCTTCGGCGACGGGAGCGTGAACGCTATGAAGCGTTAAGAGCACTGGTCCGTATATGTACGTATATCAGAAGTTTATATGAGGGATACTTAAATGACGCAAGCAATCATCAATTACATTGATTCTTCATTGATTAATCTTTTTATTTTTTTATTTTACTGTGTTACAGGAATTACATTACATTTTTTTAAGAATGTAATTTAATTTTTATCCTGACATTTTTTTCTTTCTATGTATTTAATTTACTGTAATTCAAAAATTCATTGCCAAAAAAAAATTGTTAAGAGTCAATGCAATACTATTTTGTATTTCAACCTTACCTATATTATCCATATATATAATATAGAATGTAAAAAAAAATGTTCATGCTCCATCATATACATTCAAGTTTAAACATATATAGAATATAATTTTTTATTTGTCTATATATCTATATATATATCTATATATCTATATATCTATATATATCTATATATCTATATATATCTATATCTATATATCTATATATCTCTATATCTATATATCTCTATATCTCTATATCTATATATCTCTATATATATCTATATATATATTTAGATATTGATATGTATATAGAACTATATATCTAGATCTAGAGAGACAGACAGAGAGAGAGACAGAAAGAGACAGAGAGAGAGAGAGAGAGAGATAAGACGAGAGAGAGAAAGAGAGACAGATGAGAGAGATAAAGACGAGAGAGTGGAAGACAAGAGAGACAGGGAGAGACAAGAGAGAGCAAGATATTGCTAGTTATCTCGCATTTTTTTTTGGGGGGGGGGGGAATTTACATACATGGATGCTGAAGATACATAACAATAATATCTAACCTGTATCTAATGTGTACATAAACATTTATATTTTCACAGATCGCAGGCGTGATCTAGTGCCACGATATATGCGGCCAGTATCTATGGCAACGCCCAGGAGCAACCACTCCTCACCACCGTTGCCGATGAGGTATATAACAGCACCTCATGTGGATTCAGGGAGAGCTGAAGTCCCTGATATCCAAGGTAAATTTTAAATTATCATACTATGTTTGAAAAATCTAACTTTACAATTTGTAAGATTTTAAATGTTATTAAAGCCAGCATGTTGAAAGGACAATAAAAACCAAAATATTCTTTGCAATTTTACTAAAAACATTTGAATAATTTTAAACATTGACAATATAGTTGAAATCCATTTACTTAATTGTATATCTATCATTTGAGGAAGTTATCACATTGCATATGGATTTTGCTTTTAATCAAGACATCTCTGATCATTAACAAATCTTCAACTACGGAGAATATCTAGATATGCTTTTCTTAGAAAGAGAAGAATGAATTAAACTATCATGATTTAAAACATTTATAATCTCTTTATAAAAGATGAAAGGGAAAATTTATCTTTTTAAATTATTTTATGTATTTATAAAATTATTAAAAAAATTGAAAATGTTTGGAGACTTTGAACATTTTTGTTAATGAAAGAATCATACAATTTGGTATTGGACATTGATCTGACTAATACTTATTCATTACTATGTTTCATCTCTTACAGGCGACCAAGTACTGGGGATAATTCCACCAGCAGTGGAGGTGGCTAGGGGGGGGGAGGAGGAGGAGGAGATGCCGCCTTTTGAGGAAGAGGAGGGGGAGTTATTGGTTGACGAAGCATTGCCAAGGGAGGAAGAAGAGGAGGTGCCTATAGTGGAATGTAAGTGAAAATAATATACTGTTTTCAAAATTCAATATTGAAAAATGATTTCTCTAACATACATTATTTGGTTATTTTTCTAGATCGAGATCAGGGGACACAAACGGGACCATTTCTGCAGCCGGTGTTTGATGAACTTGCAGAGGCCCTACGTGCAGTTGCTAGGGCAGTTCGTCAGATGCAGCAGGCGCTAAATGATCTTTGATTTTTTTTTGGTTTTGTTTATTTTGATCAAAAATTAAAAAAAAAAAAAATTAAACAATTAGTTTATTCCAGTTATTACTGTCTCACTGTATTGATTTAAATATTAATTGATAGTGACATGGAAAAAAAAAATGTAAATAAGTATAAATATGCAACAATTTATAAAAATATATAGCTGCAGTATATAAAAATATATAGCTGGAAATATATATAAATGAAAGCACATAAGGGGACGTGTTTCTGGCAATTATTAAGAATTACAAGAAATAGTAAAATAGGGAGCAGCAGTATAAAGACTGATGATTGATAACACTGTCCACCAGATCTTATGAGGCGGACAGTAATCGCAACAATTACAAATTATACAGTACCATCGTGTTGATTGACAATACCTTCTGGTCGTCAATTATCCTCAAGTCTGCAGGGTGCGGCGTTGCAGCAGGAGCTCACAAGACCTGCTGTTGCAATGCTGAATAGAGAAAGGATATTCAGCAAGGTCTTGCGGACCTGATCCACACTGTCGTATCAGGTCCACAAGATATTTGTAAAATTTGAATTGTTATATGATTGACTATCGCATCTCCATTGCTATTTCACATAGAATAGGTTATCTGAGGAGTCAAGTGAAAGTAAATATGAAAAATTAATGTTCATGCTTCAGATATTAAGTTTTGAGTATGGAGCTAGACCCTTATTGAACAATTACAAAAACTTCAATAACACGGGTAAAATATATTTTGGAAATAAATTGTATAAATGGTGGGGAAAATGGTGAGGATAAGGCAAGCACTAGAAATTGAATCAAATACAGCACTTTTTAAGGCTTAGTAAATTTATACTCTCATCCTCCTACCTAGAGACATAAAAGACAACGGTAAACTGACTGTACTGGCAGTACAATTCAATTATCCATTGGCAATCATTCATGAGTTGACCTTGCAGATTAAACAACAATTCAAAATTCAATTTTAAAGGGTGGTTCAATTGAATTTCTCTTGATTCTCAGCCTAGATTCCTTCTTTTTAAAATAAAGGTAACAAAAGCACTATTTAAAAAGTTTAATATTAATTTTTTAAATAATTATAAATGGAATTTTAAATGATAATTTGGAACGTACATAAATGTGCTTGGTTTTCCTTTGAGAAGAGTTCAAGGTTGGTATTGTCGCTTGAAAAATTATTCTATGATATTGGTGTTCCATTTATTAATTTAAAGTATATATGAATTAAAAAATATAAATATATAGAATTTGTTTTTTAAGTATCTATTAATATCTATAACTTCATATCTCTCTCTCTTTGTATGTATGTACATATATATATATATATATATATATATATACATACATACATACATTAACATTATATTTTAAAATGACATAGAAACATATGTACATACATACAGAGAAATATAAAGTGATAGATACAGATATATTAATATATATATAAAAAATAGATAGATAGACATCTCTCTCTCTCTCTTGCTCTCGCTCTGTATTGCTCTCTATATATCTAGATATGATGTTGCAAAGGAAACAGAAGTCTATTATAAAATTAGATGTACACAATGTGGGGGGGGGGGGAGGTCGACATAAAAAATGCATTCGATCCAATATATAAAAAGAAAAAAATGCTTTTAATGAATTTGGCTACAAGTGTGTCTCTCTATTTTGAGCACAGTGTGGGACCGAACTTGTCGCAATTAATTACTATAGAAAGAAAAAAAAAAAGGCTCGATGGTAAGCTAGCTCCCACTGTTGTAGTTATTAGTCGTTTACTATACCCTGCATATATATATATATATATATATATATATATATATATATATATATATATATATATATATATAAAAATACAGATAGATATCTATCTATCTATATGATGCTGCAAAAGAAAGAAGTTAATTAGAAATTACGTTAAACACTAGGGACGGGCCATGTAATGCATTCGTTATAGCATACGAAATGAAAATTTTTATTTGAAGGAATTAGGCTCCAAGTATGCCTCTCTTTAACAATTAGTATGTGCAGTGTTGGACCTTACTTATCGCAATGAATAAAAATACAAACAGAAATACATAGTAGGCTCAACGGTCAGCTAGCTACTTGCTATATTTACTATTCTATAGCACAATAAAAATAAAATTGGCAAAAATATATATATATATATGTACATAGATATGGATATAGATATCGATAAATATACAAATAAAAATAAATATATATATTTAGATATCTATATATATCTATATATATATATCTATATATATATCTATATATATCATCTGCTGAAAAAGTAGATGCTCTGTTCATTGAATTTACAGGACATATAAATAAAGTTGGGAAAAGCTCGAATCGCTCAGACTTCGATCACAAGAGTCCGCTTCTCTTCGCACCGTACTTGACGCGCATATTTTGGACGTGTTTTTTGATAACTATGGCGAACGTAATTATGGTCCGCGACGGCGATGTATGTCGAACTATGGCGAGCGTACTTGACGTCGCGAATGCTGCATATTAGACGCTTTGATAACTAGCCCCCCACAGCTGAATTCATTACTTTTGGGAAAACAATAACCAAGCTATGGAGGACACTAAATGCCAAAACGGGAGAGTACAATAAGCGGCCCATTCTGAGGGCACCAGGCCTGAAAAAAACACAACCAAACCAAGCCCCGCTTCGTCGGAGCCAGGCAAAAGAACTAGAAGGAAAAGGCCCCAAGGACACTGACCCGCAGATAGTCTGAAAGCCTAACTAGAGACCGCAAGCAGACTCACTGATCCAACACTCCTCCAGGAGAACCGTCGCCCAGCAGTCGGTCCCCTTACTAGTGCAGTACCAAAATCCCCAAAAGGGAGAGGACAAGGGTAAGCCAAAGGGATACCCAAAAGTTACAGCAAAATCAATAAAGGAAAAAATCCCCTTCAAAGGAAGGCCAAATCCACTGGGACCCGAATGGATCCCGAGAATAAGGGGAGACGACGCCCAACCCACAAGGAGCAACCGGGCATCATCAAGGAGAAGAAACATCTCCCAAACGTGCATCAGCATTGAAAAAGACAGCTGAAGACAAAGTCCTCAATACATCAGAACTCAGAGACTGTGCAACAGAAATTACAAATAGCAAATAAACATCTGAGTCCAGTAACACGCAGCCATCCGTAGAAAGACACAGAGAAAACACTATCCATAAGGAAGAGGCGGCCGCACAAAATAGCAGGCTGCACAAAATAGCATACTGCCCAACCTCCAAGACAGAGATTGCCCAACCTCCAAGAAAGAGGACACTCTCCAGGCAATCCAGGCCGCCAAGCCTACTCACAGATCCCAAAGGGGGAGAGACACAGAATCTCTAAAAAAAGAAGGTCCACTGTCACCCCAAAGCCGGACCAGCCCAAGCAATGGTAGATCTGAAGCAAGGGAACCGAAATGAACCCCAACAACGGCCCCCAAAAGGGCGGAAGAATGTACATAGCCACTTCAACCTAAAGACAATAAAGTAGGCGTTAGTCGGGTGGCCTTGCTAGATCTACTTGGGTCTAAGTCTCAATACGGAGCCAGAAGTTCACCAGATGTAAAGGAACAACTCAAAGAGCAGACCAATCCCTGAACCAGATAAACATCTGTTCCATCCTCCCAAAACACAGGAGAAGCCCCTAAAAAGGGAACCACACCTCTGTAAGGAGGACAACAAGCCCCCTGAAGAGGAGAGCATCAACAAACACCTGCCCATAAGACAGGAAGGTATAGGAGAACCAAGAGGACACAAGGCCACATCACTGACGAACACGGAAGAACCCCTTAAAACACCATCATGCTAGTGCTCATACCAGGTGAAAAAGGGACAGCTGAGCAAATGGAAAGCCCACCATCAGGTCACGTTAGTTGGCTGTCCCAAGGGAACCGTATCGTCTGGCACAAGACAAGTCTCAAGGAGCCCCGGCTCTCAGTAAAGCTGGCCAAGTTGTTAAACTGAACAGCCAGAACAAGGGCTAAGCCCAAGTACCACGGAAACTGGAACCCCCCGGCCAGTCCTAGGATCATAAGGTCCAGTAACATCCCACAGCGTGAATCCACAAAGAGAAAACGCTGAGTAAAACCCTCGACAACCGGAAGATCAGGACAAGAAGCCCGGGCCCCACAAATGTTTAGATTAAACAATCTTCCAGGAACATAAATCTCTCGTCTGATATAAAAAAAAACAGACCTCCCAGGGAAAAAATCCAGAATAACCCGGATTACAAGAGCAAGAAGCCTTTGCAAGTCCCGACCCAAAGGGAAGAGACCACCCCTTGCAGGAGCCCAACACTCCAAAGAGCCAGGGCCATAAAAGGACACTAGAGCTAACAGGCGTCCAAGCAAGATTAACATGACTGTGCTTGAAAGTGAGGCTAATCCCCCTAAGGGACACAAGGCGCTGCTCATTTTATCAACAGCGAAAGGAGGAAAGGCTGAGTAGACCTCGCCGGGAATCAAACTAGCAACCCTCAGTTTGCTACAGTACAGAGTAGCCACAAAGCATTAGTATGCTGAGCAAGCTGTCCAGCTAGCCACGAGCTCCAGACACAAGGGGAACAGTGAGGACAAATCACCCGAACAGAGCAACATCAAGCCTCCACATCACCTCAGATTCGAAGTCAGAGGACAGTAAAACATGGGTTTGGATGCCATTTGGATGGCAATACCTGAACCATATGAGTGGAAAACCACTAGGACCTCTTCTATCCCAAGACAGAGATGCAGAGCATTCCCAATACCGGGGAAGGCCCCCTAACCGGAGCCCAAATAGACCTCACTGTCTAATGTCCAGAAAAAGGAACAACCAACTCCTGAAGGGAATCCAAGTCCCCCAAATGCAAACCATCCAAAAGGAGAAATGGACAATCCAAGAGGTCTCAATGAAGAAGAGAACCACTAAAGGAACAAGTCCAAAAACGACAATTTCCTAAAGCAACACCTTCCCGACCAGCGGAAAGGAGGTGCTAAACCTTCTAATTTTCCCACCACATGGGAAGGAATACTCTCGGAAGCAACAGATAGTGACGCAGCAAAATTCACTGACCCAGTCACCAGAGAGACGGCTATTTAGGACTGAAACATTCCCGAGAGCCGCACGGACCTGCAAGTCCTCTTCAGAATGCTTTGCTGAAACTTGTAAAACAAATAACAAGAACAAATATAAAATTCATCCTAACCGGATAAAATAAAATGACAGGCAACCCGAGGGTTAACGCCCAAGAAGAACAGAAAGATCCGCAGGACCAGCCTAACAGAAACCCTGAACAAAACTGGGAAGGATCTCAACAACAAGACTTAAAGGAGATTACTTCATCCCCCCATGTCTAATGAGGTGAGCCATTCGAAGGAGGAGACTGATGAGTCCCATATCCGAGAATAGGGTCCCCAAACAGCTAAAAAAAGTGTCTGAGTAGAACACGAAGGTGAGCCTACCTATAATGAAAGGCACAACACTCAGGAACAGTTAGACCTGCAGGGAACTTCACATGCCCTCCTGTGGCCAAGAGACCTGGGGCAATCGGGCACAAACACAATCGCAAATAAACATCTGGACTTTGTAGACGCGCAAGCGCCAAAAGTATGTTTTCAGCGAACATGTGCCACAACCTCTGGGGGGAACAATCCACCCTCCGAGGAGGAAAAAAACATAACTTGGGTTACCCGCATGTGTAGTAGTAGGGAGCAGTAGGGAACTCGCCTCCCGGAGGAAAGGGCCCCCCGAGGTGGTTGGCTCAGCAGTCCCTTGAATCCCAGAGCCTGAGGAACAAGGTGCTCTAGAATGGTCTAAAGAACATAATTGACTGACCTGAGTCAATCGGGCCAATTCGCATTCGTCACAGGACATCAGCATCCTCCATAACTGGGTAAAGGATACCAAAAACTGGACTAAATATAAAACAATTTAAACGGCAACTGACACCCACAATGGCTGGGGCACTCACCACCTCCTATGAACCAGACATCAGTGGACTAGAATTCTCTGTCGCCACACAGTCAGGAATGCGGAAATGGGAAACACGCCCGGTCACAAGTTGAATCATACAGTCCAAAAAAAGTGTGCCGTAAGGTCGCGTCACTTCAAAAGGCCGTTATCTTTCAAGCCACAAGCCCAGTTAACACTACACATAATCAGATTGAATCACATAACAAACATGATTTAAAAAAAACCCTGTTCAATAATCCCCCCTCAGGAGATATTAACCCTTGATTCCAAGATACTAAAGGAGTCCTACTGAGACCCTGCAAAACAATCTGTAACATAGACATCTAGTTGTGGATAGAATGTAGACTGTTTGGAAACACTAAGAGTTCACTGACTTGTGTAGAAATTCAGTTTTGAGCATACAGAGGGAAAAAATCCCTCAGGTTGAGCAGGGATTTTATCTAGCCTACTCCTGATCGGTAGCCAGACTGCATGTAATAGTAGATGTCTGAGTTATTGTAAAAGGCAAAGGAAGTCTCCCAGGTCAGTAGATCATGAGCGGTCTGCAGCTCGCAAGAGAGCGAGATTCCAATCAGGGCACTCACCCCCCACTCCGCAAGTCTCTTAGGTAAAAGGCAAATAAGCCTCATAGCTCGTCCACTGGAGTCGGTCGTACCTCCCCGGAACAAGCTCAGAGGTGAGTAGTCCAGTTTCGGGTCTTCACACGAGCATAAGCTGAGAGAAACCAATTGCCGCAGATGCTGTTAGTGTAGGATCGGCAAGGTCCTCTTGTCATATTTTAAGATGGCTTTCACCGGCCTTGGCTTCTGCATATCTTCAGTGAGGGATGGACCAGTGCCTGCCGCATGTTGTTCTGTTCTCCTGTCATCATTGTTTTCAGTGTTATAGTCTGAAGCCCATACGAACCTCTCCATCTGGGATCCTAAGGGTTTCTTTACGATAGGTAGGTGCTCTGTCAACTTCCTTGTTTCACCTCCACTACATGTTGGTTGTCCAGCGCCATCTTGTACATATGTATCTCTAGCAGTGGCAATAAGATCTTTGAACCTTCCGTCTATCTTACTTTCCAGTTTCCCCAATAAAGCAGAATTGTATGTATAAATCTCCTCCATCATAAATCAGCAGTATGATAATCTTGTTTAACCCAGTTTACCGGGGGGATGTTAGGATTGATAATGCAAGGCCGCCGCCTCTCTTCTCTGTCAGTCCAGTCTAGCGCTTCAAACCATGCAATCTTCTCAAGGATAACAAACATCAAATTATTAAAGTTTACCAAAGTAGCGGCAGTAATTAGTGGGTGTTGATGTGTCTCTGGTCAATTGATAATCGGTGGATTATCGTTGTGATATTAGGAACTACTAGCTTTGCAACTTGTCATGGCCATTGCCCAGACACGCCCCCCCCAACCTATTATTTACATGGGACTAGACTCAAAACAGAGGAGGAAAGGGATTTGGGAGTAGTAATAGATACCAAGCTAAAGATGGGTGCACAATGCAGGACAGTGGCTTCTTTCACTATATAAATCCCTGGTAAGAACTCACCTTGAGTATGAGTTCTAGGGACCGATCTCAAAAATAGACATCGCAGACTATTCAGAGAAGGGACACAAAACTAATAAGGGGAATGGGGAATTTAAGCTATGAGGAGAGGATAGCCAAATTGGTCCTGTTTTTTCTTGAGAGGTGATATGATTACTTTAGATAAATATATACAAAGCCCATGTACAGAGCTAGTTGGAAGCTGTTTATTCTAAGAAAACTGTTTGTGACAAGAGGGTACAATTTAAGGCTGGAGGAAATGAGATTTTATCTCCAGTAACGTAAAGTTGTTTTCACTGTAAGAGCAATCAAATTGTAGAAATAATTACCTAAGGAGGTAGTAAATGCCAATACCTTAGATACATTTAAAAATTGTTTTGATACATTTCTGGCTAGAAACAGAATTAAGGGATATGATTATAATAATGGTATTAATTTAAGCTCAACTGAAGCTTTTATTGTGAGTATATTAAAATTTGTATAGGTTTAACTCCATGGACTTCTGTTCTTTTTTCAACTTCATCTACGTTAATATATATTAATGTGTTTTACTGTTTATTTACTGTACATATTTTAAATTCAAATATTCTTCACATAGCAGAAAATGTTTGTTGTATTTTTAAATAGATATTCCTATATAATACATATGTATATGTACACACACACACATATATTTATATATACACACACATATATATATATATATATATATATATATATATATATATATATATATATATATATATATATATATATATACACACTGTATATACAGTTGTATGCAAAAGTTTAGGCACCCCTGACAATTTCCATGATTTTCATTTATAAATAATTGGGTGTTTGGATCAGCAATTTCATTTTGATCTATCAAATAACTGAAGGACACAGTAATATTTCAGTAGTGAAATTAGGTTTATTGGATTAACAGAAAATGTGCAATACGCATCAAAACAAAATTAGACAGGTGCATAAATTTGGGCACCCTTGTCATTTTGAATACCTGTAACTACCTAGCACTGATTAATTGGAACACACAATTGGTTTGGTGAGCCCATTAAGCTTTGAACTTCATAGACAGGTGCATCCAATCATGAGAAAAGGTATTTAAGGTGGCCAATTGCAAGTTGTTGTTCTCTTTGACTCTCCTCTGAAGAGTGGCGACATGGGGGCCTCAAAACAACTCTCAAATTACCTGAAAACAAAGATTGTTCAATATTATGGTTTAGGGGAAGGCTACAAAAAGCTATCGCAGAGATTTAAGCTGTCAGTGTCCACTGTGAGGAACATTGTGAGGAAATGGAAGACCACAGGAACAGTTCTTGTTAAAGCCAGAAGTGGCAGGTCAAGTAAAATATCGGAAAGGCAAAGGATGGTGAGAATGGTCAAAAACAGCCCACAGACCACCTCCAAAGACCTACAACATCATCTTGCTGCAGATGGTGTCACTGTGCATCGTTCAACAATTCAGCACACTTTGCACAAGGAGAAGCTGTATAGGAGAGTGATGTGGAAGATGACTTTTCTGCACACACGCCCCAGAGTCGCTTGAGGTATGCAAACGCACATTTGGACAAGCCAGCTTCATTTTGGAAGAAGGTGCTGTGGAGTGATGAATCAAATATTTAGTTATTTGGTCATAACAAGGGGCGTTATGCATGGCGGCAAAAGAACACAGCGTTCCAAGATAAACACTTGCTACCCACAGTAAAATTTGGTGGATGTTCCATCATGCTGTGGGGCTGTGTGTCCAATGCCAGTACTGAGAATCTTTTTAAAGTTGAGGCTCGCATGGATTCCACTCAATATCAGCAGATACTTGACAATAATGTTGAGGAATCAGTCACAAAGTTGAAGTTACGCCGGGGCTGGATATTTCAACAAGACAACACCCAAAACAATGCTCAAAATCTACTCTGGCATTTATGCAGAGGAACAAGTACAATGTTCTGGAATGGCCATCCCAGTCCACAGACTTGAATATCATTGAAAATCTGTGGTGTGATTTGAAGCGGGCTGTCCATGCTCGGCAACCATCAAACCTAACTGAACTGGAGATGTTTTGCAATGAGGAATGGTCCAAAATACCTTTATCCAGAAACTCATTACAGGCTAAAGGAAGCGTTTGGAGAATGTTATTTCTGCTAAAGAAGGCTCTTATAAATATTGATGCAATATTTCTGTTGATGCAAAATTTATGCACCTGTCTAATTTTGTTTTGATGCATATTGCACATTTTCCGTTAATCCAATAAACCTCATTTCACTACTAAATATTACTGTGTCCTTCAGTTATTTGATAGATCAAAATGAAATTGCTGATCAAAACACCCAATTATTTATAAATGAAAATCATGGAAATTGTCAGGGGTGCCTAAACTTTTGCATACGACTGAGGAAGGGGATACTTTGTCCCAGAAACGTCACTGTTCACAGTAAAGGATTACTTTTTTTAAAATGACCAGAGAGTGCAAGTTTTTGTTTGCATCTATTGAGTTTACTAGCACCCTGGCAGTTGTCTGACGGAGTGCCCATCCCAACTTTGTAGCTTTGTATATATATATATGTATATATATAAAAAGAACATGTTCTTCTATGTCAAGAACTTAGAATGTAAATTATGCATAACTACCTTAGTGTAAAGCGCATTTGGTTTAACACGGTCCGGTTAGCGTGCAAGCGATAAGTGTTAGTTTGTTTTCCCCTGCAGTGCAGTCTATCAAAAAGTCCTGAAAAATACTTTCAACTTGTAATATGCACACTAACCTACGCATGTAAAAGTTTACTTTCAGCAGGCATTCTGCCAGTCCTTGGCCTGGGTGCGCTCACTCCAATCTTCTGCCCTGGTGTGGGCACTGTTCCTAGCAGTGTGGCTCCTGCCAAGTCTTGTGGTTCCTGCCAAGGCTCAGACCCTGTTCCAGCATACGCTCATCTGCACAGATCCTTTTAATGTATATATATCTACAATGATTCCTTAGATGATATACATTATTTGTCACTATTTATTTTTATTTTTCCAATGTCTGATTGTTTTGGACTCCATTAATATTTATTAATGTTAATAGCTTATATTGTTTTAATGATAGTTTAACTAATTTAAGTTTGTGATGACAACTGTCAGTGCTGAAATACCTCTTAATTTAATGTCTTTTTATTCTGGCACTGGCCATATCACATTTCAATTGCAATATCGTTTGGTCTTTTAAGGTATTTATAGACTTCACTCTATGCCTGTTTAGTTTAAAGGGACACTGAACCCCAAAAAATTATTTTGTGATTCAGATAGATAGAGCTTTCAATTTTAAGCAAATTTCTAATTTACTCCTATTATCAATTTTTCTTTGTTCTCTTGCTATCTTTATTTGAAAAAGAAGGCATCTAACCCTATCTAAGCTATTTTTTGGTTTAGGATATGGACAGCACTTGTTTATTGGTGGGTGAATTTATCCACCAATCAGCAAGAACAACCAAGGTTGTTCACCAAATATGGGCCGGCATCTTAACTTACATTCTTGCATTTCAAATAAAGATACCAAGAGAATAATGAAAATTTGATAATAGGAATAAATTAGAAAGTCGCTTCAAATTGCATGCTCTATCTAAATCACAAAAGAAAAAATTTGGGTTCAGTATGATTTCTGCAAGAGAATCATATGAGGCTAAAGGAAGTCTGTATTGTTTAACAAAGACAGGTGGTGCATTGGGATCTGTTTAGATTCTTGCAATCCTTGTACTCCATCAGGAATTCTCGTAGCTGTCGGCTATCTTCATCGCTGGAACAGCCATTAGCTAAGGAGATTTGCTCTTCGATTATTTGCTGAAATCCTGAAAAAGATTTCAGGCTGTCCTATCTCATATCTTTCTTCCAACCTAGAAGTGAGATCCCCTTGATTATAATTTACATTGCCCCCATGATTCTGGGGTATTCTTGCTCTTTGATCGGCTGATCAAATACCAAGGAGGCTTCTTCAATATTACAGATGCCTTCCTCTGAGCTGAAGGGATAAATAGACTAATTTGTTAATAGTCCCTCTGGCATAGATGCAAAGGATTGTTCTAATAATTGTTCTTCAGTTAAGTATCCTTCGGGTATTAGCCCAATTACATTATTCTGGAATCCAAAAGTGTAATAACTTGATTCCAGCGCATATCCTATGGTAGTTCCCTTGGATAAGGTGATATCCTGTGGGGTCATGTTATGCACAATAACATGTATTGGAATAGTTCCAATAATTACCATAGGAGTATGGGTCATTGTTATATCCAGATCTTGCATTCTATGGGAGATGCATATTAGTGTTTCAGAATTTTTAAATTTCTGACCTCTTTTTACCTGTAAGAATAAGAGGAATTTATCAGCCCCAGCAGGGATTAAAACATCGTTAGACACCTGCATATTCACAGCATATGACATTTACTGGTTTGATTTCAAGGCTGCATTTTCATCCTGAAATACTTCAGGGTCCCCCTTTAACCTGTTCCAGAGGCAAAGGTTAATCAAATCTATTTGTATGGCATATCTATGTAAGAGATCACTGCCAATATATATTTGATTATGGGAGTATTTAGACTAAAAACAGGTGTTTTGCTGATTTATTACCTATGGAGATAGATAATAAACACTTAGCTGTGATATTATAGCTTTCACATATGTCATCCAGGTCATGAACCAAGAGATCTTGGGGAGAAAACATAATTTATGTAAGAACTTACCTTATGAATTAATTTCTTTCATATTACCAAGAGTCCATGAGCTAATGACGTATGGGATATACAATCTTACCAGGAGGGGCAAAGTTTCCCAAACCTCAAAATACCTATAAATACACCCCTCACCACACCCACAATTAAGTTTAACAAATAGCCAAGTAGTAGGGTGATAGAAAAAGGAGTAAAAAGCATCAAAAAAGGAACTGGAAACATAATTGTGCTTTATACAAAAAAACATAACCACCATAAAAAGGGTGGGTCTCATGGACCTGGAATTTATCAGGTAACTTCTTACATAAATTATGTTTTCTTTCATGTAATTGGCAAACGTCCATGAGCTCGTGATGTATGGAATAGTAATACCCAAGATGTGGTACTCCACAGAAGAGTCACTAGAGAGGGAGGGATAAAAATAAAAACAGCCATTTTCCACTGAAAAAATTAAATCCACATCCAAAAAAAATAAGTTTTTCTCATAATTGAAAAGAAAAAAAACTTAAAATATAAGCAGAGGAATCAAACTGAAACAACTGCCTTAAGAAGTTTTCTACCAAAAACTGCTTCCAAAGAGGCAAAACGGTAGGATTTAGTAAATGTATGCAAAGAAGACAAAGTTGCTGCTTTGCAAATCTGACCAACTGAAGCTTCATTCTTAAAAACCCACAAAGTGGAAACTGATCTAGTAGAATGAGCTGTGATTCTCTGAGGCGGGGCCTGACCCAACTCCAAATAAGCCTGATGAATCAAAAGCTTTAACCAGGATGTCAAGGAAAAGGCAGAAGCTTTCTGACCTTTCCTAGGACCAGAAAAGACAACAAATAGACTGAAATCTTCTTGAAATCTTTAGTAGCTTCAACATAATATTTCAAAGCTCTTACCACATCCAGAGAATGTAAGGATCTCTCCAAAGAATTCTTAGGATTAGGACACAAAGAGGGAGCAACAATTTCCCTATTAATGTTGTTAGAATTCACAACTTTAGGTAAAAATGTAAATGAAGTCCGTAAAACTGCCTTATCCTGATGGAAAATCAGAAAAGGAGACTCACAAGAAAGAGCACATAATTTGGAAACTCTTCTAGCAGAAGAGATAGCCAAAATGAACAACACTTTCCAAGAAAGTAATTTAATGTCCAAAGAATGAATAGGCTCAAAAGGAGGAGCCTGTAAAGCCTTCAAAACCAAATTAAGACTCCAAGGAGGAGAGATTGATTTAATGACAGGCTTGATACGGACAAAAGCCTGCACAAAACAGTGAATATCAGGAAGTTTAGCAATCTTTCTGTGAAATAAAACAGAAAGAGCAGAGATTCGTCCCTTCAAGGAACTTGCAGACAAACCTTTATCCAAATCATCCTGAAGAAACTTTAAAATTCTAGGAATTCTAAAAGAATGCCAGGAGAATTTATGAGAAAAACACCATGAAATATAAGTCTTCCAAACTCGATAATAAATCTTCCTAGAAACAGATTTACGAGCCTGAAACATAGTATCAATCACTGAGTCAGAGAAATATCTATGACTAAGCACTAAGCTTTCAATTTCCATACCTTCAAATTTAATGATTTGAGATCCTGATGGAAAAACGATCCTTGAGACAGAAGGTCTGGTCTTAAAGGAAGTGGTATCCGGACAAGATCAGCATACCAGAACCTGTGAGGCCATGCTGGAGCTACCAGAAACACAAACAATTTTTCCATGATGATCTTGGAGATCTATCTTGGTAGAAGAACAAGAGGCAGGAAGATGCAAGCAGGTAAAACTAAGGAACTGCTAACGCATCCACCGACTCCACCTGAGGATCCCTGGACCTGGACAAGTACCTGGGAAGTTTCTTGTTTAGATGGGAAGCCATTAGATCTATTTCTGGAAGACCCCACATCTGAACAATCTGAAAAAACACATCTGGATGGAGAAATCACTCCTCCGGATGTAAAGTCTGATGGCTGAGATAATCCGCTTCCCAATTGTCTACACCTGGGATATGTACCCCAGAAATTAGACAAGAGCTGGATTCCGCCAAAGAAAGTATCCAAGATACTTCTTTCATAGTTAGGGGACTGTGAGTCCCACCCTGATGATTGATATATGCCACAGTTGTGATATTGTCTGTCTGAAAACAAATGAATGGTTCTCTCTTCAACAGAGGCCAAATCTGAAAAGCCCTGAAAATAGCACGGAGTTCTAAAATATTGATTGGTAACCTCGCCTCTTGAGATTTCCAAACATCTTGTGCTATCAGAGATCCCCAGACAGCTCCCCAACCTGAAATACTTGCATCTGTTGTGATTTCAGTCCAGGTTGGACACACAAAAGAGGCCCCTAGGACTATACAATGGTGATCTAACCACCAAGTCAGAGAGAGAGTCGAACCTTGTTATTTAAGGATATTAATTGTGATATCCTGGTATAAGCCTGCACCATTGATTCAGCATACAAAGCTGGAGAGGTCTCATATGAAAACGAGCAAAGGGGATTGCGTCCGATGCTGCAGTCATGAGACCTAAAACTTCCATGCACATAGCCACTGAAGGGAATGATTGAGACTGAAGGTTCAGACAAGCTGAAACAATTTCATTCGTCTCTTGTCTGTTAGAGACAGAGTCATGGACACTGAATCTATCTGGAAACCTAAAAAGGTGACCCTTGTCTGAGGAATCAAGCAAAATTTTGGGAAATTGACCCTCAAACCATGAAGAAACAACACTAGTTGATTAGTGTGAGATTCGGCAGAATGTAAAAACTGAGCTAGTACCAAGATATTGTCCAAATAAGGAAACACCACAATACCCTGTTCTCGGATTATAGAAAGTAGGGCACCGAAAACCTTTGAAAAAATTCTTGTCGCTAGGAAAAAAGGAAGAGTGACAAAATGGTAACGCTTGTCTAGAAAAGAGAATCTCAGAAACCGATAATGGTCTGGATGAATCGGAATATGAAGATATGCATCCTGTGGACATATAATGACCTCACTGAACAAAAGGCAGAATAGTCCTTATAGTCACCATTTTGAAAGTTGGCACTCTTACAAAACGATTAAAAAATTTCAGATCCAGAACTGGCCTGAATGAATTTTCTTTCTTTGGGACAATGAATAGATTTGAATAAAACCCCAGACCCTGTTCCTGAAACGGAACTAGTATGATTACCCCTGAAAACTCTAGATCTGAAACACAAAGCCTGAGCCTTCACTGGATTTGCTGGAACATGTGAGAGAAAAAAAATCTTCTCACAGGAGGTCTTACTCTGAATCCTATTCGATACCCTTGAGAGACAATACTCTGAATCCATTGATTTTGGACAGAATCTGCCCAAATATTTTGGAAACATTTTAATCTGCCCCCCACCAGCTGAGCTGGAATGAGGGCCGCACCTTCATGTGGACTTGGGGGCTGACTTTGGTTTCTTAAAAGGCTTGGATTTATTCCAACTTGTAGAAGGTTTCCAATTGGAACCAGATTCTTTGGGGGAAGGATTGGCTTTCTGTTCCTTATTCCTTATTAAACAATTAGAAGCTTTAGATTTACCCTTAGATCTTTTATCCTGAGGTAAAAAAACTCCCTCCCCCCCAGTGACAGTTGAAATAGTTGAATCCAACTGAGAACCAAATAAATTGTTATCTTAGAAAGAAAGAGATAGTAATCTAGACTTGGATACCATGTCAGAATTCCAATGTTTGAGCCACAAAGCTCTTCTAGCTAAAATATCTAAAGACATAGATTTAACATCAATATTGATTATATAAAAAATAGCATCACAGATAAAATGATTAGCATGTTGAAGCAAGCAAACAATGCTAGACAAATCCGAATCTGTTTCCTGTTGCACTAAGCTTTCCAACCACAAAGTTAATGCAGCTGCAACATCAGCAATGGATATAGCAGGCCTAAGAATGTAGCCAAAAAATAAATAAGCTTTTCTTAGATAAAAGAAGTACTATCTTCCATAGGAATAGTAGTATGTTTGGCAAGAGTAGAAATAGACCCATCAACATTGGGGATTTTTTACCAAAACTCCAATCTAACTGCTGGCAAAGGATACAACTTTTTAAACCTAGAAGAAGGAATAAAAGAAATACCAGGCCTATTCCATTCCTTTAAAATCAGAAATAGCATCAGGAACTGAAAAAACCTCTGGAGTAACCACAGGAGGTTTATAAACAGAATTTAAACGTTTACTAGTTTTAGTATTAAGAGGACTAGTTTCCTCAATATCCAAAGTAATCAACAACTCTTTTAACAAGGAACAAATGTACTCCATCTTAAAGAGATAAGTACATTTGTCAGTGTCAATGTCTGAGGTAGGATCTTCTCAACCAGATAGATCCTCATCAGAGGAGGATAATTCAGTATGTTGTTGGTCATTTGAAATTTCATCAACTTTATGAGAAGTTTTAAAAGACCTTTTACATTTATTAGAAGGCGGAATAGCAGACAAAGCCTTCTGAATCGCATCAGCAATAAAATCTTTTATATTCACAGGGATATCATGTACATTAGATGTTGAAGGAACAACAGGCATTGTACTAGTACTGATGGATACATTTTCTGCATGTAAAAGCTTATCATGACAACTGTTACATACTACAGCTGGAGATATAATCTCTGCTAATTTACGACAGATACACTTAGCTTTGGTAGAACTGTTATCAGGCAGCAGGGTTCCAACAGTGGTTTGTGAGACAGGATCAGATTGAGACATCTTGCAAATGTAAGAGAAAAAAAACAACATATAAAGCAAAATTATCAATTTCCTTATATGGCAGTTTCAGGAATGGGAAAAAAATGCAAACAGCATAGCACTCTGAGCATAAAAAAGGCAAGAGGCATATATGAAGTGGGGTTTAAATAATTAAATTATTTGGCGCCAAGAATGATGCACAACGCAAAATAATTTTTTTTTGGCGCTAACAACATCCGGAAATGATGCAACTCGCATCATGGCAGACACAACCTTGTGCAAGTAACCTGGCGTCAACTAAGCAGTGTTAATTTTGACGACAAATTTCAATTTAGTCTTAGTTTTAGTCTTTTGACTAAAATGCCATTTTAGTTTTAGTCGTATTTTAGTCATCTGAATTGTTTTAGTTTTAGTCTAGTTTTAGTCGACTGAATCTCCAGTAGATTTTAGTCGACTAAATCTCTAGTATCTACTGGAGATTTAGTCGACTAAAATCTACTGGAGATACAGAAGTGCAACTTTAAAATATAAAAAAAACAAAACTGTAAACTGTATTGGCTGTATTGCACATATTACCCAATATAAAAACTTTAACAGTTCTCTGTTAATAATTAAAACAAGTATCAAGTAACTCAACATAACAAAAAGTTTCTGCAGCTAGCACAGGCACAGCATAACTTAAATCCATACTCATGGGTTATGCTTATTTCTATAGGAAGAATCAATTGATTGTTCACAGATTCGAAACATTTTCGGCAACAAAATTATCACTGCTCTAGAACTTTGAAACAAATTATATAGTCCTGGAGTAAAGGTTTATTAACCTGATTTGATTTATGGTATTAAGGTTTGAACATGCAATACAGATTTAACAGATTTAACTGTTGTGGTATATAACATGTCTTTATTTATCTTAAAATTTAATAAAATTAAGTTTAGTAAATTTTACAAAAGAGCAGTAATTGGATAGGGATTGATTAACACCTTGCATAAAATGTTTTTGTCAGCAAATTTTGATTTAGTTTTAGTCATAGTCTTTTGACTAAAATGTCATTTTGATTTAGTTTTAGTCATAGTCTTTTGACTAAAATGTCATTTTGATTTAGTTTTAGTCATAGTCTTTTGACTAAAATGTCATTTTAGTTTTAGTCGTATTTTAGTCATCAGAATTTCTTTAGTTTTATAGTCATTTTAGTCTAGTTTTAGTCGACGAAATTAACACTGCAACTAAGACGCCGGAAATGACAAATTTTTCGCCACCGAACGTACCTTGGCGCCAAAAAAATTATTGCGCTAATAAATATCAGCATTTTGCGACCTCGCAAGCCTAATTTTGCCCGCGAAAATTAATGAAAAAGCAGTCAATTTGAAGAAAAGACTATACCCCAGTTAAGAAAAAATAACTTCCTAATTATGTTTCCCAATTTTAAAACTAATAATCTGCAAAAGGAAATATACATAAACCTGACTCATGGCAAATATAAGTACAATACATATATTTAAAACGTTATATTAATACACAAAGTGCCAAACCATAGCTGAGAGTGTCTTAAGTAATGAAAACATATTTACCCAAAGACACCCATCCACATATAGCAGATAGCCAAACCAGTACTGAAACGGTTATCAGTAGAGGCAATGGAATACAAGAGTATATCGTTGATCTGAAAAGGGAGGTAGGAGATGAATCTCTATGACCGATAACAGAGAACCTTTGAAATGATTTCCCGTGAGGAAAACCATAGAATCAATAGGTGATACTCTCTTCACATCCCTCTGACAAACACTGTACTCTGAGAGGAATCGGGCTTCAAAATGCTGAGAAGCGCATATCACAGAAGAAAATCAAGCACAAATTTACTTCACCGCCTCCATAGGGAGGTAAAGTTTGTAAAACTGAATTGTGGGTGTGGTGAGGGGTGTATTTATAGGCATTTTGAGGTTTGGGAAACTTTGCCCCTCCTGGTAGGATTGTATATCCCGTACGTCACTAGCTCATGGACTCTTGCCAATTACATGAAAGAAAGATATTTAATCACTTTAGGTTCAGCTATCTGCGCTAATAAGCCTTCACTTATAAAGCTAGCTTCCTGTTTTAAGCTCAAATTGGCATATTTGGTTTTTCCAAGGTCATCCACTTGCATAGGGATAAATAGATGATCCTTAACTTTCTCAATTTCTGTAAGGAATTGAGAGTGATCTGCCCCTTTAGGGAATTTATGATCCCCCTTGTGGAGAGATATGGTTAATACATCGCCGTCTAAGGAAATATTTGCTATCTTTTCAGGCGAAATTTTAAAAGTATTACCATCAGAGCCGCTTAAGGGAGTCTGATCATCTATTTGTAGGATAGTGATTTCAGGTACATTCCTGAAATGAATCTCCACAGCTTCTGGCTTCTCTTCCACCACGTGACTTATGTCGGGTGCGAGATATACTGGACCGTTCATAATTAATAGGCCTTTTTACTTGTGACCAAATTACATTATTTATGCAATCAATTATGGTGCTTAATCGCTTCAGGAGATCACTACCTATTATAAAACGATCAGTTGGTAGATCCACTATAATGACAGGGTGTCTGATTACCCTGTTCCCCAATTTTAGCTTTAATCATGCCGTACCGTAGACTTTGAGATAGTTACCCCCAACACCTATTAGTGAATCATCAAATTCTTTTAGCTTAGGTTTGTGGGGTGTTAGCTCATTTAGCTGTGTGTAGTACCTGTGGGATAAAATAGTTGCCTGAGATCCAGCATAAATTAATCCCATGATAGAGTTGGAGACTAAATTCTGGAGCAAAGCTAATACATAATATCTCCCTGCAGTTTCTACCATTTCACACATCTGGGCTTCACCACAAGTTACCTGAATCCGCCGTGTTACCCGATGCAGAAGAATTTCCATTCTTACCAGTCCTTCCCTCTGTAATAGGGTTGACAGGGTTCCTGTGTACTGCATATGTGGAAATAAGGTTAGGAGAAAACTGCAAAGAAAGAGGTTTGTTAGAGCTTCCCGGCTGAGGTTGCTTGTCATCACAGCTAAAACATCCGTTTCCTGGCTGTAGGGAGAGAACATGATTAGTACCATTACTGACATTTATCATTTCATTTGGTATATCTCTCCCCTCTCTCTCAGGTAATACCGCAGTATCTCAGCAGTGCCTCCAGATAATATGTCAGTATATACGAGGTTATAATACAATTTATTTGTTATTATTCTTTAAAACAACCTTCAATTAAAATGTATATACGAAACAATTGAAATTAATATTTATTCCTAAATTCTTGAGATTAGTTAAATTTATAAACACATTGAAATATATTGAGTATGGACCGTTAGCTTAACAGTGTTTAGTTAAACAGTATAACAAAATACTTTAACATACAATTGATATGCCAATTTATCTGAGCTGAAATAACCTCTTATTTAGCCACCATAAAATAAGTTTTAAAATATATCACAATAGCTGTAAATAACTTAATACTCTAGAGAAATTAAGCTACAATAACCAGTTATATGAGATTCCACAACAATAAGTCTGACTTAGAGATATGAAAAAAAAAAAAACTTTATTTAGCAAAAAAAGATTATCTAGCTTTAAATATAACTGGTTCTAATTTGCACAGGACTATGGATATCATTTAAAATACAAAGTGCCCTTTTAAATCACCAGCTTCAATCTAACTGTAGCAACAAAATACCTTTAATTTAAATATAAAAGTATAAAATAACCTTTTATATGTTACCAGATAAAATTGAAGTTTGCCTCATAAATTAAGAGAGGTATTTCACAAAATGGATGAAAGGGTAGCCCAATTTTGCTTATAGAGACTGTGTCCTAAAGAAGCAGCAACATTATCAGTCAAAATTTTAGCAAGCAACCTTCTTTCTCCTATGCATGAGGTTATATCACGTGATACACTCCACACCTTTTTATTCTAATCATTGGTGAATATGGGATATGCACTTACTAAAGCTTGTCTGATAGGCCCTTCAGAGCTGAACATCTCTTGGTTTACTGGGATCATGACAGTTTTAGTCCATTAGGGGGCAGCAGATAACTAGAAATGCAGTTTCATTATCAACACTGCTAACAGTACATACATATTATTATATATATTCAAATGTATATTTAGTATATTCACTATTTCTTGATATTAATAAACCTGTCTGGTCACATATATGTCACATCTAATATAATCTAGCATGTATTCATAGATACCAAACATGAGTATACTTCAATCCTATAATATTTTAGAAAATGCCTTTCAAGTTGCATTTTTATGAGAGACTAGTAGTATCAATCAATAAAATATATTTGTATATCTAACTTATTCTGTATATCAGCTCATTTGATATACTGGTACATATTTAATTTCCTAGTCACATCTTATATCATAGATATACATGAGTATTATAGTTATTTATTAATACATGTCTCAACAGTGCCCAAGACATGGGCTCGCAATCTATGATGCATCTATATGTCAACTCATATCATCTTATTTCAAAATCTCATCTTCAAATCAGTTCTCCCCTGTAATGTTCATTAGATTTCTGGAAAACAAAGAAAAATGTATTTATCCTTAAATAAACTGGTTAAACATTTTTAATTGATTACATAGCTACTTCAGCAAATACTTATCTAATATGTTATTCTCATACATTTCATCTCAGATCCACAATTATATAAATTTTTATACAATACTGAGGTATACCTTAACTGAAATTTAAACATAAGTTGTACTTTAAAATTAATTTCAAAGTTACAATGCAACATGCGTTGCTGCTTAGCCAGCATGATGTGCATCTGAGGTTCAGGGGCAATTAACAGGCCTGTGCTAATTATTATATCCTTAGAATTTTGTTTGCATATCTGACTTATATAGAGAATCTTGACTCCAACACCCCAGGATGCATACTGGCTTGGGTAATTACCAGGCCCAAGTTTACCCTTCCTGTGAGCTTCAAAGGGTTAATTAGTGATCTATCTTCACTAATTGAACAATTAATTGTATCATCTCTTTTGTTCTCAGCTTGTCTTAAGCAGTGAGGGGGCAGGGGCTATAGTGAGACCAATTCATCTCAATTTAGATATTAGCCAAAAATGATGTGATACATCTGTAGTTTATTTAATGTTATTTCACAGGTACCCTGACAGTCCCTTTAATTAGTTTGTACAAGAATACCAATGGTTAACTTTATTTTATACATAAGCCAATTAATTAAAACTTTATTTGCTTTTTAAAAAGGTTGTACAATGGTCTTTTATTACAGTCAATTAAGGACAAAGCTTGCAGGTCTGTCTTCCTATTAATTATTTCTATTATGGATCAGTTTTAATGTTTAAAAAAAAAATCTTCCTTTAAATGGAACCTGCCTTATAGCAGTTCTTTGTTAGTGAGCCTATTTGTATAGTACAGGGTGTGCGTTGCATTAGCTTTGTTGAATGCATGATGGAGGTGTGTCAGTGAGGTGGAGACAGTATGAATGCTGGATATGTGTATTGTAGACTGCAGTTGTTTGAAAATGATCCATTTGGCATTTTCCAGTGAGGAATGTTACGGTTGCCTCCAGGCTGGCTGGAAGTTGGACTGTAGAAAAGGATGCTCCTAGCGCTCACCAAAGAATCATCAGCACCGTAGTCAGCAATCCCTGTAGTGATTATAGCTGGCCCCTACAAACATGAGTCAAAGCTACAAGTTAGAGGGACAGAATAGGTCTGATGTGCTGGAGCACACAGCCTGCTTTTTATTGAGGTTACATGCAAACAGGACACTCTCAGGGGGAGGCATAAAATCCCCCATCACACATTTGATATTAGATAGAGAGACACTCCCTTTGACAGGCCACAACATTACTTCAGCAGATAACAAGTTACACACAATAAAACAATGCAGTCCACCTTATCACTAGCAGTCTGATTAGACAATGGTAAGGTTTATCACTAAACCTAATTAGAGCTGATCCCAGCAAACTTGCATTTAGAAAGCTTCTTGAAGCTCAACAAAATTAACTCTTAATGGCACACAATGAAAACCAATGCCTCTGTAACAGTGCTCCCCCTCTGTGGAACACTCTGCCTGTGTGGCACCTGGCTCAGCAAGTCCCATTCACTGAACCAAGTGGGAGAAATCCAGGGACAAGCTATTTTACAGGTCTGGGGACATAGTCTTAAAGGGGCATTGTTCACCAAAGTCACAATATGTCCCCAGACGGTTCTTAAAGGGCCATACACACCCAATAAAAGTTAATATGTTCTCAGGGGCACAATCTTCCAGGGGCCATAGTCATGAGGAAGGAGGCTGGCAAATAGGCTTCTCCACGATCCATGGAAGCAGGGCAATTTTTCATTTAAAGGGCCAGTTACAAATAGCAGTTTGTAACAAGGAAACTTTGGTTTATATTTCTGTGGTCCCTGTGGTAGACCATACCCTAGGGTAGGAGTGGTAGACAACCACAGTCTCTGTTACTGACGTGATTATGCCTACCTAATAAATGTGAATGTAGATTTTTGCATATAACCATTAATATCAATTAATGACGTGAAAATAACAGTTTCTTATAATTTTGAGTAATTCTACCATTAACAATTTCTTGGAAGAATACATTTAGCTAGAGTATCCTCATAGATGCAGTTAGCAAGCATTATTAAATGCTTAGGCCTCAAGTAATAGAGGTGCCGTGGTGTGGTTCTTACTTATGCTTATCTCTCAGCTGTAACTAAAACCTCCATTTTATGTTTTAGTATTTGCAGCTTTATGCATTTGAGTAAGTATCAGCTAATTTCTTTTGCAGTTTTTGTTTATTTATGGTTAATCCCTAGTGGAGTTTTAACCTACTCTAGAGTTAGAGGCCTGTTTTAGGGGGTACATATGCATTATGCATTTTTATTAACTATCATACTAAGTAATCCTCCTAAGTTTTGTGTTTGCAACATTAAAATTAGTTCATCTTAAGTAAAGGTAAAATAAATATGTACTTTTTGTTACATAAGAATAATGGTACCTTGATGCAATTAAATAAAATAAACAATGCATATTGTCTTTTAGGGTTTACATAACAGCTTAGAAAACAATTTCTTAAAAAAAAAGCAAAGCTACAGATGCCAAGTTTTGTATAACTGTAACTTGAACTCTATAACTTTAGAAAGGGTAAATGAGTACATTCCTATTCCTTGGATATTTAATTTTATTTTTTCAAGAGTGTAAACAGATAACAAACATTTGTAACTTCAGAGCACTTTATAAATTACAAACTGAACTCTGTCCAAATGGCATTTGCAAGAAAATAAATACAGTTTCCATAGTAGAAATATTATCTTAATGAAACTTTTGTACAAATCCGAATATATATATATATATATATATATATATACACACACACACATATACATATATATATACACACACACACATACATATATATATATATATATATATATATATATATATATATATATACATATATATATTTATATATATATATATATATATATATATATATATATATATATATATATATATATATGATTATTTTATTTATTTTTTTTCAGATGCCTAGTGATGCTTGCTCAGATTGAAAATGGGGGATCGATCTTTAGATAAAGTTTACTCTTAAATAGCAAATTGAGCTAGACAATTTTCAGCATTTCCATATTTTAATCCAGGAATGAGCATAAGGAGAAAGGATCCATCTAGCCTGTTAAAGGAATCTGGACCATCTGGGTTTTTGGCCGAATAATTCTAGGGCAGAGTCTAGGTGGTATGGTGTGAGCTATCTGCAGCAGAGTCTGATCAGGATCAAGCTGGGGCAAGTGATCTGAGCAATGTCTGGCCATTCCGAGGCAAGATGAATCTAGGAAGGAGTCTGTTTGGTTTCAGGGATCAGGGAGGGATGTAGTCTTTTGGTCTTGGAAGAACAACATGTTTTGGAGTCTGGTTGGTCTGGGGCAAGCAATTGGTGTGGAGTATAATCTCTGTGGGACAGAGTATGTTTGATTTGGGGCAGAACCTGAGATGGTGTCTGGTCAATCAGTGAGAAGAAACTAGGAAGCTCTAGCTGCAAGATCATTTTGAGCTCTGCTGCTATTATGGCTATGCTGGAAAAAGTAGTTTGACCATCACAGTGCCTAGTCATTTCCAATACCTGTTCTCAAGCAAATTAAAGGGATATTAATATAATGTTTATAGATGTATAAAATATATCAGAAATTAAGCACTGCAAAATAAATATTTTAAAAATTATTTGACACTAATTTCATTAGGAAACTATACAAGGTTTTGCAACTCAAGAACAGTTTAGGAAAACACCTCCTTAAAAAAGAATAATATTTTATGGCAATAACAGGCAAAATTAATATTGAATGCACACTGCAATATTGTTTTATTTTTCTTAATTACATATTTTGTGAAGAATTTAATTTTTAGTTTAATTTAAATTTAAGATTTTAAAGCACTTTAAATTACATAATCAATATTGGTGGTTTGCAGAAATCCCCAAAATTTGTAAAAGCCTACAGACAAAACACACAACATGTCTTTTTTTTAATGTATTTTCTCAGACCTTCATGGAAGCAAAATATATATTGCCAAAGCAAGAGTAAACATGACTTCATATTAATAAAGAGTTTTTAAATAAATGTTTTTTCCCCTTACACTTAAAAGGTATAATATACTGTAAAATTGTTTTCCCTTAATGTGTTTCTAATAACTTTTTTACCAACTGCAAAATATAAAATGTATGAGAATTAGCTTTTTAAGGTTTATTTGTGTATATGGATTTAGCTGTTTTTTTTGTTTTGAAGCCACACCCTAATAAAATGGGTTAGGCTGGTATGTATAATCAGATCTCATTACCTTATCACATTGTGTACAAATACCTGCTTCTTTATCTTATATCTGTCAGTTAACCAAAGATCAATACTTGGGTACTTATAGAGCACAAACTAATCACCCGTGAGTGTCTCAAGGCGCTAAGGAAAAGCAGATAGGAGGAGGGGGGAGGATGGGCGTTCAGTCGAAGAGCCAGGTTTTGAGGTCCTTTCTGAACTTTGTAAGGGAGGTGGATTGTCTGAGGTGCAGCGGGAGTGTGTTCCATGTCTTTGCTGCTATGTGGGAGAAGGATCTTCCGCCCACTGTGGATTTTCTGATGCGGGGGATGACTGCGAGTGCATGGTCGGTCGATCGCAGTTGTCTGGCGGGGGTGTAGAAATGTACGCAGTGGTTTACGTATTCGGGTCCGATGTTGTGTAGGGCCTTGACTGCGTGGGTAAGGAGCTTGAAGGTGATTCTCTTGTTGATGGGGAGCCAGTGAAGGTTCCTTAGGTGTTCGATGATGTGGCATTGGAGAGGGATGTCGAGGATGAGTCTGGCTGAGGTGTTCTGGATACGTTGGAGTCTCTTTTGGAGTTTGATGGTGGAGCCGACGTAGAGTGCATTGCCGTAGTCCAACCGGATGCTGACAAGGGCGTGGGTGACTGTTTTCCTGGTTTCTGTAGGGATCCGCTTGAAGATTTTTTGTAGCAGATGGAGGATGTGGAAGCATGTTGAGGTGATGGCATTGATTTGTTGGTTCATGGAGATGAGTGATGAGTCCAGGATAAAGCCTAGATTTCGTGCGTGGTCGGTTAGGGTTGGAGGGTGACCGATCCCACCGAGGTGGGATCTCGGGTGAGTAAGATGATTAACTTGGTGTCGTCGGCGTAGAAGACGATGTTGAGGTTGTGGCGTCGGACGATGGCTGCGAGAGGGGCCATGTAGATGTTGAAGAGCGTGGGGCTCAGCGAAGAGCCCTGCGGTACACCACAGTTGACTGGTGTGGGTTTGGAGGCGAAGTGAGGGAGTCTGATTTTCTGGGTCCTGCCCATGAGGAAGGAGGTGATCCATTCCAGGGCTTTTCTGTGTATGCCGGCGTCGTGTAGGCCGGTGCGGAGGGTGTTGTGGTCGACAGTGTCAAAGGCTGCTGAAAGGTCTAGGAGGATCAGGGCGGCAGTTTCTCCTTGGTCGAGCATGGCGCGGATGTCGTCTGTGGTGGCGAGGAGGGTGGTCTCTGTGCTGTGGTTGCTTCTGAATCCGGATTGGGAGTGGTCTAGGGTGTGGTTTGCCTCAATGTGGTCAATAAGTTGCGAGTTGATGGACTTCTCTATGACTTTGCCCGGGAAGGGGAGTAGAGAGATGGGGCGGTAGTTATTCGGGTCTGTGTGGTCTGCCAAGGGTTTCTTCAGCAGGGGTTTCAGTTCTGCATGCTTCCAGACATCCGGGAAGGTGCCGGTTTTGATGGAGCAGTTAATGGTGCGGCAGAGTTCAGGGGCGATGGTGTCGCTTGCTTTGTTGAATATGTGATGAGGGCATGGGTCCGAGGGTGCGCCGGAGTGGATGGATTTCATGATTCTGAGGGTGTCCTCTGTGGTGAGGGGGCACCAGATATTCTGTGTGTGGTGTGGGGGGGGCAAATTTGGGAGGGGTGTTGTTGGGTGTAGGGGAGTGGGTGGTGGAGGTTGAGATATGAGGTGTGAAACTGTCATAGATGTCGAGGATCTTGCGGTGGAAGTGGGCAGCGAGGGTATTGCAGAGGTCCTAGGAGGGTGGGATGTTGATGGTGTCGCTGTTGGGTTTAGAGAATTCCTTGATGACTGAGAACAACTCCTTGCTGTTGTGTGCGTTAGAGTTGATTCTGTCTTGGATGGCTGTTTTTTTGGCGGTTTTTATGAGGTGGTGGTCTTGCTGGATCTCCAGGCTCTTTCCAATCGTCTGCAGTGGCGTTTGGAGTCCTGAAGGGCTGGGGTGAACCAGCTGGCCTTGTTGGTGGTTTGGGTTTTTGAGGGTGGAGATTGTGAGTGGAGGCGTTGTCGTCTGCGGAAGTAGGTGGGGAGGATTTGTTTAGGGTGTGGTGTAGTTGGTCTTGGGTGATGTTGTTCCAGTTTCTGCGGGGCGGGTGGTACTGTCGGAGGTGGGTGGTGGGTTTGTTGAAGGAGAAGTGTATGCAGTGGTGGTCAGTCCAGAGGAGTTTGGTGATGTTATTGACTCAGATGTGGTTGCCTGAGGAGAAGATCAGGTCGAGGGTGTGGCCGGCTGAGTGGGTTGGGTAATTTATAAGTTGCTTCAGTCAGATGGTTCCGAGGTTTTCCAGGAGGGTGGAGGTGTTGTGATCATTGGGGTTATCAAGATGGAAGTTGAGGTCACCGAGGAGGATGTAGTCCGTTGAGGTGAGGGCATGGGATGTGATGTCGTCGGTGATGGATTTGCAGAAGACGGGACGAGGTCCGGGAGGTCTGTAGATGAGGGTTCCACGGAGAGTAGTGTTGGGGTTGACCTGGATCTTGAAGTGTAGGTGTTCTAGGCCTGGTGAGTGGATGGTGCGTTTGTGGATTATGGCGATGCCTCCTCCAGGTCGGTTGCTGCGCTCTTTGTGGCAGATCTTGTAGCCTTCGGGTATTGCAGTGGCGATGTCCGGCGCTGATGTGGGATTTAGCCAGGTTTCGGTAAGGAAGGCGATGTCTGGGGAGGTTGAGTCTAGCAGGTTCCAGATTTCGAGGGCATGCTTGTGAATGGAGTGGGTGTTGAGGAGGATGCAATTGAGGTAATGTAATACACTCCAGCAGGTAAACTGGATCATTGTGAACAAATTACAGGGAGAACAGTTTTGAGTAAACTGTTCCTTTTAAAATAATTCATGGCTTGTGCGCAATAACTCGCAAGCTTGACATGTATATATTCTTAGCATTAAAAAAAAGCTGAGTTGACAGATTAGACATGGTACTCAGAGCAATGGAAAATACAATGGATCTTAGAGTGTCACACATGTACGGTATTTAAAAAAAGTCTGTGATACCTGGTCTATTATTGTGTTTTTAAACTGGCTGGCATTGCTTAGACAGCCCTGCAAAATCCATGCAAGGGCTTTTGAATGGCAATCCTGATAGACTGAAATAGAATTTAGAAAGGACTGCTGTGCATTAAAGATTTGACTTTAAAGGGACATTAAACACTAAATAAAAGCTAGAGTGAGGTATTCAAAGAAAAGATCAGTCTGTGAAAAACATGTAGATGTTTTTATTAAAGTTTCATTAGTTGTTTAAATATTGACAAAATAAGTGTAAGGTTTTAGGGGTACATTTATCAAGCAGCGGATGCTGCTTTCTACACCCTAAGTTTCCCGCTTGCCAGAAACGTAAGTTAAGAAGCAGCAGTCGTAAGCAAATGTGCAGAGGGCTGCATTGCACAAGCATGTCACAAGAAATACTTGTGCAATGATAAATGCCGAAAGCTTATGCTGTCGGCATTTAGCGGTCGGGCGGACATTATTCGCTAAAGCGAATGTCCGCCCAGCATTTATAAATCTACCCCTTAATGTCTCATGTCCGCCCAACATTTATAAATCTACCCCTTAATGTCTCATGTCCGCCCAGCATTTATAAATCTACCCCTTAATGTCTATAAAACAATGGGAGCTGCCATGTTGTAACTTAGGTTACTTTCTCTGCTGTGGTCAATTAGGGACAGTTATAAATAGGTCACTAGAGTGTGCAGGCAATGGCTGTGGGGAATATAAAAGTGTTCTGCACTTCCATTTCTAAGAGGGACTGAAATGCTCCCAATTTCAGAATGGAATTACAGGAAAGGGGGACAAAATAAAAAAAGAAAGTATATTGTAGAGTTTTTTTTCTAGATATGATTTATCATTTTATATTATAATCTCAAAGTGTTTAAAGTCCCTTTAAGGTCCCTTATAGTTTCAATTTCATCAACAACATCACTGATGGCAAAGACATGAAATTATTAAAGGGACCATAAACATGAGAAAAAAAAAAAAAAAAATTATGTATGTCTTTAAGCCTGCAGTGATGCTGAATATGAGCCATACCTCCCACTCAGTTCACTAAGTATTGTGTATGCACGCTCCCACAATTTCTGCGGGTGGGAGGGTGCATGTGAGCATGGTGATACTCTTTTAGATACCAGGAAGATACTCTACATCTAGAAGCAATGCTGAAACAATGAAGCGGGTGATATGGCTTCCGATTGGTTGTACCTCTCAGCGTTGAAGGTCTTGCAGAACACAATCCACTTATTCTTAGATTTGTGCATTCAGAGATTTACTGATACCTCCAAATGCAGAAGAAGTCTGCCGCTCGTGCCGCTTGGCTATTTTCAAGGCCAAATTAATTCTTGTGAAACTGCAACACACTAGGATCTGGATTTGCACAGATCTTAGTTGCAGTTTCACAAGAATAAATTTGGCTTAGAAAATAGCTGAATGGCATGAGCAGCAGCCTTCTTCTGCATTCAGGGTTATTCAAAACCTCAGACTGCACATATCTACTTATTATAATCAGCATCAGTGCAGGTTTAAAGCTATACATTTAACTTATTATTTATTATGTTTATCATCCCATTAAGGTAGCATGAAATATGTTACTGATTATATGAAATCTGCAATTAGACAACTGAATAAACAACAATACAGTACTAAATGCAGAGACCAGATGGCATTATATATATTTATTCTACAAGAACACTTCTACTAATGCTAAATCACTAAACACAAACACTTCTTATCACCACTGTGCCTTTTTATCATGTGCCAATACTGTAATAAAGAAAAAAAAAAAACGTTATTGTCAGGGCCCTTGGTAAAGTATAGCTATTCATTAACTTGCAATGACATTGCACCAGAACACTGTCCTACTGACAGTGCAGCTTTAAAGTGCCTCACGGATTTTACACCTCATTGTCCTTTAAGAACATTGTGAGAAAACTTCTGCACCGCCCCCTCTAAAACACACATTGCAAACAACAGTACATCACTAGTACCTTATCTAACAAAACAATAAAGTAAAGCTCTAGAAAAATTGCATCAATGCAAATTTGATTAGCATAAAGGGTCATAAAACACAAAAAAAATTCTCTCATGATTCAGATAGAACTTACAATTTTAAACAACTTTCAAATGTACTTCTATGATCAAATTTTCTTCATTTTCTTGTTATCCTTTGTTTAAAAGCAGGGATGTAAGCTCAGGAGTGTGCACGTGTCTGCAGCACTATATAGCAGTAGTTTTGCAACAATGTTATACATTAGCCAGAGCACTATTACCTGTCATATAGTGCTTCAGGCATGTGCACGCTACCTATCTAGGTATCTATTTAACAAAGAATAACATGAGAACAAAGCAATTTTGATAAACCGGAAACTTTTTTTAACCCCTTAACGAGCAAGGACTTGCAGGGTACATCCTACAAAAACTGGTAGTTAATGACCAAGGATGTACCCTGCACATCCTCAGGGTTTTCAAGCGCTGGAAGCGATCGTGATCGCTTCCAGCCGCTTTCAGGGTATTGCAGCAATGCCTCAATATTGAGGCATCACTGCAATACCCTTTTTAAGCACAAGGATGCAGAGAGGGCTCTCTTTGCCTCGGCCAGCGATGGTGCCAATTGTTGGCGTTGGAGGGAAACAAGGGAGGCGGGTTGGCGGCCCATCGTTGGATCAGTTCCTCTGAGCGTGGATCTTGTTCCTGCAGTGCGCGCGAGGGGGGCGGGAGTGTGGCGGGCGCTAATTAGTACTGTATAAGGGAAGGAGGGAATAAGTCTTGGGAAAAAAAATCTGGGAGGGGGAGGGGGGAGGCTATTGAGGGGGGCAGCTACACTACAGAAAATATGGGATTATTTAAAAAAAAAAAAAAAAAAGCACAATTTTAGTGCAAAGTGAGTACTGGCAGACAGTACCTAAGATGCCCACAAATAGGAAGAGGGAGAGGTTAAGAGAGCTGTTTGGGAGGTTGGGGGTTAGGGGGAACCTACACTGCAGAAATTAAATATATATATAAAAGAAGATAAAACAATGGCAGTGACAATTGTGAGGTGGGGGAGGGAAGAGAGCTGTTTGAGAGGGGTCAGGGAGGGATCAGGGGGTGGGATGTGTCAGGTGGGAAGCTGATCTCTACACTAAAGCTAAAATTAACCCTACAAGCTACCTAATTAACCCCTTCACTGCTGGGCATAACACAAGTGTGGTGCGCAGCGGAATTTAGCGGCCTTCCAATTACCAAAAATCAATGACAAAAGTCATATATGTCTGCTATTTCTAAACAAAGGGGATCCCAGAGAAGCATATATAACCATTTGTGCCATAATTGCACAAGATGTTTGTAAATAATTTAAGTGAGAAACCTAAAGTTAGTGAAAAAGCTAACAATTTTGTTTATTTGATCGCATTTTGTGGTTAAATGGTGGCATGAAATATACCAAAATCGGCCTAGAATCTAGATCAATACTTTGGTTTGTCTACTAAAAAAATATATACATGTAAAGGGTTATTCAGGGATTCCTGACAGATATCAGTGTTACAATGTAACTATCACTAATTTTGAAAAAAATTGCTTGAAAATAGCAAAGTGCTACTTGTGCTTATTACCCTATAACTTTCAAAAGAAGCAAAGAACATGTAAACATTGCGTTTTTCTAAACTCAGGGCAAAAGTAGAAACTTATTAGCATGGGTGTTTTTTGGTGGCTGTAGATGTGTAACAGATTTTGGGGGTCAAAGTTTTCATGATATTTAATCATTTTTTTATAGTAAATGATAAGATATGAGGAAAATAAAGATATCTTTAGAAATTCCATTTAATTGCGAGAAAAATGGTATATAATATGTGTGTAATGATCGTGGGATATTCCACTATCAGACCAAACTTGGCCAGTAGTCTTCTTATCCCGGCATCAAGTGGAATGATAGGAAAGATCCCTGAGCAGAGAGAGAATTTGTAAAAATGAGGTAAGCAGTACTCACAGCAGGCAGGGCAGTACTCAGCGGCAACAGGAAGGTAATCCAACAGTATGGCAGTTCAGGGGTAAACCAATAGATGGACCGGGAACAGACAGGAGTCAGCAATAAAAGGATATCCAGCAGTATAACAGTTCAGGGGTAAACCAATAGAATGGTCAGACAGGCAGAGTTCATAAACAGTTAAGCAATCCAGCAATGCAGAGGTTAAGGCAAGCAGAGTAGTCAAAACAGGCAGAGTTCATCAACAGTAAAGCAGTCCAGCAATTCAGGGGTTAAGGCAAGCAGAGTAGTCAAAACAAGCAGAGTTCATCAAAGGTAAAGCAATCCAGCAATTCAGGTATAAAAGTGAAAGTCAATCCTAGCGTTGCACAAATGCTAGGATTGACTATTGAAACAAATAAAGGGAACTTTCATTCATGAAGTATAAGATACTTCATGTAGAAAGCTCCTTTATTTGTTTCAACCGATCGCCATTCTTAGCTGCTACAGCAGCACACAGCTAAAAATATATTTTGCTAAGAGGTGACTTTTTCACCTCTTAACCATTAGCTGTGCAGTAAATTTGCTAAGAACAGCAATCGATTGGAGTAAACCAGGAGGCAAGGATCGAGGAGTCTTACTGGCAGCACAAGTTGTGCAGGCTTTCACATAATCCTGAGCATCGGTCTTCACGGTAGGCCACCATACATGCTTGGAAAGAAGCTTAAAAGTTCTTGTTAAACCAGGATGTCCTAAAAGTTTACTATCATGAGCCCAGGATTGCACAGGGTTGCATAGGTTCAGAGGTACAAAGAAGATATCGGGAGCCATGTGGGTTTCAGGAGACTTTCTAGACTGGGCACGTTGCAGTCTTTTAAGAAGATAGATGTTAAGTTGAGCAACCACACAGGAGGGGGGTATGATGTGTTCAATAGGAGCGTCAGAGGAATCACTTGACTGAGGAAACTGACGGGAAAGGGTGTCAGCCTTTTTATTCTTGGTCCCAGTAAGATAATAGACCACAAAGTTAAAATGGGGAAAAAAAACAAGGCCCACCTGGCCTATAGGATTGAGTTGATGAGCAGTCTCAAGGTATGTCAGATTCTTGTGATCAGTGAGAATCTGAATAGGGTTGGCGGTACCCTCTAGCCAATGATGCAATTCAGTTAGAGCCATCTTAATGGCTAAGAGTTCACAATTACCCACATCATAGTTCTTCTCTGCAGGAGTAACGCGCTTGGAGAAAAAGGCTACAGGGTGCAACTTGGAGGATAAAGGATCCCTTTGGGTTAGGACTGCTCCAGCTCCAATCTCGGAGGCCTCAACCTCTAAAGTAAACTGCAGGTCAGGATCAGGATGGGGGAGTACAGGAGCAGAACAAAAGGCCTTTTGCAGGTGAGAGAAGGCATCCACGGCTTCGGGAGGCCAGTTTTTGCAGTCTCTGTTCCGTTTAGTTAACTCAGTGAGGGGAGCAACTATTTGGGAGAAGTTTTTTTATAAACCTGCGGTAATAATTAGAGAACCCCAAGAATCTCTGTAGTTCCTTTAATGAGGGGGGTTGAGGCCATTCCAGGACTGCGGTGAGCTTAGAAGGATCCATGGCAAAACCCTCCTTCGACATAACATAGCCAAGGAACTGGATCTGAACTTGGTCAAATTCACATTTTTCCAGTTTGGCTACCAGGGAATTGTCTCTGAGGCGAAGAAGTACCTGTCTCACATGTTCATGATGCTCCTCAAGGGTGGAGGAGAAAATAAGGATGCCATCCAGATAGACGATGACAGTGCGATTCAGGAGGTCACGGAAGACATTGTTGACAAATGCCTGGAAGACTACAGGGACATTACACAGCCCAAAAGGCATTACAAGGTATTCGTAAAGCCCTTAATCTTGTGTTGAAGGCAGTCTTCCATTCATGCCCTGGGAATATATGAACAAGAATATATGCCCCACATAGATCCAATTTAGTGAAGTAGCGAGCATTCTGGAGCGAATCATAAAGTTCAGTGATTAACGGAATAGGATAGTGATTCTTGATAGTGATGTTGTTAAGGCCTCTGTAGTCCATACAGGGTCTGAGCCCACCATCCTTCTTACTGACAAAAAAGAAGCCCGGCAGGAGAAGAGGAAGGGCGAATAAAACCTTTAGCTAGGTTCTCTTAAATATACTCCTCCATGGCCTTGGTTTCAGCTTTAGAGAGTGGATAATCCCTCCCATTAGGAAGTGGGGCTCCAGGAAATTGGTCAATCTTGCAGTCGTAAGGACCATGGGGTGGCAGCACATCAGCTGCTTTCTTTTCAAGAACATCAGTAAAATCCATGTAAATTGAGGGAAGGCTTGAAGTGGTCTGTAGGCTGACAATGGGGATGAGGCGTAATGGAGTAACTTTAGCTAGACAGGAGTAGAAGCAGGATGTACCCCAGGAGGCCAACTGTCCCTCAGTTTAGTCGAACTGTGGATTGTGCATACGGAGCCAAAGAAGACCAAGGATTACTGGTTGTGCTGGAGAATGAATGACATTGAACTGCAACTGTTCGGTATGAAATACTCCCACAGTCATGGTTAGGGGTGCTGATTCAAAATAGATTAAACCTGGTCCAAGGGGAGTGCCATCCAGAGCAGTTATTTTAAGACAGTGCTTTTTTTCTGCAGAAGAGGTAACCCTGCCTAAATCATGAAACAGTGATCAAAAAATTATCCAGCTGCCCCTGAATCAATAAAGGCCTGAGTGTGGACAGAATTGTGAAGAAAGGAGAGGATAACAGGTACCAGGATTTAAGAGGATTGGGGGGGATTTAGTAGTGATCATGCTTAGAGGTATCCCAGTTTTATCCTCTAAGCATTGGCTTTCCCCAGCAGGATATCACAGTTTTTTGCTGGTGTGAATTAGAACCACAGTAGAAACACAGTCTCAATCTCCTTCTTCTCTGTCTTTCAGATTCTGTGGGTTTGAGGGAGGAGAGATCCATGGATTCCTCTACTGAGGTAACTGGAGGTGCTGAAGGGGTAGAGGATGGTCTAGAGACCGGATGAGTAGGAGGACGGGAAGGAAGGATTCTACGAGTTCTGTCTCTCACAGCTTGTCTCTCATGAAAGCGAGAGTCCAGAGTAATACAAAGTGCTATGAATTCATCCAGGGAAGTAGGGACATCATGATAGGTAAGCTCCTCCATGATGCATTAATGCAAACCTCTCCTAAAGGCCACCTTGAGGGCACTGCCATCCCAACTGGTCTTGAGTGCCAAAGTGCGAAACTCGATGGCGCATTGTGCCACAGTTCTATTACTTTGGTGGAGATCCAAGAGTGAGTACTCTGCAGCAGTAGAGCGGCCGGATGTCCCGAATACAGAAGATAATGCAGAAGTGAAGGCATCAGCATCGTTCAGGAGTTGAGAGCTCTGTTCCAGAAGAGGAGAGACCCAGGCTAGGGCCTTGTCTTTATAAGGAAATAATAAAAGTGACCTTGGACTGATGAGTCTGGAAGGTGTGGGGGTCATTGCGAATGTGCAGCCTGCCCTGATTCAGGAAACCCCTACAGTCAGTAGTACCATCATACTTGTTAGGCAATGGTATCCGGGGTATACTTCCAGAAGCAGGGGAAGGAGCTGCGGCACAAGCAGCAGGTACAGGCTGTGTAACAACAGGGGCAGCGTTCTTTTCAGCAACCAGTGAGGAGAGCAAAGCGGTTATAGCCTGTAGTTTTGAATCCACACTCTGCAATTGTGCGGTATGTGTTCCCAGCGTCAGACCCTGACGAGTAACTGCATTTGCTGCCTCATTTGGGTCCATGGCCCAAGTATAATGTAATACTCATGGGATATTCCACTATCAGACCAAACTTGGCCAGTAGTCTTTTTATCCCGGCGTTAAGTGGAATGATAGGAAATGCCCCAGAGCAGAGAGAGAGTTTGTAAAAATTAGGTAAGCAGTCCTCACAGCAGGCAGGGCAGTACTCAGTGGCAACAGGAAGGTAATCCAGGAGTATGGCAGTTCAGGGTAAACCAATAGAAGGACCGGGAACAGGCAGGAGTCAGCAGCAAAAGGATATCCAGCAGTGTAACAGTTCAGAGGTAAACCAATAGAATGTTCAGACAGGCAAAGTTCATCAACTGTTAAGCAATCCAGAAATGCAGAGGTTAAGGCAAGCAGAGTAGTCAAAACAGGCAGAGTTCATCAACAGTAAAGCAATCAAGCAATTCAGGGGTAAGGCAAGCAGAGTAGTCAAAACAGACAGAGCTCAATAATGGTAAAGCAATCCAGCAATTCATGGGTTAAGGCAAGCAGCGTAATCAAACAGGCAGAGTTCATCAACAGTTTAGCAGTCCAGCAATTCAGAATTTAAGGCAAGCAGCATAGTCAAACAGGCAGAGTTCATCAACAGTTAAGCAGTCCAGCAATTCAGGGTTAAGGCAAGCAGAGTAGTCAAAACAGGCAGAGTTAAGCAACAGTGAATCAATACAGTAATTCAGCATACAGATATACATAACCCAGGAGCACAAGAAGTAACACCTATACTTGGGCACAAGTGAGAGAGACTGAGGCCTTTATATAGGGAAGACAGGGTGGGCGGTCATGATGTCATCACCGTGCTGCAGTTACTCTGCTGTATCCCTAGCAACAGGAGAATTGCCTGTATCCATGGCAACAGCCATAGGAGAGCAGAGGAGCAGCGTGACAATGGGTGGGTACAGTAAATGAGTAAGAGGAAAATTACAGCTAAACACAAACACAGCAGAAATGTAAAAATAGCCCTGGTCCTTAACGGTAAGAAAATGGAAAAATGGTTTGGTCACTAAGGGGTTAAATAATAATGAAAGAAAATGTTTGGGTTTCATGTCCCTTTAAAAGGGACATTAAACAGCTGGACACAACTACAGTAGCATGGTTACTACTAGCCATGCTATTGTTTTCCTTACGGTACCTGCAGCTCTCTTTAAAGCTGTTCTCTTATTTTACCTCATTACAGAATTCAGTTGGTAAAGCTCTTTCACAGATTTGTGATGTTACTCGCTTTTTGATAGCTGTATCTTTCAATTGAGTTTAGAGAGTGGAAGCATTACATTTTTCAGTTTTTTACTTTGCACAGTTTAACAGTTACATGACAAGTATAAGCTCCAAGATGACTGTGCCCAGTGTGAAGACACAGAGCTTCACTAACTGATACTTGTAAAGGGTTAAAATACGACTTTTGAAGAGAGCTGCAGACACAGAAGGAAAAACAACAGAATCGTCAGCAATAACAATGCTACTGTAGTTTAATGTCCCTTTAAGACAATGGGCTCCATTTATTAATCCTTTAACTACTGAGCCATTTCCATCAGTGTAATTAACTGTTTTGGAGTTTTTAGGTGCTGCTAACATTTAGTCCCCACTGTAGGCCATTGTTCAGTGAAAAGCACACGCATATAAAAAAAAAAAAAAAATCAATCTCAGCATATTCAAACTATACCATTATTTTAAATACATACAGAAAGAGAAGCAGTCTTTCAGGAACGAACAACAGCCCAGTGCCTTGTTCTATGGTCCGGTTACAGGCTGGGAGTAGCTTCATGTAGCCCAATTGCCCTTTCACAGAGGTTTCCATTATTTTATGGAGTCTGTGATGGATTCAACTTAGGCAACGTGTTTCGGCTAAATGAAAGTCATTCTCAAACCTTGAGAAAGGTTTGCAATCTGCCAAAACATGTGGCTTAAAGGGACATGATTCAGATAAAGTATGTGATTTTAAACAACTTAGCAATTTACTTATTTTATCTCATTTGTTTTGTTCTCTTTTTATACTTTGCTGAAAAATGATATCTACGTAGGATCAAGAGCTGCTGATTGGTGGCTGCACATTTATGCCTCATGTTATTAGTTCACCCAATGCATTCAGCTAGCTCCCAGTAGTGAACTGCTGCCTCTTCAACAAAGGATACCATGAGAATTAAGCAAATGATATAATAGACATAAATTGGAAAGTTGTTTAAAATTGTATTCTCTATCTGAATCATGAAAAAAATGGGTTTTATGTCCCTTTAAGTTTGGTCCCGCATGGACACCCTACTCATAGGAGTATGTTGAGGAAACACCAAGAGAGCCACGGTTTTGAAATTGGCAAAGCCAGATGTAGAGCTGCGCGGCTCGAATGGATCGACAGCAGCTGAGGGTAGACCACAAGCCGAGGGTAGCATTGCACAGCAAGGTACAGATATCATACAATGTGACTACTCTCAAAAACTGACAATAACAAAAGGAACAGATGATCAGATAAAGAAATAAGGCAATTGTACACCCAAAAAGGTAATCACTACCAATTGTTTTCTGAACGATGAACTTGAAAGGATTGATTTGTCGGAGTGGATAAATCTTGGATGGCAATACAATGAACACTGACTGAGTACTTTTTGTATAAATAGTACTTTATTTCCAAAGGGACATTTCTGTTTTGAAATGGACCCTTTGTTTTTAAATGGACATATTGCTTTTTAAAAGAACATTTCATTTTATCAAGTATCCTTTAAAATTGTGCTTATACTTTAACCTCCAAGACACACACCTTGTGAAAAAGCAGGTGCAGATGTCTAGAACTTAAGGAAACTGAGATTAATGGGTTTAAATAATTTCCCCCAGGGCTGGTACTTCGTCAAAAATAACTACTTTGTTGAGATTAGCTACCTTGACTTGTGCATGCTCATAATTTCGTATTTACACTCCACATGTTTGAAAGGAATGTGTGGAATGCGATTATGTAATGACCAGCATGCACAAATGCAGGTAGCAAATCTCGACAAGGGAACTGATCTGCTGTTTCCGGTCATGGACATGCACGCATGTGCAGTTCAAGTTGGAAGCAAATTTCAATGGTCCTATTATTCTTACTGAAATGCATAACTTTTTTGACTGGTAGCAATTCATTAACTTACAACGTAGCGTACGGTTAATGAATTTAATATGCTAGATGTCACATGCACTTTAAAAAAGATACTATTATGAAAAATGTTATTTCCATTTTAATTTTATTTTTCTTTACTTTAAACCAGGATCCCAATAGCGCTTACACTTGCCCCAAACGCCTACTAGTCCTATGAGCAAATAAAAAAAAATTCAAATGAACAATTATATTTCCATTCTATTTTTATACATTCATTAACTGTACACCATGTTGTACAGTTAATGAATTGCCACCAGTCATAAAGGTTGTGCATTTCAGTAAGAACAATAAAACCCTCAAAATTAGCTACCAACTTGAACTGTACATGCGCGCATCTCCGTGGCCGCTTTAACAATGGTATGGAAGCAGCAGAGTGGTTCCCTCGTTGAGATTTGCTACCTGCATCTGCATATGCTGGTCATTACAGAATCACATTCCATTCAAACATATGTGGAGTGCGATTAAAAAATTGTGAACATGCACACGTGCCTAGAGGTAGCTAATCCTGACAGAACACCAGCTCTAGGCAGGTGCGTTAGGTGCATTGCACCAAGCCTCGCACTTTGAGAGGCCTTGTGCTGGAGGTATAATTTTTATTTAGGTTCTGTATTTTTTTAAAAACCCGTTCACAGGCTGCAGCACTGTACTGTGGGCGTGCTTTTACTGAGACAGACAAGAAGGCAGATGAGTGAGGAGCAGCATTGGCAGTTGTCCCTTCTGCTGCCCTGTAGAAAATTTAAGCTGCACTGTCTTCTATGTCCTTCTGAAGAGGAGACACCAGAGCAGGTGGGATCTAAGGAACTACATAGTAGGCTGATTTGTATTTGACATTGTCACATGAGAGGTGTTTCCCCCAGAGGGTAATATTATTTCATGGGGGCTCACACCAAGGCAGGTTGATACTATGACATGATGGACACATAAATACTGAATAATACTGTGACAAGATGGACTTTCACTCAGAGGGTGACACCATGATATGAGGTGCACATAGTCATATAGAGTAACACTTTAACATTAGAGACCCTCACTAAGAAGCCAGTGTTCATATAAAAGGACACACTCAGTTGAAGGCCAATGGATGCTCATAGTAATTGTCTCATCAGATAATTTACTTAATGTGTGTAATTTAAATGATCAAAAATATTTTTTTTTCCCAAATGTGCACTGTTGTACCTGAAGTGGTTAACTGATGTGTGTGTGTGTGTGTATATATATATATATATATATATATATATATATATATATATATATATATATATATATATATATATATATATATATAAACATAAAGAGATATGAGTTGAGGACAAGGGTCCCTAATTCACCCTATGGCGCAATTATACAGATGTAATACCGCCCTGAAATTACTTCAGGACCCCTATATACTTAGCACTAGCTGAGGGTACCTAGCGGCCTGGTACCAGATAGAAAGAAGCGTCCCTTAACACTTCCAACACACAACAAATACAACAAAGAATATGAGATGGCGCAAGAAATCAGCTAGTATATATACATCAATACTATAAAATAATATATCATTAAAAGGTGCCAGAAAGGAGAAAAATATATATTTTTCCCCCAAGCACTGCAGTAAAAGAGAAAGAGAAGATTAATAACACAAAATATAAAAAAGAAAGGTAAGTGGGGGGTTAAAATAAATCAAATAACAAGTAAGTGTCACAGTTCCAGATGATTTAAAGTCAGAATAAATGTATATATATGTGCTTACACACACATATATATATATATATAGACAATGGAACAAATTCAGCAGTTCTTCATCGCTGTCTCCCCTAATGGATGTGCACTTACTTCTAAAACCCTCAATCAAATGAGGTAAGGATGTAGCAGAATTCACAAATGGGCTAGGCGCCTCCTGTAGTATGGATCAGGTGTGTAGTAGATCTCTGGTCATATGCAGAATCTTGTCACAGATATTATAACCAAGCTTCGTGTGGATACTTCAAGGTCCAATGCTTTTTGTGTATGTAGACAGGAGACTCTCAACTCCGATGACCATATAAATGGAAAAAGCCAGAAAAACAGAGCATAGTGTGATACCGTTTAATGATAAAGTTTAAAAGCACAATATACAAATTTCCACTCACATTTAGAATCCTCAACACATGAGGTATGAATACAGCATATTAAAAATGATCCACAGCATCCAAAATAGATCAATTACTGAACCCAGGTATATCCAGCTCAATCCAGGGAACTAGAAGTACCACTCGATCCAGTATACATAGGAGGATACAGTTTATCTATAAAATTATCCTTACGCGTTTCGAAGGGGTTAAAACAATATTTCCCTTCTTCATCAGAGGTAATAAACTAAAATCTTAACTCACCTTATATAGCCCATATTGTAATTCATGCTACATGCATCAAAGCGTTCATCGGTCTGACACGCAGATAGTATTTCCTGTTTCCGTGAAGCGCAAAACGTCACTTCCGGTTTGACGCTACCTAACTTCAAAGGCAGTGCTTGTTACACAGACAGTTGTCATAGGAACCTCTAGTAAACCACGAGCTACCATTATTCAAACTAGGAGGCTGTATAATCTTGCGTGTCAGACCGAGGACAGAACAAAAATAAATTGCTAACATTGCATAAAAATTTCATATATACATCTAAGAAAATTTGTTATTTGATAATATGTATAATATAAGTTAAAACCTATTTCAACATAGAAAGCCCCTCTATTTGGGACATCATTAGAAACAAAAGATAAAATAAATATATATATAATACATAATAAAACAAGAACAATAGATCTCATTATACTCTCCTAAAAGTATATATATACATATTCAAATCTATACACCCATAAATAAAAGCAATATAACCTAAAAATCTTAAAATTGATAAGGCGATAGGATTAAGGGAAAAGAAAAGAAGAATATTCAATATCAATCCACTACTATTAAAATATGTGTGTATATATTGGAACACCTAAAATTCACAAAAATATATAAATATATAGTGACATATACCAACTGATTTATATGATCAATATTAAAAATATGTCCACACTCGAATACCATATAAACAAAACTACTCACATGGAAAAAATATTATATTCTAAACACATAAAGTTCCAAAGACATCCTGCCCACATTTAAGATGAATAGGGCTCCAAAGCCAGAATAGACTTGAATTTTGTTATAGTCCAATAAATGTCTAAGTATTTGTATGTTATTTTACACTATTTATATCTTACTAATTCCCTACATATGGGGGATAGAGGCAGTGTTATAAAAAGGCTGCAATATCAATATCTATATTCAGCCCTGCAGGGGTTCTCGTATTAAAAGCATGAATCCAGAAGGTTTCCCTCTGTCTCAATAGAGTTTCGCTATCACCCCCTCTTTTTCCAACCACCACATGCTCAAAAATAGTACCCCTGAGACAACCTGGATTTTTATCATGTTTTAGTCTATAGTGGTCCGATAGATTATGTGATTTAAGACCTTCTTTGATATTATTAACATGTTCATAGAGTCTCTTCTTATAAGGCCTTGTAGTTCTGCCTATATATTGGAGATTGCAGCTACATTGGAGTAAATAGACTACAAAGGTGGTCCTACAATTTACCAGCTTGTTAATCTTGTATTGTTTCCCATTTGATGTGGAATCAATGATTCTAGAAGGTCTATTACCATGGTACATATGGTCACAGGAGATGCAGTTAAGTCTGTTACATTTATAAAATCCCACAGATCCTTTATTTAGCCAGTTATCCTTATTATTTAACTCTTTTAACTGACTGGGTGCTACAATGGTTTTCAGACTTTTATTTCTTTTAAAGATACAATTTGGTTTCGATCCTATTTTATCCCTTAAAAGATCATCTTTTTGTAAAATATACCAGTGTTTTTTCAGGATCTGTTTGATCCCTTCTGATCCCTCATTATAAACTGATATAAAACTCGTATTTCCAGTTCTCTGATTTCTCTCACTTTTTATTATTTCAGGATTAATCATCTCCTTTCTAATAGACCTATCTTCTACCCTTTTACGGGCTCCATTTATCCATTTTTCCTTATACCCTTTCTCTATGAATTTTTGAGACAACTTATTTGATTCCTTCTCAAAAACAATTCCTTTTTATTCTTTCTAGTTGGCCCACTGGAATATTTCTAATCCAAGATGGGTGATGTCCGCTAGAAGCATGGATGTACCCGTTACTATCTGTTTCTTTCGTGAATAGACAGATTTTTATTATTCCATGGTCCTGGAATAGCAAGAGATCTAGAAACTCTATTTCCTCTTTACTATGTTTTTCAGTAAATTTAAGATTCATATTGTTGGTATTTAGATATTCAAAAAATTGGAGTAGTTCTTCCTCCTCCCCTTTCCAGATCAACAGAATATCATCTATGAATCTTAGCCAAGTAACCACTTTATTGTAAAAAGGTTATTATGCCAGATATATTGTTCTTCCCAGTATCCCATGTACAGGTTGGCGTAGCTAGGGGCAAATTTAGTGCCCATAGCTGTACCGCCAACCTGTACATAGTACTCATTCTCAAATAAGAAATAGTTTTTCTCTAAAATAAAACCTATGGCTTCCTTTAAAAAGGATTGTTTGATTTCTGTCAAGTTGGTTAAGGTTTCCAACCAATGACCCACTGCTTCAATCCCCAATGTATGAGGGATATTTGTATTAAGGGCCGTAACATCAATTGTGGCCCATATATAATCATCTTCCCATTTGACCTTAGTGATCTTTGTTATGGTATCAGGTGTGTCTCTAATAAAGGATTTAATATTTGGTACTATAGGCTGCAGTAAGTGATCCACATACTCAGACAATGGAGATGTAAGTGAATCAATTCCTGCTATTATGGGCCTACAAGGAGGGTTCTTTGAATCTTTATGAACTTTTGGAGGGTGATAAAAGAGAGCTGTCTTAGGCTCCCTTCTATCAAGGAACAAGAGCTCATCTTCATTTATAATCCCATTATATTTAGCATTATCCAATAGATGGGAGTATTGTCGTAGAAATAATTTGGTTGGATTATTCTGTAATTTTCTGTAATTTTTTATATGTGTTGCAGTCATCTAGAAGCCTCTTAGCTTCTTTCACATACTCATCCCTATTCTGAATTACAACTCCCCCACCCTTGTCCGCCTCCCTAATCACAATTTTTGCATCTTCAGACAGGGTTTTTAGTTCTTCCTTATCCTTCCTACTTAAGTTGTCTTTTTTGATTCTATATTTTTTACAATATTCATCAAATTCTTGACCCACCAGGCTTTCAAATACCGGTATATAATGTCCTTTTGAAGCAATTGGATAAAAAGTAGATGGTAATTTAAGGTTTGTAAACTGTTTATACACTATTTTATCATTCCCTTGTTCTACATTTATATCACTCTGGGACTGGTCATTATTACTTCCTAATTCTTCAAGGACCCGTACAACTTCAAGGTCTTCCTTATCAAGGGTGGTTATTGCCTCACTCTCTTGTTTTATTTCTAAATCATTTTGTATTTTTAGCAAAATGCCTATCTAAGGTAAGTTTCCTTACAAATTTTTGCAAATCAATATACAAAGAGAAGGGATTTAGCCCCCTAGTAGGTGCAAAAGATAGACCCTTTCTGAATAAATTAAGGGCATTTTCCGAAAAAGTCTTATCAGTCAGATTAAATATTTTGACACTTTTTAATAATCCCATTCTGGATTCATTCTGTTTCTTTTTAAATTTTCTTTCTCGTACCAGTTTTCCTGCTCTGCATCCCCTATATCTATTTCTAAACCCCTTTTTTGGCTTTGTCTTCTCCATAACGGGGTGGGTGGGTAGTTTTGGTATTGTTGGTGTGGACTCTGATGATAGTCCCTGGTACGTGGTCCTAAAAAGGTCTGCTGGTCTTGTCTGCCTTTTCTGTTATTCTCAAAATTCTGATGTCTCTTCTGTCTCTGTGTATTTATATGTCCCTGTATTCTCAAGTCATTCCCCATACGTTTCATATGGTTAATCTGTTTATTAGGTATTCTATTGGATGGAGCTCTACTCTTAATAGTATTTGGGATATCTTTGGAGATATTCGTATTTCCCCCCAAATTATCGTTTTTACTTTTGCTCTTATTAATATTTTTATTAATATTTTTATTTTTGTTTGGCATATTTTTATGTGATTCAATATTAGAGTTCTCTCTCCACACTGTACCATCTTCTTTATAGTCTCGTGAATAGATGTCTGTCCAATCCCAATTTGAGCCTCCCTCCTTAGAGTCATCTTTCCATGTTTCATGGTATACCTGATCCTCCATATCATTCAAATTTTCATTTGGTCCCTTTATGGGCCCCACCCTTATATTATCAAAACCTGGTACTGATTTGGTTGATTCCTCATCACTTTGTTTCTTCAATTTATAATCTTTTAGAAAGTTGGTTCTTTTCTTATTTTCTTTTTGTTAGTTGTATCTAGCTCCTTATAGTAAAGATCCCCTTTAAAATTGTTAAGCCTTACCCTTATATCATTAATTTGGGTGGTGGTCGTAGCAACTTGTTTTTGTCTATATCTGATTAAGATGTCCATAAGTTTAAATAAGATCTCTTCTAGATTACTATCCCATTCTAGGAGAGCTCAACTTCAGTAGGATCCATAATAGCAACTTTCTCAAATTTGAGACCTTTCGGTATAATTTTATATTTTACATAGCGTTCCAAATTTGTGCAATCGTGCCAATTAAGCAATTGTTTTTTAGTGAGCTTTTCCAGTTTCTCAAATAAATGCTTGGGATTAGTAATACTAAGATTATGGTTAAGGATCTCATTTTCTTCACCTATGGACAAATTCTTAACCTTATTTATGGGGTCAAAATAGGCCCCATACTCGAATTCTATAGATTCACTCATATTCATAGAGTTTATAATAGATTATAACAGTATATAGATCTAGTCAGCTGTATAAATATGCTGCTGTAGGAATCGGGATACAAAATACGAAACAAAAAGAGATATGAGTTGAGGACAATGGTCCCCAATTCACCCTATGGTGCAATTATACAGATGTAATACCGCCCTGAAATTACTGCAGGACCCCTATATACTTAGCACTAGCTGAGGGTACCTAGCGGCCTGGTCCCAGATAGAAAGAAGCGTCCCTTAACACTTCCAGCACACAACAAATACAACAAAGAATATGAGTTCATAAAGATTCAAAGAACCCTCCTGGTAGGCCCATAATAGCAGGAATTGATTCACTTACATCTCCATTGTCTGAGTATGTGGATCACTTCCTGCAGCCTATAGTACCAAATATTAAATCCTTTATTAGAGACACACCTGATTCCATAACAAAGATCACTAAGGACAAATGGGAAGATGATTATATATGGGCCACAATTGATGTTATGGCCCTTTATACAAATATCCCTCATACATTGGGGATTGAAGCAGTGGGTCATTGGTTGGAAACCTTAACCGACTTGACAGAAATCAAACAATCCTTTTTAAAGGAAGCCATAGGTTTTATTTTAGAGAAAAATTATTTCTTATTTGAGAATGAGTACTATGTACAGGTTGGCGGTACAGCTATGGGCACTAAATTTGCCCCTAGCTACGCCAACCTGTACATGGGATACTGGGAAGAACAATATATCTGGCATAATAATCCTTTTTACAATAAAGTGGTTACTTGGCTAAGATTCATAGATGATATTCTGTTGATCTGGAAATGGGAGGAGGAAGAACTACTCCAATTTTTTGAATATCTAAATACCAACAATATGAATCTTAAATTTACTGAAAAACATAGTAAAGAGGAAATAGAGTTTCTAGATCTCTTGCTATTCCAGGACCATGGAATAATAAAAACCTGTCTATTCACGAAAGAAACAGATAGTAACGGGTACATCCATGCTTCTATCGGACATCACCCATCTTGGATTAGAAATATTCCAGTGGGCCAACTAAAAAGAATAAAAAGTAATTGTACAGATTACAGTGATTTTGAGAAGGAATCAAAGAAGTTGTCTCAAAAATTCATAGAGAAAGGGTATAAGGAAAAATGGATAAATGGAGACCGTAAAAGGGTAGAAGATAGGTCTATTAGAAAGGAGATGATTAATCCTGAAATAATAAAAAGTGAGAGAAATCAGAGAACTGGAAATACAAGTTTTATATCAGTTTATAATGAGGGATCAGAAGGGATCAAACAGATCCTGAAAAAACACTGGTATATTTTACAAAAAGATGATCTTTTAAGGGATAAAATAGGAACGAAACCAAATTGTATCTTTAAAAGAAATAAAAGTCTGAAAACCATTGTAGCACCCAGTCAGTTAAAAGAGTTAAATAATAAGGATAACTGGCTAAATAAAGGATCTGTGGGATTTTATAAATGTAACAGACTTAACTGCATCTCCTGTGACCATATGTACCATGGTAATAGACCTTCTAGAATCATTGATTCCACATCAAATGGGAAACAATACAAGATTAACAAGCTGGTAAATTGTAGGACCACCTTTGTAGTCTATTTACTCCAATGTAGCTGCAATCTCCAATATATAGGCAGAACTACAAGGCCTTATAAGAAGAGACTCTATGAACATGTTAATAATATCAAAGAAGGTCTTAAATCACATAATCTATCGGACCACTATAGACTAAAACATGATAAAAATCCAGGTTGTCTCAGGGGTACTATTTTGGAGCATGTGGTGGTTGGAAAAAGAGGGGGTGATATGGAAACTCTATTGAGACAGAGGGAAACCTTCTGGATTCATGCTTTTAATACGAGAACCCCTGCAGGGCTGAATATAGATATTGATATTGCAGCCTTTTTATAACACTGCCTCTATCCCCCAAATGTAGGGAATTAGTAAGATATAAATAGTGTAAAATAACATACAAATACTTAGACATTTATTGGACTATAACAAAATTCAAGTCTATTCTGGCTTTGGAGCCCTATTCATCTTAAATGTGGGCAGGATTTCTTTGGAACTTTATATTTTTAGAATATAATATTTTTTTTGTTTATATGGTATTCGAGTGTGGACATATTTTTAATATTGATCATATAAATCAGTTGGTATATGTCACTATATATTTATATTTATATATTTTTGTGAATTTTAGGTGTTCCAATATATACACACATATTTTAATAGTAGTGGATTGATATTGAATATTCTTCTTTTATTTTCCCTTAATCCTATCGCCTTATCAATTTTAAGATTTTTAGGTTATATTGCTCTTATTTATGGGTGTATAGATTTGAATATGTGTATATATATATATATATATATATATATATATATATATATATATATATATATATATATATATATACTTTTAGGAGAGTATAATGAGATCTATTGTTCTTGTTTTATTATGTATTATATATATATTTATTTTATCTTTTGTTTCTAAAGATGTCCCAAATAGAGGGGCTTTCTATGTTGAAATAGGTTTTAACTTATATTATACATATTATCAAATAACAAATTTTCTTAGATGTATATATGAAATTTTTATGCAATGTTAGCAATTTATTTGTTCTGTCCTCGGTCTGACACGCAAGATTATACAGCCTCCTAGTTTGAATAATGGTAGCTCGTGGTTTACTAGAGGTTCCTATGACAACCGTCTGTGTAACAAGCACTGCCTTTGAAGTTAGGTAGCGTCAAACCGGAAGTGACGTTTTGCGCTTCACGGAAACAGGAAATACTATCTGCGTGTCAGACCGATGAACGCTTTGATGCATGTAGCATGAATTACAATATGGGCTATATAAGGTGAGTTAAGATTTTAGTTTATTACCTCTGATGAAGAAGGGAAATATTGTTTTAACCCCTTTGAAACGCGTAAGGAGAATTTTATAGATAAACTGTATCCTCCTGTGTATACTGGATCGAGTGGTACTTCTAGTTCCCTGGATTGAGCTGGATATACCTGGGTTCAGTAATTGATCTATTTTGGATGCTGTGGATCATTTTTAATATGCTGTATTCATACCTCATGTGTTGAGGATTCTAAATGTGAGTGGAAATTTGTATATTGTGCTTTTAAACTTTATCATTAAACGGTATCACACTATGCTCTGTTTTTCTGGCTTTTTCCACTTATATGGTCACCGGAGTTGAGAGTCTCCTGTCTACATACACAAAAAGCATTGGACCTTGGAGTATCCACACAAAGCTTGGTTATAATATCTGTGACAAGATTCTGCATATGACCAGAGATCTACTACACACCTGATCCATACTACAGGAGGCGCCTAGCCCATTTGTGAATTCTGCTACATCCTTACCTCATTTGATTGAGGGTTTTAGAAGTAAGTGCACATCCATTAGGGGAGACAGCGATGAAGAACTGCTGAATTTGTTCCATTGTCTATATATATATATATATATATATATATATATATATGTGTGTGTAAGCACATATATATACATTTATTCTGACTTTAAATCATCTGGAATTGTGACACTTACTTGTTATTTGATTTATTTTAACCCCCCACTTACCTTTCTTTTTTATATTTTGTGTTATTAATCTTCTCTTTCTCTTTTACTGCAGTGCTTGGGGGAAAATATATATATTTTTCTCCTTTCTGGCACCTTTTAATGATATATTATTTTATAGTATTGATGTATATATACTAGCTGATTTCTTGCGCCATCTCATATTCTTTGTTGTATATATATATACACACACACACACACAAACATACACGCACACATATCAGCAATTAATGAATGGATGCTATTTAAGGGAGTAGATTCTATTAGGTCTGCTGTAACTTTTGTGCTAGATATGTGACTCATGCCTTTGCTGTAGGTAGTGAGGAAGAGAGGACATATCAAGTGGATTATTATTATTATTATTATGAGAGAATGTTTGGCAAACCCCCCTGTGACAGTTTAGATTACGAGTGTACCACTATTTTGTGCTCCAGATCACAGATTAACTTTGTTAGAGGCTTTTTGCACACGTCAGGTTGCGCAAAAAACCAACGCGCACAAAAAGTGGAACTTCAAATATCGCGACCACGTTAACATATTCTCCCATAGAGATCAATGGTGTGTGCAAACTGCAAAAATCCTAACACCCATCCTCGCCCTCTAACCCAATCGTGTTTATTCAAGTGCTCTAAACTTGACATGAATTATGAATATTTCCCATTCCAATGTTCTTCGCATAAAAGAATATGTTCTATTTATTCTTAAATAAATATTTCTATTTATATCTGATTTCTATTTATATCTGTAAATATTTCACATTCCAATGTTTTTCACAAAGGGAATATGTTCTAAGTATTTTTAAATAGTCACTATAGGCCCCATCCGATATGCAGCGTCACCCGCAAAAGCCGGCGACGCCGTTTTTTTGCGCGGGTTTGGTATCACATATACGGCGTAGCATACAAGTTACGCGTGTACATTTCAGCCTTCGCCCGTATTTTTTTCACCCATAGACTGACATAGAAAACACGTGCAATTTGGTATCCAATATACAGCGTAAGGACCTACTCGCGCAGAATTCAGAAAATCTACTCCATTCTCATCTCGCCACAAATTGCAGGCGCAGGAACCCTTGCACTAACTAAAAAAAACAACGTAACTCCCTGGAAGCCTTAACAAACACATACATTTAAGCAGCATCTCAAGGTTAAAGGGACAGTATACTATGATATTGCTTTTTTAAGGTTTATTTGTGTATTTGAAATAGTTTCAAGCCACAACATAATCAAATGGATTGAGCTTGTAGGTACTTTATCATATTGTGGACATATACTTGCTTATTTACTTTCAATTGTATTACCTTCATCTCTTTAGAACCCACTGGAGTGTAATTTATTCTAATGCTAAAACAGCTTGGCACTGATGCCAAAATATATAAAAGGGACAGTCAAGTCCAAAGAAAACCTTCTTCTTTTAAATAGGGCATGTTATTTCAAACTACTTTCAGATTTAATTAGAACACTTGCTTTGTTCTCTTGGTATTCTTAGTTGAAAGCAAAACCTAGGATGGCTCATATGATAATTTCTAAGACCTTCTTGAAGGCTGCCTCTTTACAATTGTGTCAAACCAATCACAGACACCACAACCTCTCACCTGCAGACTTAAAACACCGGATAATGCCCACCCTATCAGTAACATCACTACTATATATACCAATGTGTCAATTTATATTGGATGTGAGATACATTGATTTACATCTTAGAAGTGAATATTACTATATGTACCCTTCAGAAACAACTATTGTGGATGTGAGTTATAGTACAAGAATATGTCATAAACAGGATAATATTACCTTTTTTGGTCCATTTCCACACAGGCCTTATATGTTTTAACAATATTAGTGTACTAAAACACACCTCACATGGATGTGGATGACAATTATATGGTAAATAACAGAGGACAAGATTTATGGTGAACTATAAGAATATTTATTTCTTTTTTGGCTTCTTGTATGAGGGAGCTGAGGTGGCCACAGATGATAGGCTGGAGGCAGTGTCCTGCTGGTGTGTAAAGTGCTCAACCAACACACAAAAGAGTTGATTTTGTTCTCGCCATCTATTGTCCATTTGCATCTGCATATCAGACAGAATTCGCATCATCTGGGATTGGTTATGAACACTTGCACTTAATGATGCTTCTATGTCCCTCTGCAGCTCTATGCTACATTGTTGTCTCCTCTGTTGGCTCCTGAAGAACCTCTCTTGGCCTCTTTGTATATTCTCCGTGCTTGTTATGAGCCTCCTATGGAGTGCAATGTATTCCTCACCAGGGGTGAATACAATGCATCCACAGCCTCTTGAGCAGCAGGGCTTCTAGGTGCTTGAGGTGCAGGTTCAGCTGCATCTGGTGGTGCTTGAGGTGCAGGTTCAGCTGCATCTGGTGGTGTTTGAGGTGCAGGTTCAGCTACATCTGGTGGTGCTTGAGGTGCAGGTTCAGCAACATCTGGTGGTGCTTGAGGTGCAGGTTCAGCTGCACCTGCATCTGCTGCTGCTTGAGTACTTTCAGCTATATGTTCTTCTGCAGATGGTGGAGCTCTTCCAAGTGAAGAGGATGGTGGTGCTCTCCCAAGTGAACAGGATGGTGGTGCTCTCCCAAGTGAAGAGGATGGTGGTGCTCTCCCAAGTGAAGAGGATAGTGGAGCTCTCAGGGTGGATTGATAGTCCCACTGATGACCAGTGTGTGACCACTCAGCCTGTCCAGTTGGCACTTCTTGTGACATAGCCTGTGTGTAAAAGCCATGACTGCCCTGAGATTGTGTTGGGGAGGGGGGGGGGGTAAATAAATGGACCCTTTGTGGCTGTCTTGGCTCCCCTTCAAATCCAAAAGAAGAATATTCCTCTGGCCAGGAATCTTGCCAGGGGTCATATGGCAATGGTGGTGGCATCACTTCCGGGTCCTCAACTGAAGCCATCCAACCCTGCTCATGCCTAGGAGCATAATGTTCACGTGGTTGCCTGAAGACTGGTGGTGGTGGTGGCTGCATGCCTGTGACTGGTGGTGGCTGCATGCCTGTGACTGGTGGTGGAGGTGGCGGCATGCCTGTTTAAATCCTCATGACAGGAGGTTCTGTGGAGGAGTCAAATGATGAGAGGGATTAGTACAGTCATATATATGTCCATGTGGGCATACGATGTACATTGATACATGCTAGGGCCTATACTGATTCTCATGTCAAACTCTATAACATACATGTGCACATTGTGATTTGTGATATGAGGGATTTTAATATGTGCAGTATACAGGTATGTGTTTCATACAATAGTTATTTGTACATGTCAATGATGGAGAAAATGTGTTCTTTAAGTGACACTATGGTCATACAATTTACTTTAGCCTGATGTAGGCACTGAACCTGCTTTCTTGAGCTAAAAATATTGTGATGGCTATAGTGTCCATTTACTGAAAACTCTACATGTGGCCTGTGGCCTGTGCTACTCTGAGACATGTTAGTATTGCACTATTCCACCTCATATCATGAATTGCATTGTGTTAAGTAGCATTAATGTCAAATATAAATTGTAGATGTTTTTGTTAGTAGGCCAAATACCATGCTCCTCATTGTGTACATGAATATGTGACATTAAAGGATGTTATATCTCAAATACATATCATACTGGTGTGTGGGATATTACTCACCATCATGATGTGCTGTGGTTGCAGCCCCTGAGTCACGAGCCCCTGGAAGTCCATGGACTGCTGTGATACTCAGGGACCTGCGTATCATCTCCTGCCAGGTGTTGTATTCTGTGTCCAGGGGTGGACCACCGCCTGTTCCCTCTGGTGCATGGCTTCCTGCCCCATCTTCTCTTTCACCCGCCTCTTACAGTCATTCCACCTTTTTTTTTAAGGCCCTCAACAGTCCTCCTCTGCGGGGCCACACTGTTGACGGCATTCTCTACCGCCAACCATGCTGTTTTACGCCTTCTGGCAACGCCTTTGCCCTTCTCCTGGCCAAAGAGGGCACTGTGATTGTCCATGATGGTCTGGACCAGGGCAACATTCTCATTGAATGAGAAGTTTTGACATCTCATCCTCTGTGGACACCTGGCTTGCTCCCCGTGATGTCCCTGGTGTGGGTTCCTTCCTATCCTCTCCCTCCTCCCCCCTTCTGTCCCCATGTGCACCCTCTGTCCCTCTTCTAGATGTGCCTGGTCTCTGGGCATCTCCCCTCCCATCATCCCTTCTAGCTCTCCCCACTCCACTTACTCCCTGACGGGGACCCAGCTGCTGCTCCTCCTGTCCTCTACAATACTCCTCTCCCTGCCGCTCCTCTCCCCTCCGCCCTACCTCTCCCTGCCATCCTCACACTACACACGCTCAAACCCAGTTCAATCACACATAATTACAACCAAACACTCAGCCTATCACACTGTACAATTGAAATAAAATGTGTGAGAAAAAAAAAGTGTTGTGTATTTTGTATATGTATGTATGTGTGCAATATGTAAAAATATGTGTATAAGTGTACAAGCTTTACCATCCAACAATGCGACCTAACTAACTCCTCTGTTTGCGCCTCTCTCTCTACTCTGACTAATCTTCCACTCCACTGTAGTGTGCTGTAGCTCAACGAACCATCCAAACACACTGAAGAAAATGGCGGCTGCGCATGGGTTTATATAGGACTTTTGAATAGCGTAATTACGTGGCGCATTTTTAGATGGAGTCGCGGGTGATTTTTACGAGTGTTAGCCTAATATGCATAAAACTACTCTTTATTGAGACTGTACGTGGACAAAATACAGGCGAAAGTTAGTTGCAACAAGTAAAATATGTATTTGCGCACTTTTTGGAAGAACGCCAGTTTGTCCTACTTACGCCAGTTTAGCATCTAACGGCGCAGTATATGTAATACCCCGATGTGCAAGGTGAAATTACAGGCAGCGTGGGTTCCCTCGCTTGTGCCGAAAACTACGCCGTATATCGGATCACGCCCTATGTATGTATATATATATATAATATAAGTTCGTTGTGGGATATGCACTCTCACCTCCTTAGTAAAACGGCCAGGGTGACAGTAACAGTGGTTATTTGTAATATAAAGTAGATCCGCACTCACTGGACTTAGAAAAAACAAAACGTGGTTTATTGTTGTGACGTTTCGATGATCAAACCGTCCCCTTCATCAGACGTTTTGTTTTTTCAAAGTCCAGTCCAGTACAAAATATGAATATTGCATAAATGTTTTTTTTATTTTTTCAGCTACTTGACTGCTAAGGGCTCCAAATCACTATTATAAATGTATGTATGTGTGTGTATATATATATATATATATATATATATATATATATATATTTATAAGTTTATATGTGTATATACTGTATGTATTAATAGACATAAATACACATACAAACACTGAAATACATATGTGCATATATATATATATATATATATATATATATATATATATATATATATATATTTAGACATGTGTGTCAGAGTGCCAGGAATCAGACTGAGATGAGAACTGCAAAAATAATCACACCTTTATTAATAACAAAAAAATAATAAAAAGTCCACAAGTCAAATAACAAGCCAGGAGTCAAAACCAGAGCTGGTAGTCAGGCGAGCCAAGTCAGGAGCCAAAGTGAATAGTCAGACGAGCCGGAATCAGGCACAAGGAAAACAGCAGAGTCAGGAACAACCCAGGGATCAGGAACGACGTCAGGCAGCCTGGTAATACACAGGAACTCTCACAAACAGGTCTGAGACAACACAAAGGCAAAGCATACTGAACAGAGGCCCTTAAAATAAGTGATGACATCACAATTCTGAGACTGCATCCTGTCTCACATGGATGATGCACACCAGTCTGGCCATAAAAGGAAGTGCAGGAAATGAGCAGCATCCCCCACAATGCACTATAGTCAGGAAGAGAGGTGAGTAAAATGGCTGCCAGCAGCACATGGCAAACACAACAGGGAAAAAACCCTGACAGTACCCTCCCCTCAACGACCCCTCCCCCGCGGGAGGACAAAAGGCTTATTGGGGAAACGGGCATGGAAGGCACGGAGGAGGGCGGGAGCATGAACATCAGAGGAGGGAACCCAAGAACGCTCCTCCGGACCGTAGCACCTCCAGTGAACCAAATACTGTACACGGCCCCTGGACATACGAGTGTCAATAATGCTGCTGACCTCATACTCATGGTTGTCAACAAAGATAGGACAGGGACGAGGCAACACAGTGGTAAACCGATTACACACCAATGGTTTCAAGAGGGAGACATGAAAACTTTGGAGATGCGCATAGCAGGAGGAAGGTAAAGAGCATAAGTCACAGGATTAACCCGTCGGAGTATTAAAAAAGGACCAACATAACAGGGTGCCAATTTATTGGAAGGCACACGAAGGTTCAAGTTGCGGGAGGACAGCCAAACTCTCTAACCAACCTGGTAGGAAGGTGCGGGCAGACACCTACGATCAGCCTGGAACTTTTGGCACTGCATAGAACGATGAAGGCAATCCTGAATCTGCACCCACGTGGAACGGAGTTGCCGGAGATGCTCCTCCAAAGCCGGAATACCCTGAGACATGAATGAATCTGGCAACAAGGATGGTTGAAACCCATAATTCGCCATGAACGGGGATAACTTGGAGGAAGCATTAATAGCACTATTACGAGCAAACTCTGCCCAAGGTAACAGTTCAGACCAATTATTGTGGTGATCTGAGACATAGCAACGGAGGAACTGTTCCAGAGCTTGATTAGACCGTTCCGCAGCCCCATTGGATTGAGGGTGATATGCCAAGGAGAAGGAAAGCTGGATCCCCATTTGAGCACAAAAGGAACGCCAAAATCTGGAGACAAACTGGCTACCCCGGTCCGACACTATCTCCTTGGGTAACCCATGTAAACGGAAGACCTCCCGGGCAAAAATTAAAGCAAGCTCCTCAGCGGTAGGCAGCTTCATCAAGGGAATGCAATGTGACATTTTAGAAAAACGGTCAACCACCATAAGGATAACAGTATTGCCATTGGAAACAGTAAGCGCGACAATGAAGTCCAAGGAAAGATGTGTCCAAGGACGCTCACCATTAGCAATAGGTTGAAGAAGACCCACAGGAAGACGTCGAGGAGTCTTATTCTGTGCACAAACTGAGCAGGAGGCAACATACGCAGCAACATCAGAACGAAGACCTGGCCACCAGAATTGTCGAGTGACAGACCAAATCATTTGGTTCTTGCCTGGGTGACCTGCAGCTTTAGGATAGTGGTAAGTGTGCAAAAGTTTAGTTCGAAGATTCTCAGGAACAAAAAACACTTACCACTAGGTTTCTCAGGAGATGCATTGGTTTGTGCAGCCAGGATCTCCTCCCCCAAGGGAGAAGTCAAATTAGTATGTATGGTAGCCAAAATATGGTCAGGAGGTATAACAGGAGTAGGTACAGACTCCTCAGACAGAGGCGAAAATTGTTGAAAGAGGGCATCAGCCCTAACATTCTTACTACCAGGCAGGTAGGAGACCACATAATTAAACCAAGACAAAAATAGCGCCCATCTGGCCTGTCGGGGCGACAAACATTTTGCTTGAGATAGATAAGTTAAATTCTTGTGGTCAGTAAGAATGAGCACTGGCAGGCTAGTACCCTCGAGAAGATGCCTCCATTCACTGAGTGCCTAAATTATGGCCAGTAATTCCCTGTCGCCCATTTCATAATTGCACTCCGCTGGAGACAATTTCTTAGAGAAGAAACCACACGGATGCAAGGAACCGTCAGGCGTAGGACGTTGAGACAAGAGGGCACTTACTCCAGTCTCAGACGCATCGACCTCAAGAACGAAAGGCAGGACAGGGTTAGGATGAGCCAGAACTGGAGCGGCAGCAAAGGCAGTCTTAAGACTATCAAAGGACTAAATGGCAGTAGGTGACCAATGGAGTGGATCATTCTCTTTACGGTGAGATAGGTTTGTCCAAGGAAGCAAAGTTTTTAATAAACTTTCTACAGTGGCGAAACCACTGCAGAACTGCAGATAACTTGTCAGGATCCATGGAGAACCCTGCAACGGAGATAACATAACCTAGGAAGGTTACTTGAGTCTGATGGAACTCACATTTCTCGAGTTTACAAAACAGGCCGTTCTCACGTAGTCTCTGAAGAACCCATGTAACATCAGAACGATGAGCCTCAAGTGTGTGTGAGTGTATGAGGATGTCGTCTATGTACACCACAACACACTGTTGCAACATATCTCGTAGGACATCATTAATAAATTCCTGAAAAACAGCAGGAGCATTACATAGGCCAAAGGGCATTACAAGATACTCATAATGCCCACTCCTGGTGTTAAATGCTGTTTTCTATTTGTGACCCTCCTTAATCCTAACGATATTGTACGCTCCTCTCAAATCAAGTTTAGTAAAGACCGTAACTCCCTTGAGGCAGTCAAAGAGTTCCGTAATGAGCGGAATAGGGTAAGCATTCTTAATGATAAGACGATTAAGACCCCTATAAATCGATACATGGGGGCATATGTATCAAGCTCCGTATGCAGGCTCGCCAGAAAATGCAGTTATGAAGCAGCGGTCACAAAGACTGCTGCTCCATAACCTGTCCGCCTGCTCTGAGCAGGCGGACAGACATCGACGGAAATCAATCCGATCTAGTACGATCGGGTAAATTGACACCCCCCTGCTGGAGGCCGATTGGCCGTGAGTCAGCAGGGGGCGGCGTTGCACCAGCAGCTCTTGTGAGCTGCTGGTGCAATGCTGAATACGGCGAGCATATTGCTCGCCGTATTCAGCGAAGTCTGGCGGACCTGATCCGCACTGTTGGATCAGGTCCGCCAGACTTTGATAACTAGAGGCCATGGTCTTAACTCGCCACCCTTTTTTCTTCACAAAGAAGAAGCCAGCCCCTGCAGGAGAGCAGGATTTGCGGATGATTCCCTGCGACAGAGCATCGGCAACATACTCCTCCATAGCACAATTCTCTGCAACAGACAGAGGGTACACCCGGCCCCGAGGAGGAATGGCTCCGGGTTGTAGGTCTATGGCACAATCGTAAGACCAGTGAGGAGGCAACGTACCGGCACGCACCTTGTCAAACACGTCTAGGAACTCTTGGTACTCCTCTGGCAATTGAGATACCGAAGAAGTGCATAAGACTTTAACTGGTTTCTGAAGACAAGTGGAAATACATTGCGGGGACCACAACAAAATTTCGGACCTGTGCCAGTCGAGACTGGGATTGTGCTTTTGGAGCCAGGGATAACCCAGAACAACCTGAAAATGCAGAGAGTTTATCACCTGGAACTGGAGGGTTTCAAAATTGAGAACCCCAACAGCCATGGACAACGGTGCAGTGAGTAACGAGTGCGGGCTGAAGGGGCCTGCCATCAATGGCCTCAATAGCAAGCGGAATGGACCGAGGCAAAACAGGAATGGAGTGCTTTGATACAAAAGCACTGTCAACGAAATAGCCCGCAGCACCGGAGTCAATAAGAGCCTGAGTGAGTATGGAGGAGTCCACCCAGGAAAGGACAACCATGACCAAAGGTTTCTCCTTAAGCCGTTCCGGGGACGAGGATAAACCACCCAAGGTCTGCCCCCGACAGGACCTTAGGTGTGAGCATTTCCCGGCCGTGTAGGACAAGACTTCAAAAGGTGGCCCTGTAACCCACAATAGAGGCAGAGCCCTTCCCTCCTCCTAAAGGCCCTCTCCGCCACGGAGAGACGCATGAATCCCAACTGCATCGGCTCAGCAGTACATGGTGACTCGGGACCAGGAGGCATGGGAGGAGAGGGAGGCATGGGTGGGAACAAAAACGTAGGAGACAATGGCATAGGAGGCTTCCGCAAGCGCTCCTTGAAAGAGGGCCTCTCTCCGAGTCTGATTTCAATTAGGGTAAAAAAAGACACCAATGCCTCGAGATCCTCTGGTAAATCTCTGGCAGTAACTTCATCTTTAATCGCATCAGAGAGCCCATGAAAGAAGGCGGCAACAAGGGCTTCATTGTTCCAACCTACCTCTGTGGCAAGCGTACGGAACTCAATAGCATACTGAGCAACAGATCTTGTACCTTGCTGAATGGACATGAGTCGTTTAGCAGCAGAGGAGGAGCAGGCCGGATCATCAAGAGCTGTATCAGAGAGTAACGAAATGCGAAATCCCACCTTAGCTCTGTCAGAGGGAAACACCTGATGTAACATCTCAAAGTAAATGCCCACCTGGTTAAAAAACCCTCTGCACTGAATAGGATCGCCTCCATATCGCTGAGGTAGAGGTGCAGAACCGGACATGCTCCTGGTAGGCATAGGTGCAGCAGCGGAAATAGGAGCAGCCTTGGTCCAAATGTGCAGTGCGAGTCAGCAGGGTTTGCAGGGTTAGTGCAAATTGATTATAGCGGTGATCCTGTACATCCATCCTGGAAATGATGGCAGGTAAAGGTGGATAATTAGCAGCATCAGGATTCATGGCCTTTGCGTAATGTAAGGGTGCCAGGAATCAGACAGACAAGAAGTGCAAAAATAATCACACCTTTATTAATAACAAAAAAATAATAAAAAGTCCACAAGTCAAATAACAAGCCAGGAGTCAAAACCAGAGCTGGTAATCAGACGAGCCGAGTCAGGAGCCAAAGCGAATAGTCAGACAAGCCGGAATCAGGAACAAGGAAAACAGCAGAGTCAGGAACAAGCCAGGGATCAGGAACCAGGAAGGATGTCAGGCAGCCCGGTAATACACAGGAACTCTCACAAACAGGTCTGAGACAACACAAAGGCATAACATACTGAACAGAGGCCCTTAGAATTGTGATGTCATCACTTATTATTTTGAGACTGCATCCTGTCTCACATGGATGATGCACACCAGTCTGGCCATAAAAGGAAGTGCAGGAAATGAGCAGCATCCCCCACAATGCACCATAGTCAGGAAGAGAGGTGAGTAAAATGGCTGCCAGCAGCACATGGCAAACACAACAGGGAAAAAACCCTGACAATGTGTTTGTATGAATCTCTATGATAAAGCCCTTTGCAGGCACTTTTTTCTCTCTAACACCTGAGACCTCCTATCTTTGAGCCCTTATAACTTTTTAATGCAATTTTTTAAATAATTCTTATCAGACAGTGTTAATATGAGTGTAATTATACTGTTAAATGTATTTTGTGCAATTATTTTGTCTTGTGTAACAGTTAACCAGAGTCAAGTCCGGTGCTTGTATAAGGTGACCTGGGCACCGCACCAGGGTTTCAGGTCTCAGGAGGCTGCACAGGTACTCCAACAACTCCCCCACCGTACGTACTGGCTTTAGGGCCGGCTCCCTCTAATACATAATACTCTATAATATTGGTCGGGTGCAATAGGAGCAGCGGCGCATCGCACACGATAGCTCTGAAGGTTTTTTTAATATAAATGTAAAACTAAATTTCAAAGCCCGCACACAGCACAGTGCTAGCCTGTGCGTGGGCTTTTACAGACAGAGAGACCCTGCTCTGCAAATGAAAATTGTGACTCCGGCTGCTGGTGATGTTTAAAGGAAGACAGACTGCAGAGCAGGACGACAGCTTACTACATAAGGTCTGTAGGTGATAGTGATTCTTTCTGGCAAATGCTGTTGCCTTTTCTCTGCAGATCTATATGTGAGGTGTCTTTAACACAGGGCAAAAGGGGCAGCTGCCCAGGGCCCTGTCTTTGTTGAGGGGCCCAAGAGTCCATGCCAGACTGCTGATGTCATGTGATATGGGACACACACACAGCCAGTCCTAATACTGTCACAGTGAAAAGTTCTCTGCTTATATTTTTTGTGAGAAACTGTGCCAGACCGTGCCGGTGTCATGTGACATGCCAAGCTAGTGTCATGTGCTCTTTTAGATGTGCACTGTGCAGCACTGAATGCTAATCCCTAACTCGGCATCCAGCCAATCCCACGGCATCAGAAAAGTTCCTGATGGGGTTACCACTGTTACCTGGTAACTGCTCTGGTGGTGGGGATGTTTCTGGGTAGGGCTGACTGTAGGCGCATGCAGCAGAAAGCTGTAGCGGCAGGCACGTGAGGATTTGAGCATCTGTGTAGCTGCACACACTGCTCTCTTCAGTCTTGAGGCTGTGTGACTCATCTCACACTGTATCCATGCAGCCTTGGACAGACAGCATCCAGTCTGCTGGTCTCCTTAGCCCTGCACTTTCTGCTGTGGCCCTAAGATCAACTAACAGAAGTTTGTTAGGGGAACATTGCTTTGTAGAAATGTTTTAGTGGGAAGAATAAGCGAGTGCACACACGCCCTTCCCCCATGCATCATTGTCTAGTGCAGGGTGAGAGGGAACATGTTCCTAGCAAAGAAGTGACATGTGCTGCTATGGCTGATGTATAGTGTCATGCTGATACTTCACACATTAATGTAAGGTTTATTTTTATAGTTTTTTTTTTCCTTTCTGTCTCAGATTTTACAGATTCCCATAGTAGTTTTGCTGTTTCAGTCAGTAAACTTATATTTGTCTGCACCTCCATGCTTCCTCCTCAGTCTTTACTTTGCTCCTTTTGGCTGCCCTAAATCTCTTTAACCAGCTAACCTCACACCAGAATCACATTCAAAAGCATATTAAATTAATCCACAGTGGAGGAATTTATATATTTATTTACTTATTAGTACTGCTTAGGTCCAGTTTCACATATTGCAATTTATTTAATTTTTTTTTAAATGATTAGCCCAGCAGTGGATGATCCACTAATAATAATAACTGGGCTAATAATTAAAAAAAAAATGATTTAGTTGTTTTTTGGGATGTTGGGGTGGAAAGCGAAATTGCGTGGGGGGCCCAAATGTTTGCCCAGGGTCCAGTCAATATTAAAGACGTGTGTGTGTGTGTGCACGAGTATGTATGTATGTATGTATATATGTATATACATATATATATATATATATATATATATATATATATATATATATATATATATACACACACACACACACACACACACACACACACACACACAAGAGAGAAAAATTTGAAGAGAACACAGTAGTGCTATCTCCGAAATAGACAGGGATTTCAGCACTCCATAGAGTAAACAATTATTTATTTAGATCAATACACACATTCAAAAGAATTCATTTAGAGCAGGTGTTCAAAGGCCTTCACGCAGCCAAACAACTTCTGGGTCCCCTAAACCAAAACCACACAAGATATGTTGTAAATAATAATAAATGTATTTGTGCAAACAGAAATTAAAAGAAATCAAAAACCACATACATTTAAAAATACGTTTTGTACATTAAATGTATAGATAAAGCTGGCCAGCTCACTCAAAATTAATACCTAAAAAATACGCTCTGAGGAAGCCCCAATGACACCCGGTCACGTGGGGGGTGAATCGGCCGTTGGCGTGTGACGTCATTTGCACAGCTGAGAACCAGTCACCTGATTGATACTCAATGCAGCACACAGCTCTTCTAACTACAGCAGCAAGCAGGCAACACACCCGGACTTTCATCATCCTAAAAGGAGGAGTATTTGCAAGCGCACAAAAGTGATTTGTAAAGTATTCATGGACTCATGAGTCTATAATGGAAAGTACTGTCTGGAAAATGCACTAAAGAGCACACATTTAAGCCTTAAACAAGGTCATAGCGGATGAGGAAAGCTTTATTAATAGTTTTCTCAAACAGCCTATATTGCTTGCACTACAAATGTGATTGTTACTATTGCTGTGATTACACATCTATCAATAGAGAAACATAGATCCCTACATAGTACCAAGGTAGCCGGAACCTTTTTTCAATATTGGTGCTACCCTCTGGTCAGGGTGTTGTTTCTCGATGAAAATGTGTAAAATGAAAAGTATGTAATTTCTGTTACACTGCTTCTGCTCAGCACACAAGTAATTGGCATAGATCCTCAGATTGTCCTCAAGGTAACAAGCTTGTTTAGCTCGTTTGGTTACCCTCTGAGATAGGTGTTGCCATTTCTACTTGTGTACTAAATGGGTTATTATGCATTGATCCCCAATACTATCCATGGTAGCAGATTCCTGTAGGCATACAGGGCTACCCGCTGGTAGGGGTGTTGCCCAATAACTCAGTAGCCTTTTTTAGGTATTTATCTGTATCGTATTAATTTTGAGTGAGCTGGCCAGCTTTATCTATGCATTTAATGTACAAAACGTATTTTTAAATGTATGTGGTTTTTGATTTCTTTTAATTTCTGTTTGCACAAATACATTTATTATTATTTACAACATATCTTGTGTGGTTTTGGTTTAGGGGACCCAGAAGTTGTTTGGCTGCGTGAAGGCCTTTGAACACCTGCTCTAAATGAATTCTTTTGAATGTGTGCATTGATCTAAATAAATAATTGTTTACTCTATGGAGTGCTGAAATCCCTGTCTATTTCGGGGGTAGCACTACTGTGTTCTCTTCAAAGTTTTCTCTCTTGAAATTGCAGAAAATGTATGTGTTTTACAGGGTCTGCACCCAAATAATAATTAATAAAAAGTAGATTTTTGATACCATCTCCCTAATAAATTCTGTATATTTTATATATATATATATATATATATATATATATATATATATATATATATATATACACACACACACAGCCATATATATGGTAGCCCATCACTTTTTGGAGGCTGGACACTAAGTGAATGATCTTAGATTCATATTGATAGATCACATACCCATCCAAAGAAGGGGTGGTGATAGAGCCAAGCTACTCCTACAGAAGGAGTCGAGATGGATCTATGAACTGGGCACTTTGAATCCCAGGGGGCTCAATGTACACACTGGATGGCAGTGCTATCTGTAAATATTTCCCCATTATTATATGAGAGTTCATTATCCATTTAGACACTGATTGCTATAACGAGGGGGGGGGGGGGGTGTCCCTCCTGTTGACCTAGGGCCTTCAATTTGTTGTATAACCTTTCTTTTGGATCTAGGGATTCTTTTGTGATCTTTTCCTTTTCTGATGAATCTTATGATGTGAGTTCATGATGTTTGATATTATGTGAGTTGTAATTCATTGGGGGCCATTTGGTCCAAATATGTTTCATAAACAATATGATTACCCTTTATGATAAATAGATGATATAGATACTCATTTTATGCAGGGTTTAATTTTGTCCTTTATGGTCTGTCTACATTGTGTTGTTTTTAATTTAATCTTCATTCAGTTTTATCTTTAGACCAATAGGATTTTATTCACACATTATTCACTTTCTTTACCCTATTACATACTCTCAGAGAGTGTTTAGCTCCCATCTTGGGGTATACTGCGGTCAGATTTGTAGGATAGTGACTTTGATCCCATCCTTTTGGGGGCTGTCATAATTCTGATAATGGTTGGAGCTTGCTCCAAATGGGAGTTTTAATTTTTTGGTGCATAGGGGTCACTGATTTTTAATGGCTTTATCTATGATAATACTTAATCCCAATTTTCTTTGTCTTTGGGGTATTACATCACATTCAATTTATTTCTATAATTTTGGGCAGATTGGAATATTACATTTTTGTTTATAGGTTTGTGCACTATTTAGTTTGGGTATTTAATATGGCCATATTTTATTTTATATTATGGTGATCCATACCTGGTGTGGTTTTTATTAAGATATGTTTATTTTGTCTTCTTTGCATAACTCCAGAGTATAGTTCTTGTCACCTATAAGAGGAACATGCATTTACACTTATTTACATTATTTTGGCTTAAATTTTTCAGTGGTAAAAAATCTATGCATTATTTGGGATTTTCCTCACACACATAGTTCAACACTCTTTTCTACTAAGAGTTGTGGTTTATAGTTGTTATATGCAGTTTTGTTTCGTCCTAATGTAAATTCTTTTGAGACCAAGGATGATAGTGATCAGCTGTTTAAACTGGTAGTGCACTTTTAGATTTATGTTTACAAGTTTATACAGTTGCCGTGACACGTATGGTGTCCCCGCCCATTGTGGGACCTTGTGTCCAATCACATAACGGTGGGTGGTTGATACTGTTCTAAATTGACTGGCATTACTTACTGATACTCACGGCAAGCTGTTTGTGTGTTGTCGGGATACGTATGTTGTCCACGCCTACCTTTAGGCCTAGTTGCCAATCACACATGGGGGCGTGTTGAAATCGACTCCGGTTTGCCTTCATTCACTAATGTTTATATTCGGATGATCCACACGGCAAATTCCTCATATGCTGATATTGTGAGAGGTAATCGAGCATTGCGTGGTGTATCGTTTTCGCTACAGTTCATTCTCGCTACATTTTTTTAATACTGTGCAGGACAATAGACATGATGGCGATATTTTGGTATGTGCTATGTGTGAGTCCCTAGTAACAGTACTTAGTTACCACTAGTTTGTGACGCATGATGTCTTATTGACACATCTAGTCTTTAATATGATTAGTTGAAATGCGCTCATTACGCTTTGAACACGTACATTTGTTTTCTTATTATTTTTTTGACCGCAAGCTTCATTTTAGGTAGGTTTTGATCACTCCCTGGAGAGTTTGTTTTTTGAGGGCTTATTATTTATGCACATTATATTTATGTTTTAAGTTGGATATTGGTTTTAACATTGAGAGACTGTCACAATTTTTATTGGTTATCAAAATAGGTGTGTTATTTGAATGGTCTTGATTGGCTGTTCCCTTGGGGGAGGTTTGTTCGGGGCCTGATAAAATGCTGACTTTATTCACTTTTTGTTTGTCAGAGGAAGGGACTTGTTCTGTCCCGAAATGTCACATTAATAAAAGTTATTTTGTTGTCACAGACATCGCTGGACCAGCGAGTGCTTTTTTCACGAACCTTATATTATCCACAGAGCACCCTGGCAGTTGTTTCAAGTTGGTGGGAGTGCATACACACCAATTGCTGTATATGTATATATATATATATATATATATATATATATATATATATATATATATATATATATATATATATATATATATATATATAAAAATATAAAAGAGGCAGTCCTCAAGGGCTTAGAAATTAGCATATGAGCCAACCTAGGTTTTGTTTCAAATAAGAATACCAAGAGAAAAAAGCTAATTTGATGATAAAAGTACATTGGAAAGTTGATTAAAATTACAAGTCCTATCTGAATAATGAAAGTTTAATTTTGACTAGACTGTCCCTTTAACTATTTACTGTCATGCCATGCTGTTAATTTATGGTAGCTATTACAAAAACTAAATTTATGCTTACCTGATAAATTGATTTCTTCTATGGTAAGACGAGTCCACGAATTCATCCTTTACTTGTGGGATATTATCCTTCCCTACAGGAGGTGGCAAAGAGCAACATAGCAGAGCTGTCTATATAGCTCCTCCCTTAGCTCCACCCCCCAGTCATTCGACCGAAGGTACAGGAAGAAAAAGGAGAAACTACAAGGTGCAGAGGTGACTGAGTTTAACTCAAAAAATACAATCTGTCTTAAAATGACAGGGCAGGCCGTGGACTCGTCTTACCATAGAAGAAATCAATTTATCAGGTAAGCATTAATTTAGTTTTCTTCTATAAAGGTAAGACGAGTCCACGGATTCATCCTTTACTTGTGGGATACAATACCAAAGCTACAGGACACGGATGAACGGGAGGGACAAGACAGATGGTTAAACAGAAGGCACCACTGCTTGAAGAACTTTTCTCCCAAAAACAGCATCCGAAGAAGCAAATGTATCAAATTTGGAAAATTTGGAAAAGGTAGGAAGTGAAGACCAAGTTGCAGCCTTACAAATCTGTTCAACAGAAGCATCATTTTTAAAAGCCCATGTGGAAGCCACCACTCTAGTAGAGTGAGCTGTAATTCTTTTAGGAGGCTGCTGTCCAGCAGTCTCGTATGCCAAATGGATTATGCTTTTCAGCCAAAAGGCCAGAGAGGTAGCCGTAGCTTTTTGACCTCTACGTTTACCAGAATAGTCAACAAACAAAGAAGATGTTTGACGGAAATCTTTGGTCACTTGCAAGTAAAACTTTAAAGCACGTGTGCAATAGACACTCCTTCTTAGAGGAGGGATTAGGACACAGAGAAGGAACAACAATTTCCTGATTAATATTCTTATTAGTAACAACCTTGCATCCCTGTCACCGGATATAAAGGATTCAAAGTTGTACTTACAGGAAACAAAGCACCACCAGGTGCAATATCAGCAGTACTGGGACCTCTCAGCCGCCCAGTGGACTGTGGAATCCAATCACCAGGATGCAGAGAGTCACAACTTGGAAAAATAGGACCAGCAAAAAGAAATGTATATTCTGCCCCCAACAAGAGCAGAATAAATATAAGAAAGCAAGTGTATATTTAAAAACTTTTATTTAAAAACAGCGACGCGTTTCTCAGCCACCACAGGGCTGTTTCCTCAGGCTATATATATATATATATAGCTGAGAAACGCGTCGCTGTTTTTAAATAAAAGTTTTTAAATATACACTTGCTTTCTTATATTTATTCTGTTCTTGTTGGGGGCAGAATATACATTTCTTTTTGCTGGTCCTATTTTTCCAAGTTGTGACTCTCTGCATCCTGGTGATTGGATTCCATAGTCCACTGGGCGGCTGAGAGGTCCCAGTACTGCTGATATTGCACCTGGTGGTGCTTTGTTTCCTGTAAGTACAACTTTGAATCCTTTATATCCGGTGTACAAACGTTACTGGGCTATGTGTGTGCCTTTTCTGCCCCTCTAGGCATCTCATGACAGGCCTTTGCCAAGGATCATCTCTTTCTGGTTGGAGGCATCAGTGAGCTGGACCACTGTCTGAAGTTCCAGACTGCCACAATAGCACCAATTGGGTGCGCCTCGTTTGTGAGTATATTTTCTACCCTGCTGATGTGTTGTGTCCGGCTGTCCTGACGTTACTAGGCCATGTTGGCGCCTCTGTGCTTCTTTTCTTTTAGATCACGCCACATCAGGATGACCGTCCTATGACAGAGAGCTGCCTTCTTCCTTTGGATTATTCTTTGTGGACATTTATGTTATTTGCATATACCAATCTCATCTTGGGTCTACTGTGAGCATTTCATTGTATATAATCTGATATAGGTGTGCTGGGTCCATTTTATATCTTACATTTATCTGTTTATCCTTTTTTAGTGATTTGTTAGCGCCCCCTAGGAGTGTGGTGTATATTTTATATGCACCACCCTCCTCTATTCTCTGCTATCAAATATACAGTATAATACTAGTCTAATCCCACCTAACACTTACCGAAAATGCAGAATTTCCGAACCGAATTTCTTCGAAATCGAATGAATCCAAACAAATCCGAAACGCATCGATTCAGAATTTTTCGAATTCGAATCGATCCGAACTTCAAAAAATTCTGAATCGATCCGAACCGAACCAAATTTTTTCGATATGCACATGTCTAGTCTTACCTTTGAAAGTGATGGCTAAAAGCTTAGCTTTTGAGGACACATCAGCAGACCAGGACTTAAGCCATAACGCTCTGCGCGCTAAAGTGGCAAAACCTGAATTCTTCGCCGCTAATTTAGCCAATTGAAAAGTAGCATCTGTAATGAAAGAATTAGCTAGCTTGAGAGCCCTAATTCCATCCAGAATATCCTCTAATGGAGTCTCAACCTGAAGAGCCTCTTCCAGAGCCTCGAACCAAAAGGACGCTGCAGTAGTTACAGGAACAATGCACGCTATAGGTTGGAGAAGAAAACCTTGATGAACAAATATTTTCTTCAGATGACCCTCTAATTTTCTATCCATAGGATCTTTGAAAGCACAACTGTCCTCAATAGGTATAGTTGTACGCTTAGCCAGGGTAGAAATAGCTCCCTCAACCTTAGGGACCGTCTGCCACGAGTCCCGCATGGCATCTGATATGGGAAACATTTTCATAAAAGTAGGAGGGGGAGCAAACGTAATACCTGGTCTATCCCACTCCTTAGTAACAATTTCCGAAATCCTCTTAGGGACCGGAAAAACATCAGTGTAGGCAGGAACCTCTAGGAATTTGTCCATTTTACACAATTTCTCTGGAACTACAATAGGGTCACAATCATCCAGAGTTGCTAAAACCTCCCTGGGCAATAAGCGGAGGTGTTCTAGTTTAAATTTAAAAGCCGTCATATCTGAATCTGTCTGAGGGAACATATTTTCAGAAATCTCTCCCTCAGCCAGCAAATCCCTCACTTCAGAACATTGTGAGAGTACATATGATATAGCTAATAAAGCGTCAGAGGGCTCAGTGTTTGTTCTCACACCAGACCTACTGCACTTCCCCTGCAACCCAGGCAGCTTAGATAAAACTTCTGTGAGGGTAGTATTCATAACTGCGGCCATATCTTGCAAGGTGAAAGAATTAGACGCACTAGAAGTACTTGCCGTCATTTGTGCGGGCGTTAACGGTTGTGACACTTGGGGAGAATTAGATGACATAACCTGATTCTCTTCTGATTGAGAATCATCCTGCAAAATCCAAAAAGTGGAAAACAGCACACCTGAATTTTTCTCTTATGGGGCACGGAGCAGCAGACTTGCCAGGTCCACAGCACAATCACAAACTTCAAAAAACTCCAGCCACCATATCAGTTAAAAGACCTTTATTTTCTTATCCTGGGTCCAAACATACAACGTTTCAAGCCAATGTGGCTCTTAGTCATGTACATGACTAAGAGCCACATTGGCTTGAAACGTTGTATGTTTGGACCCAGGATAAGAAAATAAAGGTCTTTTAACTGATATGGTGGCTGGAGTTTTTTGAAGTTTGTGAGAATCATCCTGCGACATACTTTTAGTAGCTAAAATATGTTCTTTACAATTTATTGAACTTTCAGTGCATGAGGGACACATTCTAAGTAGGGGTTCCACAATGGCTTCTAAACATATTGAACATTGACTTTCCTCAATGTCAGACATGTTGAACAGGCTAGTAATGACTACAAACAAGCATGAAAACACTCTATTTAGTGAAAAAAAATAACAATCTTAAAAAACGGTACTGCGCCTTTAAGAGAAAAAAAGCATACATGTTCTGCAAAACAGTCTAAACATGCACCAAATTTTTCAAAATTTTGTATGTAGACCCACTATAGGTAGTTAAGATTGCACCACAAAAATTTTCAACAATTAACCCTTTAATGTCCAAACCGGATCGAAAATAGGCCCAGATCCGGAAAAAAAAACCTCAGCACCTTGCCACAGCCCTGCTGTGGCCCTACCTGCCCTCGGGGATCGAAAATGTGGGGTAAAATCTTTGATTTGGCCCAAAACATACACCAGGGCCCTCAGAAGTAGCTTGCTGACAAACTGAGGCGCGAAAATAGGCCCCGCCCATCTCACTCAATGTTTCTCAGCCTTAAAGAACCGCACCAGAGCGGTTATAACTAGCCATGTGAGTTCCAAGACCCTACAGTTAAGCCATGTGTGCCCTAATAAAGTTGTCCAAAACGTTTATTGCCCACAAAAACGTTAAAGCACTCCCTTCCAAAAAACGTTTGCTCATAAACATTTGATCAGTGTCAACCATATATGTAATTGGCCCCCATATGCAAACTAAGTAATGCCCTTCTTTTAGCTCTAGGATTACTGCTTACCCTTACCCTCCTGGGTATAATGTCAGCCTTTCTGAAAGGCTTAACTAAGACTTTTAATTTCAAGAAAGCAAAATTCAACGATTTAAGGAAATCATTAAATAATATAAATTGGGACAATGTATTTTCTAATAAAAATACAGAGGATAAATGGATAATATTTAAAAATTTGTTAAATAAATATACATATCAATACATACCATATGGTTATAAAAATAAAAATAAAAAAAATAAGCCGTTATGGCTAAATATAAATGTGTTAAAAGAAATTAGGAAAAAATGTAGGGCATTTAAATTATTAAAAGAAAATAGTACAGACTCAGCATACAATATTTATAAGGAATGTAACAAAGCATGCAAAAAAGCAATCAAATTAGCCAAAATTGAATATGAAAAATTAATTGCCAAGGATTCTAAGTCTAACCCTAAAAGGTTCTTTAAGTACATAAATAGCAAAAAATCTAAGAAGGATAATATAGGTACATTAAAATATGTGGAGGGTAGCATGATAAATAATGACAGGGAGAAGGCTGAGGTACTAAACCAGTTTTTTTCTTCAGTATACACAAGAGAGGAACCATTGAATGATACTTTGGAACAGAATAGAACATGCCAGTCCATACCACTAACTGGGTTTTGTTTAGAGGATATCAGGAAAAAACTAAAAAATATTAAGGTAAATAAAACTCCAGGCCCAGATGGAATACACCCAAGGGTGTTAAGTGAACTTAGCACTGTTATAGACAAACCTTTACTCTTAATTTTTCAAGACTCATTATCCTCAGGCATGGTACCCCAGGATTGGCGTAAAGCTGATGTGGTGCCACTCTTCAAAAAGGGAAGCAGGGATGATCCAGGAAGCTATAGACCAGTTAGTCTGACATCAATAGTGGGGAAGATATTTGAAGGGATTATAAGGGATTATATTGATGAGCATATTCGTGTAAACAAGATTATGAGTTCTAATCAGCATGGCTTTAGGAGAAATAGATCATGTCAAACTAATCTAATTAGATTCTACGAGGAAGTAAGTAAAAATATAGATAAAGGGGAATCAGTTGATGTGATATACTTAGATTTTGCAAAGGCATTTGATACAGTGCCACATGAGAGATTAATGCACAAAATTAAGGGACTGGGAATAGCTGAAAATGTTAGCTCATGGATAAATAACTGGATAAAAGATAGGGAGCAACGAGTAGCAGTAAATGGATCATACTCAGATTGGACAAAGGTAATCAGTGGCGTCCCCCAGGGATCAGTACTGGGCCCTGTTCTTTTTAATATTTTTATAAATGACTTGGAGCAAGGATTAAATAGCGACATCTCTATTTTTGCAGATGATACTAAGTTAAGTAAGGTCATTAGGTCAGAGCAGGATGAACTCTCTTTGCAAAGGGATTTGCTAAAATTAGAACTATGGGCAAGTGAATGGAAAATGAGATTTAATACGGAAAAATGTAAGGTTCTACATTTTGGAAGTAAAAATAAGCAGGCTATGTATTTTTTAAATGGGACAAGACTTAGCCAAACACAGGAGGAAAGGGATTTGGGAGTAGTAATAGATAACAAGCTAAAGATGAGTGCACAATGCAGGGCAGCGGCTTCAAAGGCTAATAAGATACTAGCATGTATTAAAAGAGGCATTGATTCAAGGGAGGAAAGCATAATTCTGTCATTATATAAAGCCCTGGTAAGACCTCACCTTGAGTTTGGAGTGCAGTTCTGGGGACCGATTGCTAAAAAAGATATTGCAGAACTAGAAAAAGTTCAGAGAAGGGCCACAAAGCTAATAAGGGGATTGGAGAAATTAACCTATGAGGAGAGGCTAGCCAAACTGGGTCTGTTCTCTTTAGAAAAAAGGCGCTTGAGAGGTGACATGATTACTTTATATAAATATATTCAAGGCCCATATACAGAGATGGCAGAAGCTCTTTTTATTCCAAGAAAATTGGTTCTGACAAGAGGTCATAATTTAAGGTTGGAGGAAAGGAGATTTAATCTCCTGCAACGGAAACGTTTTTTCACTGTAAGAGCAATAAAATTGTGGAACTCATTACCAAAGGAGGTAGTGAATGCCAATACCATAGATACATTTAAAAATAGTCTGGATAAATTTCTGTATATAAACAAAATTCATGGATATGATTGCTAGTATTAAATGGGTCACATTTTAATGGGGTTATTTAAGCTTAACTGGAGCTTTTTGTAAGTATTTTAGATTTGTATAGGTTGAACTCGATGGACTTCAGTCTTTTTTCAACCTTATCTACTATGTTACTATGTTACTATGTTACACAGTCTCTCCAGAAAAAATATGACTGAACATACCTCATTGCTGCATAGCATGAAAACCGTTCCTCACACTGAAGTTTCCTGTACTCCTCAGCCTCTGTGGGAACAGCAAATGGACCTTAGTTACAAATGCTAAGATCATCATCCTCCAGGCAGCAGTCTTCATCCATCTGCTCTGAGAGTAAATAGTACAAACCGGTACCATTTAAAAATAACAAACTCTTGATTGAAGAAATTAAAAACTAATATTTTATCACCTCTTTCACTTTACCCTTCCTAGTACTTAGAGTAGGCAAAGAGAATGACTGGGGGTGGAGCTAAGGGAGGAGCTATATAGACAGCTCTGCTGTGGTGCTCTTTGCCACTTCCTGATAATATCCCACAAGTAAAGGATGAATTCGTGGACTCGCCTTACCTTTATAGAACAAATTATTTATTTAAAAGATTATCAAGTAAAGCCAGATACTTTTTTTTCCAAATTTAATCATTTGACTTTTGGAGGGGTGGATAAAACATTGTACCTGTTTCTGGCACTAACAGAGTGGATCATGTGTAAGTGTGTATATATCTATGTTTTATATATATCTATGTTTTATATATATATATATATATATATATATATATATATATATATATATATATATATATATATATATATATATATATATATATATATATATATATATATATATATACACACACACACACACACTGTATGTATGTAAATGTCTATGCATGTGTGTGTGTATATATGTATATGTGTGTGTATGTGTGAGTGGTTGTATGAGTGTTTGTATGTATGCATATATGTATATATGAGTGTGTGTGTTTATATGTGTATGTATGAAAATGAATGTGTGTGTCAAGGTTTGTGTGTATATGTATGCAGTTATTAGTGTGTGTATGAGTGCTTAGAGGAGAGAAGGGAAAGAGGTGACTTGATAGAAAAACCTTCAAATATATTAAGGGACTTAAAGGAACATGAAACCTACGTTTTTCTTTCATGATTCAGATAGATCATACAATTTAAGAAAAAAAACTTTCAAAATTACTTCTGTTATCTAATTTGCTTCATTCTATTGATATCCTTTGTTGAATGAGTATCAATGCACTACTGGAAGCTAGCTGAAAGCTAATAGCAAGAGGCATATATGTGCAGCCGCTAATCAGCAGATTCTGAGCATACCTAGGTATACTTTTCAACAAAGAATACAAAGAGTACAAGAACAATTAGATAATAGAAATACATTGGAAAGTAACTTAAAATGTTGTGCTCTATCTGAATCATGAAAAAAAGTGGAAGCTGAAAGCATTTCCCACAAAAAGGTAATACCAAAACAAAGGGTCACAGTCTTAAGTTAAAGGGTAGCAGATTCAGGAAAAATGTGAGGAAGCATTCTTTTATGGAAAGAGTGGTGGATGCATGGAAAAACCTTCCAATAGAGGGACTGTAAAATAATTTAAAAATGCCTAGGAGATGCATAAGGCTATCCTAAGAAAACAGTAACATGTAATATGGGTAGACTTGATGGGCCTTTTGGTTCTTATATAAAGTCAAATTCTATGTGTGTGTGTATTTCTATGTAGATATGAATGTATGTATGTGAATGTGTGTGTGCGTGCATGTATGTATATATGAAAGTGTTATGGGTGTATGTTTTTATATATGAATGTGTTTATGAGTGTGTGTGCAAGAGGTGTGTATATATCTATGTAGGTATGAGTGTGTGTGTACATGTGTATATGTATAAGTATGTGTAAGAGTGTATGTGAATATATGTATAAGAATATTGTGTGTATATCTCTGCCTGCGTTTGTCTAAGTCGGACAGATAACAAATCGTGCTAATGCACAGAGATCTATGGCAACCCAAGGTTTGCAGGTTCGATCCAGGCAAGGTCCACTTAGCCTTTCATTCTTCCGAGGTCGGTAAAATGGGTACCATTAAGTTGGGTAATAATAATACCTGTTATCAGTGCCGCAAGTCGATTAAGTTCGAGGTTGTGCGCTATACAAGTATCCAATTATTATTATCTGTGTATGTTTGTTTCTCTCTCCACCAGTGCCTGTCACTGTATATGTGTGTGTATCTGAGGCCTCTGTGTGTCCCGCTATCTCTTTTTACCTAATTTTAATATTATTTTTAACGTTTAAGTATATTTAATTAGTGTTTTACATATAATTCAAAGAGCTGGCAACAATTAAATAGCCTTGCATTTTATCTTGCACCTGGTATCACAAACCCTAGAGCCAACCCTGCTTACCTCCTTCCAGCTCCCTTAAGTCTTATGCAGCTGCCTGCCTGGCACTTATGTGTTGTTACCCCGCTCATAAAAAAACTTGGACGCCTCATAGTAGTGCCCCAATAGCACCAAATGCAGCACCCCCCCCCCCTCACTGGGATGACATGCATCATTACACAAGGGTTACATAGATAAGATAAATCACTCCAAAACGTGTTTTTGCGATTGACACGCTCTGCTCTTGTGCAATTATTACATTATTTCTTATTGAATGATAACTGTGGGCAGTGCAGGAACAAATTATAACAATTTGAATTCAAATTTTGCTCACTAGTTTTTTAGTTGTCTCATTTGCAGCAAGTACCTAAGGATCTTTTGAAACATGCCTCTTTAATATTTGCCTATATATCACTCCTTATTACTTAGCAATACAGTCTCTAACTGGAAGAATAAAAGTGATAGGCTACATATATTCTACCATTCTTGCTAACAATTAACTTAAATAATCTTCCACAAACTTTCAGTTATTCAAACAGAAATAAAACAGAATATGCTTCCTATAATTCAAAAGGTTGCATGACATGTATTTTCTCATCAGATTTATTATAAAAATATGTTTTAAATAAATTAGTAAAATTGTTATGCTTGAATTATAGATATTTGTTGCAGGGCACTAAAATGATTTAGTGCCCTAAAGCACACTTAGATGCTTTCTCTGTGTCTGGTGTTTTTTTTACCCTGTTGCACTGTACTAAACTTGTTAATAACATTAAACATGTTTGGTACAGTGCAACTACAACTATAGAACTAAGCACTTCAGTACAGTGTGAAATTACTGTAAAGTTGCACAATTGTAGCGGCTTACATAATACAATGTTAAAATATGACTAAAATACACTTGGGGAAGGGTAAAAAACATAATTTATGTAAGAACTTACCTGATAAATTCATTTCTTTCATATTAGCAAGAGTCCATGAGCTAGTGACGTATGGGATATACATTCCTACCAGGAGGGGCAAAGTTTCCCAAACCTCAAAATGCCTATAAATACACCCCTCACCACACCCACAAATCAGTTTAACGAATAGCCAAGAAGTGGGGTGATAAGAAAAAAGTGCGAAAGCATAAAAAATAAGGAATTGGAATAATTGTGCTTTATACAAAAAAATCATAGCCACCACAAAAAAGGGTGGGCTTCATGGACTCTTGCTAATATGAAAGAAATGAATTTATCAGGTAAGTTCTTACATAAATTATGTTTTCTTTCATGTAATTAGCAAGAGTCCATGAGCTAGTGACGTATGGGATAATGACTACCCAAGATGTGGATCTTCCACGCAAGAGTCACTAGAGAGGGAGGGATAAAATAAAGACAGCCAATTCCGCTGAAAAAAATCCACACCCAAAAATAAAGTTTAAATCTTATAATGAAAAAAACTGAAATTATAAGCAGAAGAATCAAACTGAAACAGCTGCCTGAAGTACTTTTCTACCAAAAACAGCTTCAGAAGAAGAAAACACATCAAAATGGTAGAATTTAGTAAAAGTATGCAAAGAAGACCAAGTTGCTGCTTTGCAAATCTGATCAACCGAAGCTTCATTCCTAAACGCCCAGGAAGTAGAAACTGACCTAGTAGAATGAGCTGTAATCCTTTGAGGCGGAGTTTTACCCGACTCGACATAAGCATGATGAATTAAAGATTTCAACCAAGATGCCAAAGAAATGGCAGAGGCCTTCTGACCTTTCCTAGAACCGGAAAAGATAACAAATAGACTAGAAGTCTTTCGGAAATTCTTAGTAGCTTCAACATAATATTTCAAAGCTCTAACTACATCCAAAGAATGCAATGATCTCTCCTTAGAATTCTTAGGATTAGGACACAATGAAGGAACCACAATTTCTCTACTAATGTTGTTAGAATTCACAACCTTAGGTAAAAATTGAAAAGAAGTTCGCAACACCGCCTTATCCTGATGAAAAATCAGAAAAGGAGACTCACAAGAAAGAGCAGATAATTCAGAAACTCTTCTGGCAGAAGAGATGGCCAAAAGGAACAAAACTTTCCAAGAAAGTAATTTAATGTCCAATGAATGCATAGGTTCAAACGGAGGAGCTTGAAGAGCCCCCAGAACCAAATTCAAACTCCAAGGAGGAGAAATTGACTTAATGACAGGCTTTATACGAACCAAAGCTTGCACAAAACAATGAATATCAGGAAGATTAGCAATCTTTCTGTGAAAAAGAACAGAAAGAGCAGAGATTTGTCCTTTCAAGGAACTTGCAGACAAACCTTTATCCAAACCATCCTGAAGAAACTGTAGAATTCTCGGAATTCTAAAAGAATGCCAGGAAAATTGATGAGAAAGACACCAAGAAATGTAAGTCTTCCAAACTCGATTATATCTTTCTAGATACAGATTTACGAGCCTGTAACATAGTACTAATCACAGAGTCAGAGAAACCTCTTTGACGAAGAATCAAGCTTTCAATCTCCATACCTTTAAATTTAAGGATTTGAGATCCTGATGGAAAAAAAGGACCTTGTGACAGAAGGTCTGGTCTTAACGGAAGAGTCCATGGTTGGCAAGAGGCCATCCGGACAAGATCCGCATACCAAAACCTGTGAGGGCATGCTGGAGCCACCAGCAGAACAAACGAGCATTCCTTCAGAATCTTGGAGATTACTCTTGGAAGAAGAACTAGAGGCGGAAAGATATAGGCAGGATGATACTTCCAAGGAAGTGACAATGCATCCACTGCTTCCGCCTGAGGATCCCTGAATCTGGACAGATACCTGGGAAGTTTCTTGTTTAGATGAGAAGCCATCAGATCTATTTCTGGAAGTCCCCACATTTGAACAATCTGAAGAAATACCTCTGGGTGAAGAGACCATTCGCCCGGATGTAACGTTTGGCGACTGAGATAATCCGCTTCCCAATTGTCTATACCTGGGATATGAACCGCAGAAATTAGACAGGAGCTGGATTCCGCCCATACCAGTATTCGAGATACTTCTTTCATAGCCAGAGGACTGTGAGTCCCTCCTTGATGATTGATGTATGCCACAGTTGTGACATTGTCTGTCTGAAAACAAATGAACGATTCTCTCTTTAGAAGAGGCCATGACTGAAGAGCTCTGAAAATTGCACGGAGTTCCAAAATATTGATCAGTAATCTCACCTCCTGAGATTCCCAAACCCCTTGTGCTGTCAGAGACCCCCAAACAGCTCCCCAACCTGTAAGACTTGCATCTGTTGAAATTACAGTCCAGGTCGGAAGAACAAAAGAAGACCCCTGAACTAAACGATGGTGATCTGTCCACCACGTCAGAGAGTGTCGTACAATCGGTTTTAAAGATATTAATTGAGATATCTTTGTGTAATCCCTGCACCACCGGTTCAGCATACAGAGCTGAAGAGGTCGCATGTTCAAACGAGCAAAGGGGATCGCGTCCGATGCAGCAGTCATAAGACCTAGAATTTCCATGCATAAGGCTACCGAAGGGAATGATTGTGACTGGAGGTTTCGACAAGCTGATATCAATTTCAGACGTCTCTTGTCTGTCAGAGACAGAGTCATGGACACTGAATCTATCTGGAAACCTAAAAAGGTTACCTTTGTCTGAGGAATAAATGAACTTTTTGGTAAATTGATCCTCCAACCATGATCTTGAAGAAACAACACAAGTCGATTCGTATGAGATTCTGCTAAATGTGAAGACTGAGCAAGTACCAAGATATCGTCCAAATAAGGAAATACCACAATACCCTGTTCTCTGATTACAGACAGAAGGGCACCGAGAACCTTTGTAAAAATTCTTGGAGCTGTTGCTAGGCCAAACGGCACAGCCACAAACTGGTAATGCTTGTCTAGGAAAGAGAATCTCAGAAACTGATAGTGATCTGGATGAATCAGAATATGCAGATATGCATCCTGTAAATCTATTGTGGACATATAATGCCCTTGCTGAACAAAAGGCAAGATAGTCCTTACAGTTACCATTTTGAATGTTGGTATCCTTACATAACGATTCAATATTTTTAGATCCAGAACTGGTCTGAAGGAATTCTCCTTCTTTGGTACAATGAAGAGATTTGAATAAAACCCCAGCCCCTGTTCCAGAACTGGAACTGGCATAATTACTCCAGCCAACTCTAGATCTGAAACACATTTCAGAAATGCTCGAGCCTTCGCTGGGTTTACTGGGACACGGGAAAGAAAAAATCTCTTTGCAGGAGGCCTTATCTTGAAGCCAATTATGTACCCTTCTGAAACAATGTTCTGAATCCAAAGATTGTGAATTGAATTGATCCAAATTTCTTTGAAAAAACGTAATCTGCCCCCTACCAGCTGAGCTGGAATGAGGGCCGCACCTTCATGTGGACTTAGGAGCTGGCTTTGGTTTTCTAAAAGGCTTGGATTTATTCCAGACTGGAGATGGTTTCCAAACTGATACCGCTCCTGTGGATGAAGGATCAGGCTTTTGTTCCTTATTGTGACGAAAGGAACGAAAACGATTATTAGACCTAAATTTACCTTTAGATTTTTTATCCTGTGGTAAAAAAGTTCCTTTCCCTCCAGTAACAGTTGAGATAATAGAATCCAACTGAGAACCAAATAATTTATTACCCTGGAAAGAAAGGGAAAGCAAAGTAGACTTAGAAGACATATCAGCATTCCAAGTTTTAAGCCATAAAGCTCTTCTAGCTAAAATAGCTAGAGACATATACCTGACATCAACTCTAATGATATCAAAGATGGCATCACAAATAAAATTATTAGCATGTTGAAGAAGATTAATAATGCTATGAGAATTATGATCTGTTACTTGTTGCGCTAAAGCTTCTAACCAAAAAGTTGAAGCTGCAGCAACATCCGCTAAAGATATAGCAGGTCTAAGAAGATTACCTGAACACAAGTAAGCTTTTCTTAGAAAGGATTCAATTTTCCTATCTAAAGGATCCTTAAAAGAAGTACTATCTGCCGTAGGAATAGTAGTACGCTTAGCAAGAGTAGAGACAGCCCCATCAACCTTAGGGATTTTGTCCCAAAACTCTAATCTGTCAGATGGCACAGGATATAATTGTTTAAAACGTTTAGGAGTAAAAGAATTACCCAAATGATTCCATTCCCTGGAAATTACTTCAGAAATAGCATCAGGGACAGGAAAAACTTCTGGAATAACTACAGGAGATTTAAAAACCTTATTTAAACGTTTAGATTTAGTATCAAGAGGACCAGAATCCTCTATTTCTAATGCAATTAAGACTTCTTTAAGTAAAAACGAATAAATTCTATTTTAAATAAATATGAAGATTTATCAGCATCAACCTCTGAGACAGAATCCTCTGAAACAGAAGAACCATAATCAGAATGATGATGTTCATTTAAAAATTCATCTGAAAAATGAGAAGTTTTAAGACTTTTTACGTTTACTAGAAGGAGGAATAACAGACATAGCCTTCTTAATGGATTTAGAGTCAAGGCAAATAAATGTTTGAATACATATATTTAGAACTTTATATAAAAGTGCCCAACCATAGCTTAGAGTGTCACAGAAAATAAGACTTACTTACCCCAGGACACTCATCTACATGTAGTAGAAAGCCAAACCAGTACTGAAACGAGAATCAGTAGAGGTAATGGTATATATAAGAGTATATCGTCGATCTGAAAAGGGAGGTAAGAGATGAATCTCTACGACCGATAACAGAGAACCTATGAAATAGACCCCGTAGAAGGAGATCATTGAATTCAAATAGGCAATACTCTCCTCACATCCCTCTGACATTCACTGCACGCTGAGAGGAAAACCGGGCTCCAACCTGCTGCGGAGCGCATATCAACGTAGAATCTAGCACAAACTTACTTCACCACCTCCATAGGAGGCAAAGTTTGTAAAACTGATTTGTGGGTGTGGTGAGGGGTGTATTTATAGGCATTTTGAGGTTTGGGAAACTTTGCCCCTCCTGGTAGGAATGTATATCCCATACGTCACTAGCTCATGGACTCTTGCTAATTACATGAAAGAAAAAGTAAGCATTGTATTGTTTTCGGCAACAATTTACGCACTTGATGAAGACAGGCATATGTGACAGTATATGTCTGTTATTTGTGCTGCTTCACATTGCCCATATTTTAAGTATATTTGATAAGCTTGATTTTGAATAGTCTTCTTTCTTTATGAAAAATAAAACTGCAGACGCAGAGATTAGGTAGATGTTTTAGCCAAATACTATTGACTTAAAAAAGTAAATTCTTTTAAAAATGAAGTTTATATTTTTTTAACTGAGTAATTATTGCTCTACAACTACGGTTAGAAACAACACATTATTTAATGGCTCACTTCCCTTTATGCGTCCTAGAATTTTTCTCAACCTTTTTTTTTTAAAATGGACCTGTAGGTCATCTACCTACGCATCTAGTTTTTACTGTCACTACATTGTTCTCTCCACGCTTGTTTATAACACAAAAAAGTAAACGCTTTGGCTGGAGGGCAATTGAATTTAACGCGCGTCAGGATAGCGTGACTTGAGAGCTTTGGTTAACTGTTACGCTTGACTAAAAAGTGGGGAAAAAAACTCCATCAAAAATACATTTAAAAGTACAGTTACACGAGGGGCGGAGCCTGACTGAGCTTAGAGATGGACGTGTAATCTCTGAGCTCCACGCTGCATCTAACTAAAGTTGGCAACAAAAACACCTTGCCGGGACAAAACCTACGCCTCAAGGCAGTTATATGAAGGCTGAATCTACGCTAACAAAAAAAATCTTTTTTTCCCATGCCTTTTACCTCCAGTTACGGCTATAAGAAGCACTTCCTTACCCAGACTAGAGGACTCGCGCCAAAAGTTCTAAGGCCCTGACTACCGGGAGAAGCGCATTGAACTCATAGCAGTCACATCGTGACAGCAGATTATACCGCCACTCCGGACTGAAGCCCAAAGACACAGATTGCCTCCCGGTGACGGCAATACACGCACGACTCCTTCGGCTCTCTCCCGGCTACACGATGACACGCAGGTAGGCCGCGGAAGCGGACTAAAGTAACGGCCCGGTACTTCACAGGGGAGCAAAACTATAGCTGGGAATGAGAATCCCTAGAGGATATACCAGCCCTAAGTGAGCGAGACATGAATGAACGCTACAAGATGTGCTCTAAATATATGGGGGCAGTGAATTAGCAGCAGCACTTACAATCATATTATATGTTATAAGGAGAGGGGAAAGAGAGATAAAAGTATGCAGTTTTATTTTTGATGAAGTGTGTGTGAGAAGGGGAAGAAATCTATAATAGAGTGAGCCTCAGAGAAAAGAATCTACAATAAAATAAGAAGGGGAAACGATCCTCTTAGGTGTACCCACATCCAGCAACAAAAAGGGAGACAGAAGCTTTTTTTCTCTCACTAGATCTAGCAACTGGTTATTACCCCTTTTATATAGCCTCAAAGACTTTTCAACATTTTCTAGGGGCACTACCGTCTCTCCCCAACACAGCTTACATAGAGACCTCTTGATTCAGAGAGGGGTCACCCTGCTCCTTGGGACTAATACTCATCCAACAATACATTCCCCTCTCCCCCAACTTCTACACTATAGATGCCATTAGCTTATCTACATTAAAGGGCTACACCACAAACTGCAACCACTTATACTCCCCTGACCCAGCTGTGTCAAAGATCCAACTTCTTGAGGATTTTCTGCTCTCCTAGCATGTCATCCAGAAGGCTAACTAAGGGAGAGAAGCCTAACAAGCCCGCCACTGTGAACACTTTCTTTAAACCTTCCAAAATCAATAAAACTACAGAACTGGTAGCAATGGATGCGGGAAGTGATTCAGAATCAGCTACCACACCCCACACCTCTGGGGAGGATATGACCCCTGTTACAAAAGCCGATCTAAGAGACCTGGTCTCAAAACATGATATTACCAGCAACTTTGATAGACTCTGGGAAAAGATCGACAACATGCACAATGCAGTCACCGCGAGCCTCTCTGATATTCGATCAGATATGGCCGACCTGGGAGGCAGACTCGACATACTAGAAGAACACAAAGACACAGTTACCGATGAATTAGCGGAGGCCTCTCAAACCATTCAAATTCAACAACAGGCCATTGCAGATCTACAGGACAAGGTCGACGATCTTGAAAACAGATCACGCAGAAATAATATAAGATTGAAGGGGGTCCCAGAAACCATTGCTAACTCAGACCTCCACACATACTTACAACAACTCTTCCGTGGCATCACAAGCGACCCGGAGGATTCTGAATTTGGGATGGAAAGAGCGCATAGAGCGCTTAAAGCGAAACCTAAAGGAGATGCTCCCCCAAGAGATGTCATTGTTAAACTCTCCTTTTTCCAAGACAAGGAGAAAATCCTTCAGGCCTCTAGATCCAAGCCGACCTACAAGTTTCAAGGATCTGTTGTCCAGTTCTTTCAAGACCTTAGCATTCGGACACTTCAACAAAGAAGCTCTCTACGACCTCTAACTACTCTCTTGAGGAAACTCCAAATAAAGTACAAATGGGGATTCCCCTTTGCCCTATATATCCTCAAGGACAACAAGACCTATACAGTTCGAGAACAGGAAGAAATAGGTCCAACATGCAAACTTTTGGGTATTGATACTCCACTCATACCTTCTGAGGACCCACCGCAATCTCAATCTACCCTTATCAGACAAAATAAATGGACAAAGGTGACTCGCAAGGGTACCAAGAGATGATTCCTTACAAGAGAATTTGATTACATTGGATGTTATCCAACAATCTTTACAGGACTCGAAGCCCCTTACTTCTTGACCTAATGGGTCCTTGCAAAGTACTTACCCTTTACTATTACAGGACCTACTATAGAAATAACTCTCCCCATGCTCTCATGTGGAGAGGGGTTGGCACTGTCCACCCTTCCCTCTCTCCCTACACCGGAAAATGTAGCTGTTCACATGCTAATCTTCACATAATATCATATCTGTTCACCATATATGTTAAGTTTAATTGTTGCTGACTTTTTTAAGTTGTTTTCTTCTAATGATATAATAGCAGCTCTAATCCTGACACGGTAATGTTAATGTTTTTGTTATATGTTCACCCACAAGATGGGCTGAAGCTGCACTGTTATGTAAATGTTTTCTCTTATTGTTCTCTGTTTCTTACTCTATCTCTTACTTCTTTCAAGGATGCCGGGATCACCTTCTCCCCCGACTTAGTAACCTTCACACCCAAGCAACCAATGGACAAGCCGAATTACCCCAGTCAGTATGTATCACACAGCTCTAGAGCTATTTTACTATTGCTAGGATTCCCTATCTTAACACTGTTATGACCCCTCAAATACACCTTATCTCTCATAATGTGAGAGGATTAAATACCAATATTAAACGTCGCACAGCAATGTCACAGTACCAACATATAGGAGCTAACGTTATTTTCCTCCAGGAAACACACTTTACACAGACTATCATCCCTAAATATTGGGCTAAACATTTCACACAACATTACCATGCCACCACAGACTCCAAAAGAAGGGGGGTATCAATCTTGATCCACTCGGGCCTTCCTTTTGAACACGAATCTACCATAGCGGATAAAGAAGGGAGATATCTCATTGTTACTGGCCGTCTGCTTGATTCACATATCATTTTATGCAATATATATGCCCCCAATGAAAACCAGCACACTTTTTTTCAGAACATTTCCACCTTACTAACCAATTGGTCGCAACATAAGATAATTTTAGCAGGAGATTTTAATATCAACATGACCAAACACATAGAGGGCACTACTAAACTCACACCGAAACAACTCAGACACAATAGAATAGTCAACGCCATTCGGGAACACCTATCCCCACATGCACTCCTTGACTCATGGGTTACTCTGTACGGTCACACCACAGATCCTACCTTCTATTCATCAGCCCACAAAAGTTACACGAGAATCGATTATATTTTCACCAGCCAAATTCTTCAGCCTTTACTCCAGACATCGACAATCCATCCTTGTGTCTGGTCTGATCACTCTATCCTTACGATTCAGTTAAAAGGACTAATAGACACACATAGAGCCAGAACTTGGACCTGCGACCCCTCACATTTCAAAGATCCAATATTCAAAGAAAAGCTCACCCACGCATTCACCGAATTCTGGGACACTAACAGAGGCTCTACATTAAATCCTATTTCCCCCTGGGCGGCACATAAGACATACATCCGGGGCCTGCTTATAAGGGAGAAAGCAATACGAAACAGACAATATAAAACACTATTATCACAGCTACATACAGAAATACAAACTCTGGAGACCCGCCACAGACTAACACATAGAAAAGACATACTCTCTACACTGGAAACTAAAAGGTCCTATTTAGCCAATCTTCTTAACAAACAATCAATTAGAGCAATTCAGAAGCTCAACACCCAATATTATATTTATGCAAACAAACCGGATAAATTCCTGGCCCACAAATTAAGAGAGCGATGTAGGGCATCTAACATTAGCTCAATTTTGCTCCCCAATGGAACATTAGTCTCCCACCCCCAACACATTGTAGATGCCTTCGCTGACTTTTATGGTAAACTCTACGATGGTAACAAAGTGACACACACACAACAGATCATATCGCAAACCACATCATTCTTAGAAGAGACAGAATTAAGCTCCCTATCTGAGGAAGAAAGCGATAGTCTTAATGCACCTATCACGAGAGTAGAAGTGGCGGGGGTGATAAAGGATCTTAAGTCAGGAAAAGCAGCAGGGCCTGACGGGTTCGCCAGTGAATACTACAAAACTTTTAAAGACATACTAATACCCCACCTAACTGACTTCTGTAACTACATATTAGAAGGCCACAATATCCCAAACGACCTTTTACAAGCGAGAATTGTAGTAATTCCCAAACCTGGTAAGAATCATAAACTTTGTTCCAGCTACCGCCCCATCTCACTCATCAACCAAGATCTAAAAATCCTAACAAAAATTCTGGCCAATCGGCTGAAGCATGTCCTCCCTGGTCTGATCCATATGGACCAGGTAGGATTTGTCAAAAATAGAGAAGCGCCGGATAATGTGCGCAGGATGGTGAGCATTATAGATTATGTGGGGAAAGTACGATTGCCTTCTCTGCTCCTGTCATTGGATGCGGAGAAGGCATTCGACAGAATTGACTGGGACTACATGAGGGCAGTTTTAGCCCGGATGGGATTTGGAGGAGCTTTCATCAAAGCATTAAATAGGATATACTCAACCCCCTCAGCCCAGGTTTCTGTATCAGGCTATAAATCCAAATGCTTTCCTATACTAAACGGAACAAGACAGGGGTGCCCATTATCCCCCCTTGTCTTTGCACTCTGCATAGAACCCCTAGCTGCCAAAATTAGACAGTCCCAAGATATCTCAGGTATTAGGATAAAAGACCATGAATACAAATTAACGCTTTTTGCGGATGATATCCTCCTGACCCTAACTAAACCCCTTATTTCATTGCCTAATTTATATAAGCTCTTGAACCAATTTTCCCAAATCTCGGGGTACAAAATCAACCTTGACAAATGCGAAGCACTGTCATTAGGCCTCCCACACCACACTAGGAAACTCATAGATACCAACTTTGACTTAAAATGGGCGACACATTCCCTCAAATACTTAGGGATACACCTGACCACCCACACTAATCAGCTACACAAATACAATTATGAACCCATGTATAAAGAGATCAGGAAAAACATACACAAGTGGAAAACACACACTTTCTCATGGATGGGTAGGCTCTCGGCGGTTAAAATGACTATCTTACCCCGTCTACTATATTTATTCCGGACGCTCCCGATAGAAGTCCCGACAGCTGAGCTGAAATCACTGCAGTCAGAACTAGTTGCATTTATTAGGGGAAAAAAAATGGCCAGAATCTCTTCTACACTTATCACACAACACAGGACCCTGGGAGGAGTGGGAGCCCCTAACCTGTTAGAATATTATAGAGCAGCAAGATTGTCTCAAGCTACACTAATGGGAGGAGGATGGAAGGGAGTCCTATGGACATCATTAGAAGCTGATATAAGGGGGTCCACCCATACAGACGACATTCTGTGGAGCAAATATACTACAGAGGGTTCATCCAACAATACTCGATCCCATATTCTAGATAACACCACTCACTTATGGACTCTACTGGCCAAACAACAGAAATTACTACCTCACCACTCATTACAGTGCCCAATCAGGTATCTTATCCCAAGAGATATTCAGACTCTAACTGACAAATGGGCTAACAAAGGTTTGTACAGAGTGGCGAATTGGTTGGAAGGGAAGACACCCAAGACTTTCACCCAAATACAGGCACAAATAGACCCAATCAAGTTGCAGTGGTTCCATTACCTCCAGGTTAACTCGATCATCCAACAATACATTAGGGAACCCCGTACTAGCCTACCCACAGTTCTAGAAAAACTGCTGAGTAACACACATAGACCTAAACAGGCGATATCCAATATTTACTTGGAAATACAATCATTGAATAGTAAAACTAAACCCAATATAATTATTAAATGGGAGGAGGATTTACACATGACCAAAGATAAAAAATGGTGGGATGGAATCTTTCACTCAGCATGCTCAGGCCTCTTGAGTGCAGATCTCAGGGAAAACACAATCAAAACGTTGTTCAGATGGTACCTAACTCCAGTTAAAACCCAACATATGTCCCCCACTAACAACAGACTCTGCTACAGGGGTTGCGGGGAAATAGGCTCCTACCAACATATGTGGTGGGACTGCACCATTATACAACCGATATGGGCTCAGTTGTCTTCCCTCCTAGGTTCAGTACTGGAGGAACAGATTCAACTGACACCTGCACAGGCCCTATTACACGTACCGCTACACCGATTTAATAAACACATAAACACATTCATCAAGATCACCTGCACGGTCACTAGAATGAGCATAGCCAAGTACTGGAAAATTAAAGCTCCCCCATGGGAGGAAGTTAAAAACAAAATAGCACTAACTTACCGCATGTACGAAACTGCCTCTAAAATCCTGGATTCTCAAACACAGTTTGAGAGAGTCTGGTTCTATTGGACACTTAACGGGAACCCTGCCACATAAACATTATAAGGTTATTCTCAAAACTAGAATCAACTGGCCTTAATACTGGGGGGGGGGGGGCCTCGGCATCCTACTTTACTTTACTTTAGTCTTCTTTACCTAGCCAATCAAGGAGTAGTTCGCATAGCTCACACACTGACAACGGCTAGACACTTCATATACTTCCTATGATTTCTCTTCTTCTCTTCTTTTACCTTTCTTTTCACTACTTACCTTCTATTACACTAGAATCGTTACATGGTTTAAATTGCAGGCTGTTCAGTTTTTCTCTACAATGGGACAAAATCTGGCTTTCTAAGACTGATGATATGGACAAAGATAGGTGCAGGGCCTGGTCCTCAGGTTCTTGTTTGGACTGATACCTTTTCAACATTATATGACATTAACAGAGATTAAGAGTTTTTAAAGCTATCCTGCTCATTCTGTATATGTCTATAAACCTTTTGTTAATAAGCCAGAAATGATTGTTGTAACATGATGAACCATGGTTTTTGTTTCTTCTCTCTGATTTAATATACCAATAAAAACGATTTAAACATAAAAGTACAGTTACACTCATAACACTGTGTAATAAAAATGATAAAAAAAAAATTGCAATAAAAGTTATAAGGGCTGATAGATATGAGGTCTCAGGTGTTAGAAAAATAAAGACTGCAAAGGGCTTTAACATATAAATACATACATATGCATGTCTAAATATATATATGTATGTATATATAAAGGCGTACCTCAGAGATATTGTGGGTTCGGTTCCAGACCACTGCAATAAAGTGAGTCGCATTCATTTTTTGTTTCACAGTGCTTATACAAGTTATGTTTACACTATACTGTAGTTTATTAAGTGTACAATAGAATTATGTTTTTAAAAAAAAACAAACAATGTAAATACCTTGATTAAAAAATACTTTATTGCTAAAAAATGCTAACCATCATCTGAGTCTTCAGTGAGTCATAATCTTTTTGCTGGTGGTGTGTATATATAGGTGTGTATGTATGTTTATTCATGTGCATTTACGTGTTTATTTGTGTATAGCCTTGCTCAACAAAGGGTTGCCACAAACCTTCAATTTGTATAAAGAGCAATATCTGTGAAGTACAATAAAGAGAAGCGCAATAAAATGAGGTATGCCTGTATATTTATGTTTGTACGTATGTATTTAATTGTTTATATGTGTATATATATGTATTTACAGACATATACACACATATAAACACATTAATAGATATGTATACATATACAGTACAGACATATGTATAAGTGCTACGAAGACAATAGAAGCACAAAACGGCTTAATAGATTTAATTAATAACAAATAGTGCAATAACACATAAGCACTTACATAAAAAAATTGAAATTACAGCATCCATAAAAAAAGTTTAATTCCCTAGTGAAGTTAAGCAGTCGTGTTCTGGGTCCCACTATCAACTCGACCTCCAGGATCTTACTTGCGCCGACCACGAGCGAGGTGGCGTCTGATTTCACAGCTGACAGTTAACCGGAGTGTCCCCCAGCAAATGGGTAATTCTCAGTCCAAACAGATATCGATCATACCAGCTATGGCTAAAAAAAAAAAACTATGCGTTTCGTCTGGATCCCAGTCGGACTTTTTGGGTACTTGACCGTTAGTTTTCAATCAACTGTCAAATAAACTTGAAAAAGTCCGTCCAGGATCCGAACGAAATGTGTAGGGTTATTTTTAGCAATGCTGGTGTGATTGGTAGCTGTTTGGACCGAGGATCACCGTTTGCTGGGGGACACTCCGGTTAACTGTCAGCTGTGACGTCAGACGCCACCTCGCTCATGGTCGGTGCAAGTAAGATCCTTGAGGTTGAGAGTGGGACCCAGAACACGGCTGCTTAACTCACCAGGGAATTCAACTTTTTATGAATGCTGTATTTTTAAAGTTTTAATGCAAGTGCTTATGTGTTATTGCACTACTTTGTTATTGATTAAATATATTGCGCTTCTCCTATTGTCTTCGTAGTGTATCATCTCCTTTGGTTTGTGGAAATACCACTTAATGAGAGCTGCATCGGCTGGTAGAGACTAAAGTACCTCAATTTGGACATTTTTCTTTGCCCCTAAACTGGACTATTGTGGCACTTCTTTAGACTGTTTGTACTACAAGGTAATATTGTGCCATCTACCATGATATATTTCTAGCTCTTTATTAGAGCTCATTGTATAACATTGTTATTATTGCAAGGGAGATCCGTTAGTGTACTAACGCTGATTTATTCTTGTGTCATCTGTATAAGTGCATTGAAGCACTGCAGTCAAGAAGCTGAAAACATTAAAATCATATTTATGCAATATTAATATTTAATAAAGTGTTTATGTATTTACAGTAAATATTTCACATTCCAGTGTTCCTCACTTAGGCGAATATATTCTATGTATTTTTACACACACACAAATATATATATATATATATAAATAATGAAATTATGCGTCTGATGTATGCAATGCCTTGCGGCTCCTTTATCAGTGGAAAGTATAAGGCTCCGGGGCAAAAGAATGTACAATGCTAGTATAGTTCACGCTTGATAACAGGTTATTTCAGAATGCTGGTATTGTAGCAACCTGTATAGTATATGTGTTTAAGTAGGTTAATACCGCACTTATGTTTATACCAAGCTCTATTGTAACAAAGTGACAACTTTTTCAATGTAATCATTCAATTGTAGCATCACTGTAATTAGCATATTGTACATATGGCATGCAGTCAATATATCACTCACCCAGTTGTGTCAGTAAATGTGCTTCTCAAGCTGGTCCCCGGTTCACACAGCCTAATCCAAGCTGGGCTCTTAGTGCAATCTGTAAGCATGCCTTGGGAGCCTTTAGGATTTACAGGGGTTACAGCTGTTCCTTCTGTGTGTAGAAACCAGGTGAGCAGACATAAACGGCCGATATGGCGGACAAGCCAACTCCACTTGAAATACTCAACAAAAGCATAGAATTTCACCTCCAGTGATGAAATGAATCAGCCGTTTAATGTGCCAAAGTTAAAAGGTATAAAACATAACTTTTATTAGCTTATGCAGGTAAAAATTAATGGTACATATTTCAATATCACAGCTAGTAAACCAGTTAGCTCTTATTCACCGCTCCAACATGTTTCATGCAGTGCCGGTTTAGGCACGAAACATGTTGGAGCGGTGAATAATTACCTGCATAAGCTAATAAAAGTTATGTTTTATACCTTTAACTTTGGCACATTGGACGGTTGATTCATGTCATCGCTGGAGGTGAAATTCTATGATATATATATATATATATATATATATATACACATATATATACACACACACACACACATACACAGTGGATATAAAAAGTCTACACACCCCTGTTAAAATGTCAGGCTTCTGTGATGTAAAAAAATGAGACAAAGATAAATCATTTCAGAACTTTTTCCACCTTTAACCCCTTAATGACAACTGACGTACCAAGTACGTCATGCATTAACAAGCAGTTAATGACAATGGACGTACCTGGTACGTCAGTTGTCTAACAGAGTGCAGGAAGTGATCACAATCACTTCCAGCAGCTCTGAGGGTATTGCAGTGATGCCTCGATATGGAGGCATCCTGCAATACCCCTTTACAAGACTCCGATGCAGAGAGAGCCACTCTGTGGCCCTCTCTGCACCGGTAGTGATGGTGCCGATGGTGCCTTTGTCCGGTGGGAGGAGGGAGCGCGTGCGTGCACGGTGCGCACGTGCACGGGTGTGCGTGTGCACGTGGGCGCGCGTGCACGTGGGCGCGCGTGCACGTGCGCGCATTAGCCACACTGACACCAATGAAAAAGGAAGGGGAATTTTTTTTTTTTTTTTACATTTAAAAGGATCTGGGAGGGGGTGGAGGGGCTGCTACACTACAGAAATAATTAAACATACAAATAAAAGTTATAAATAAAATTAAAATAGTTTGGTTTGTGGGGCCAAACTGGGTACTGGCAGACAGCTGCCAGTACCCAAGATGGCGGTAATTAGGTAGGGGAGAGGGTTAGAGAGCTGGAGGGGGGGGGATCAGGGAGGTTGGTGCTAAGGCAGGGGTCCATCACAACTAAAATATTTTATAATTTTTATTTAAAAAAAAAAAAAAAAACTCTTTTATTTAGTACTGGCAGACTTTCTGCCAGTACTTAAGATGGCGGTAACAATTGTGGGGTGGGGGAGGGAAGAGAGCTGTTTGGGAGGGATCAGGGGGTGGGATGTGTCAGGTGGGAGGCTGATCTCTAAAATTAACCATGCAAGCTCCCTACAAGCTACCTAATTTAACCCCTTCACTGCTGGGCATAATTCACGTGTGGTGCGCAGCAGCATTTAGCGGCCTTCTAATTACCAAAAAGCAACGCCAAAGCCATATAAATCTGCTATTTCCGAACAAAGGGGATCCCAGAGAAGCTTTTACAACAATTTCTGCCATAATAGCACAAGCTGTTTGTAAATAATTTCAGTGAGAAACCTAAAATTGTGAAAAATGTTAAGTTTTTTTTTTTTATTTGCTCGCATTTGGCGGTGAAATTGTGGCATAAAATATACCAAAATGGGCCTAGATCAATACTTGGGGTTGTCTACTACACTAAAGCTAAAATTAACCCTACAAGCTCCCTACAAGCTCCCTAATTAACCCCTTCACTCCTGGGCATAAAACATGTGTGGTGTGCAGCGGCATTTAGCGGCCTTCTAATTACCAAAAAGCAACCACAAAGCCATATAAATCTGTTATTTCTGAAAAAGGGGATCCCAGAGAAGCATTTACAACCATTTGTGCCTTAATTGCAGAAGCTGTTTGTAAATAATTTCAGTGGGAAACCTAAAGTTTGTGACAAAATTTGTGAAAAAGTGAACTTTTTTTTTTTTTTTATCGCATTTGGCGGTGAAATGGTGGCATGAAATATACCAAAATGGGCCTAGATCAATACTTTGGGATGTCTTCTAAAACAAAATATATACATGTCAAGGGATATTCAGGTATTCCTGACAGATATCAGGGTTCCAATGTAACTAGCGCTAATTTTAAAAAAAAGTGGTTTGGAAATAGCAAAGTGCTACTTGTATTTATTGCCCCATAAATTGCAAAAAAAGCAAAGAACATGTAAACATTGGGTATTTCTAAACTCAGGACAAAATTTATAAGCTATTTAGCATGGGTGTTTTTTGGTGATTGTAGATGTGTAACAGATTTTGGGGGTCAAAGTTAGAAAAAGTGTGTTTTTTTCCATTTTTTCCTCATATTTTATCATTTTTTTTTTAGTAAATTATAAGATATGATGAAAATAATGGTATCTTTAGAAAGTCCATTTAATGACGAGAAAAACGGTATATAATATGTGTGGGTACAGTAAACGAGTAAGAGGAAAATTACAGCTAAACGCAAACACTGCAGAAATGTAAAAATAGCCATTGTCATTAAGGGTAAGAAAATTGAAAAATGGTCCGGTCATTAAGGGGTTAATGTGACCTATAAACTATACAACTCAATTGAAAAACAAACTGAAATCTTTTAGGTGGAGGGAAGAAAACAAAAAAAACTAAAATAATGTGGTTGCATAAGTGTCTTATAACTGGGGATGTAGCTGTGTTCAGAATTAAGCAATCACATTCAAAATCATGTTAAATAGGAGTCAGCATACACCTGTCATCATTTAAAGTGCCTCTGATTAACCCCAAATAAAGTTCAGCTGCTCTAGTTGGTCTTTCCTGAACTTTTCTTAGTCGCATCCCACAGCAAAAGCCATGGTCCACAGAGAGCTTCCAAAGCATCAGAGGGATCTCATTGTTAAAAGGTATCAGTCAGGAGAAGGGTACAAAAGAATTTCCACGGCATTAGATATACCATGGAACACAGTGAAGACAGTCATAATCAAGTGGAGAAAATATGGCACAACAGTGACATGACCAAGAACTGGACATCCCTCCAAAATTGATGAAAAGACGAGAAGAAAACTGGTCTGGGAGGCTACCAAGAGGCCTACAGCAACATTAAAGGAGCTTCAGGAATATCTGGCAAGTACTGGCTGTGTGGTACATGTGACAACAATCTCCCGTATTCTTCATATGTCTGGGCTATGGGGCAGAGTGGCAAGACGAAAGCCTTTTCTTACGAAGAAAAACATACAAGCCAGGCTACATTTTGCGAAAACACATCTGAAGTTTCCCAAAAGCATGTGGGAAAAGGTGTTATGGTCTGATGAAACCAAGGTTGAACTTTTTGGCCATAATTACAAAAAGATATGTTTGGCACAAAAACAACACTGCACATAACCAAAAGTACACCATACCCACAGTGAAGTATGGTGGTGGCAGCATCATGCTTTGGGGTTGTTTTTCTTCAGCTGGAACTGGGGCCTTAGTTTAAGATAGAGGGAATTATGAACAGTTCCAAATACCAGTCAATATTGGCACAAAATCTTCAGGCTTCTGCTAAAAAGCTGAACATGAAGAGGAACTTCATCTTTCAGCATGACAACGACCCAAAGCATACATCCAAATCAACAAAGGAATGGCTTCACCAGAAGAAGATTAAAGTTTTGGAATGGCTCAGCCAGAGCCCAGACCTGAATCCGATTGAAAATATGTGGGGTGATCTGAAGAGGGCTGTGCACAGGAGATGCCCTTGCAATCTGACAGATTTGGAGTGTTTTTGCAAAGAAGAGTGGGCAAATCTTGCCAAGTCAAAATGGCCATGCTGATAGACTCATACCAAAAAGACTGAGTGCTGTAATAAAATCAAAAGGTGCTTCAACAAAGTATTAGTTTAAGGGTGTGCACACTTATGCAACCATCTTTTATTTTTATATTTTTTCTTCCCTCTACCTAAAAGATTTCAGTTTGTTTTTCAATTGAGTTGTACAGTTTATAGGTCACATTAAAGGTGGAAAAAGTTCTGAAATAATTTATCTTTGTCTCAGTTTTTTTACATCACAGAAACCTGACATTTTAACAGGGGTGTGTAGACTTTTTATATCCACTGTATATAAACACACACACACACATATATATATATAGAAAAAAAAGAGTCTGGATAGAGGCTCAAAACAAGATGCCACTTTATTCAAATAAAAAAAAGTCAAGTATATGACAGCAGGTAAAAAGCAGATATGGCTATGTTGTGGGGCCATTAGGAAGGCTATAATGGGCTGCGTCTGACGCATTTTCAGCTCCTATGGAGTCGTATGCAAAAGTTTAGGCACCTCTGACAATTTCCATGATTTTCATTTATAAATAATTGGGTGTTTGGATCAGCAATTTCATTTTGATCTATCAAATAACTGAAGGACACAGTAATATTTCAGTAGTGAAATGAGGTTTATTGGATTAACAGAAAATGTGCAATATGCATCCAAACAAAATTAGACAGGCGTATAAATTGGGGCACCCTTGTCATTTTGAATACCTGTAACTACCTAGCACTGATTAATTGGAACACACAATTGGTTTAGTGAGCCCATCAAGCATTGAACTTCATAGACAGGTGCATCCAATCATGAGAAAAGGTATTTAAGGTGGCCAATTGCAAGTTGTTGTTCTCTTTGACTCTCCTCTGAAGAGTGGCAACATGGGGGCCTCAAAACAACTCTCAAATAACCTGAAAACAAAGATTGTTCAACATTATGGTTTAGGGGAAGGCTACAAAAAGCTATCACAGAGATTTAAGCTGTCATTGTCCAATGTGAGGAATATAGTGAGGAAATGGAAGACCACAGGCACAGTTCTTAAGGCCAGAAGTGGCAAGAGAAGTAAAATATCGGAGAGGCAAAGGATGGTGAGAACAGTCAAAAACAGCCAACCGACCACCTCCAAAGACCTACAACATCATCTTGCTGCAGATGGTATCACTGTGCATTGATCAACAATTTAGCGCACTTTGCACAAGGAGAAGCTGTATGGGAGAGTGATACGGAAGAAGCCTTTTCTGCACACACGCCAGAGTGGCTTGAGGTATGCAAACGCACATTTGGACAAGCCAGCTTCATTGTGGAAGACAGTGCTGTGGACTGATGAAACAAAGATTGAGTTATTTGGTCATAACAAGGGGCATTATGCATGGCGGCAAAAGAACACAGCGTTCCAAAACAAACACTTGCTACCCACAGTAAAATTTGGTGGATGTTCCATCATGCTGTGGGGCTGTGTGGCCAGTGCCGGTACTGGGAATCTTGTTAAAATTGAGGGTCGAATGGATTCCACTCAATATCAGCAGATACTTGAGAATAATGTTGAGGAATCAGTTACAAAGTTGAAGTTACGCTGGGGCTGGATCTTTCATCAAGACAACGACCCAAAACACTGCTCATTTATGCAGAGGAACAAGTACAATGTTGTGGAAAGGCCATCCCAGTCCCCAGACCTGAATATCATTGAAAATCTGGGGGGTGATTTGAAGCGGGCTGTCCATGCTCGGCAACCATCAAACCTAACTGAACTGGAGATGTTTTGCAAGGAGGAATGGTCAAAAAACATAATTTATGTAAGAACTTACCTGATAAATTAATTTCTTTCATATTAGCAAGAGTCCATGAGCTAGTGACGTATGGGATATACATTCCTACCAGGAGGGGCAAAGTTTCCCAAACCTCAAAATGCCTATAAATACACCCCTCACCACACCCACAAATCAGTTTAACGAATAGCCAAGAAGTGGGGTGATAAGAAAAAAGTGCGAAAGCATAAAAAATAAGGAATTGGAACAATTGTGCTTTATACAAAAAAATCATAACCACCACAAAAAAAGGGTGGGCCTCATGGACTCTTGCTAATATGAAAGAAATGAATTTATCAGGTAAGTTCTTACATAAATTATGTTTTCTTTCATGTAATTAGCAAGAGTCCATGAGCTAGTGACGTATGGGATAATGAATACCCAAGATGTGGATCTTCCACGCAAGAGTCACTAGAGAGGGAGGGATAAAATAAAGACAGCCAATTCCGCTGAAAATAATCCACACCCAAAACAAAGTTTAAATCTCATAATGAAAAAAACTGAAAATATAAGCAGAAGAATCAAACTGAAACAGCTGCCTGAAGTACTTTTCTACCAAAGACTGCTTCTGAGGAAGAAAACACATCAACATGGTAGAATTTAGTTAAAGTATGCAAAGAAGACCAAGTTGCTGCTTTGCAAATCTGATCAACTGAAGCTTCATTCCTAAATGCCCAGGAAGTAGAGACTGACCTAGTTGAATGAGCTGTAATCCTTTGAGGCGGAGTTCTACCTGACTCAACATAAACATGATGAACCAAAGACTTTAACCACGATGCCAAAGAAATGGCAGAAGCCTTCTGACCTTTCCTTAAACCAGAAAAGATAACAAATAGACTAGAAGTCTTCCGGAAATCTTAGTAGCTTCAACATAATATTTCAAAGCACTAACTACATCTAAAGAATGCAACAATCTTTCCTTAGAGATCTTAGGATTAGGAAACAATGAAGGAACTACAATTTCTCTACTAATGTTGTTAGAAATCACAACCTTAGGTAAAAATTAAAATGAAGTTTGCAAAACCGCCTTATCCTGATGAAAAATCAGAAAAGGAGACTCACAAGAAAGAGCAGATAATTCAGAAACTCTTCTAGCAGAAGAGATGGCCAAAAGAAACAAAACTTTCCAAGAAAGTAATTTAATATCCAGCGAATGCCTAGGTTCAAACGGAGGAGCTTGAAGAGCCCCTAGAACCAAATTCCAACTCCAAGGAGAAATTGACTTAATAACAGGTTTTATACGAACCAAAGCTTGTAAAAAACAATAAATATCAGGAAGACTAGCAATCTTTCTGTGAAAAAGAACAGAAAGAGCAGAGATTTGTCCTTTCAAGGAACTTGCAGACAAACCTTTATCCAGACCATCCTGAAGAAACTGTAAAATTCTAGAAATTCTAAAAGAATGCCAAGAAAAATGATGAGAAGAACACCAAGAAATGTAAGTCTTCCAGACTCGATAATATATCATCCTAGATACAGATTTACGAGCCTGTAACATAGTATTAATTACGAAGTCAGAGAAACCTCTATGACTGAGAATCAAGTGTTCAATCTCCATACCTTCAAATTTAAGGATTTGAGATCCTGATGGAAAAAAAGGACCTTACGATAGAAGGTCTGGTCTTAACGGAAGAGTCCACGGTTCGCAAGTAGCCATCCGGACAAAATCCGCATACCAAAACCTGTGAGGCCATGCTGGAGCCACCAGCAGAATAAACGAACGCTCTTTTAGAATCTTGGAAAAAGAACTAGAGGCGGAAAGATATAAGCAGGATGATACTTCCAAGGAAGTGACAATGCATCCACTGCTTCCGCCTGAGGATCCCTGGATCTGGACAGATACCTGGGAAGCTTCTTGTTTAGATGAGAAGCCATCAGATCTATTTCTGGAAGTCCCCATATTTGAACAATCTGAAGAAATACCTCTGGGTGAAGAGACCATTCGCCCGGATGTAGCGTTTGGCGACTGAGATAATCCGCTTCCCAATTGTCTATACCTGGGATATGAACCGCAGAAATTAGACAGGAGCTGGATTCCGCCCATACAAGTATTCGAGAGACTTCTTTCATAGCCAGAGGACTGCGAGTTCCTCCTTGATGATTGACATATGCCACGGTTGTGACATTGTCCGTCTGGAAACAAATGAACGACTCTCTCTTTAGAAGAGGCCACGACTGAAGAGCTCTGAAAATTGCACGGAGTTCCAAAATGTTGATTGGTAATCTCTACAGCTCCCCAACCTGTCAGACTTGCATCTGTTGAGATCACAGTCTAGGTTGGAAGAACAAAAGAAGCCCCCTGAACTAAACGATGGTGGTCTGTCCACCACGTCAGAGAGTGTCGAACAATCGGTTTTAAAGATATTAATTGAGATATCTTTGTATAATCCCTGCACCACTGGTTCAGCATACAGAGCTGAAGAGGTCGCATGTGAAAACGAGCAAAGGGGATCGCGTCCAATGCAGCAGTCATAAGACCTATAATTTCCATGCATAAGGCTACTGAAGGGAAAGATTGAGACTGAAGGTTTCGACAAGCTGAAACCAATTTCAGACGTCTCTTGACCGTCAGAGACAGAGTCAAGGACACTGAATCTATCAGGAAACCTAAAAAGGTTACCCTTGTCTGAGGAATCAAACGAACTTTTTGGTAAATTGATCCTCCAACCATGTTCTTGAAGAAACAACACTTATAAAAGACTGGAAAGGTTCTTTCTAGTGAAAATGAGCAAAGGGAATTGAATCCAATGCTGTGGCCATAAGACCTAAAGCTTCTATGCATATATAGCAACTGAAGGAAATAATAGAGACTAAAAGGTACCGATAGACGGAACCCAATAAAATTATCCCTTGTCTGATAGAGACAAGGACAGTGACACAAACTATCTGGAAACCTAAAAAAGGTGACCCTTGTGTGAGGAATCAAGAGCTTTTGAAAAAAAGATCCTCTAACTATGTCCTGAAGAGCAAGTGAATCATATGAGATTCCGCATCCTCAGAAAATAATCTGAATGAAAACAGAAAAATGAAAATATGCATTTATTGTAACTAATGAAAACAAATAATGCTATCAATGACCATAAAAAGGCAAAATAGTTTGAATAAAAACTCCAAAACCCGGTTCCTCAAAAGGAACTGGAAGAAATACCCCAGAAGATTCCAGGTCTGAGCAGCGCTTGAACCCCATGGGTGCCCAGCCATGCTTCAACAGTACCCAAAATATATAGGACAGAAATACAGTTAAAGAAAGTGTTAGCCTTACTGGAATAAAATCAAAGAAATTTGGACAAAATAAATTTCAAAGAAGTCTTAACCTGCCCCTTACCAGCCAAGCTGGAAGACGGCACGTACATCGCAATATTAGGGAGCAGATTTCGAACTCCAATTATAAACATGTTACTTGGGAAAGAACTCAGGAATTCGTTCCTTAATAAGAACAACCAAACTAGTATAAGCTTAAAGTTTTAGTCTTAGAACTCAATCTTGAAGCCCAGAGTAACAGTTAAGAATTGAATCCAATTATAAAACAAATAATTGATTATCTTAGAACAAAAGAAATATGGATTTTTTATTTTTTTTTTAAAAATCACAAAATTCTTCTAGCTAAAAAAGCTAAAGACATAGATTAACCCTAATTTGCGAAAATATTCAATAAAATGAAGACACAAATGAAATTATTAGCATGATAGTCCAGTTTAAAGGACCAGCCAATACAGTGGACTTGCATAATCAATAAATGCAACAGCACCTAGTCTAGTAAATGTTGTCCCTTTAACAATGCTAAAATAAATCATAATCTGATACTTGATCTTAAAGTAAACAGAGAAAATGAAGCAATTGCAATATCCAAATAAATCACAGGACCAAGAAAAGTACCTGAAACTAAATAATTTTCCATAAATAAGATACAACTATCTAAAGGAAAATAAATACTATTTTGCTATAGAAACAATAGCATAATTAGTAGAATTAGAGATAGCCCCAATAAATTTGAGAACCCTCCAAATTGAATTTAACTGCTGGCAAAGAATCAAAATTTATGCTTACCTGATAAATTCCTTTCTCCTGTAGTGTAGTCAGTCCACGGGTCATCCATTACTTATGGGATTATAACTCCTCCCTAACAGGAAGTGCAAGAGGATCACCCAAGCAGAGCTGCTATATAGCTCCTCCCCTCTACGTCATACCCAGTCATTCGACCGAAAACCAAACGAGAAAGGAGAAACTATAGGGTGCAGTGGTGACTGGAGTATAATTTAAAAATTTAGGCCTGCCATAAAAAACAGGGCGGGCCGTGGACTGACTACACTACAGGAGAAAGGAATTCATCAGGTAAGCATAAATTTTGATTTCTCCTGTTAAGTGTAGTCAGTCCACGGGTCATCCATTACTTATGGGATACCAATACCAAAGCTAAAAGTACACGGATGACGGGAGGGACAGGCAGGCTCATTACACGGAAGGAACCACTGCCTGAAGAACCTTTCTCCCAAAAACAGCCTCCGAAGAAGCAAAAGTGTCAAATTTGTAAAATTTGGAAAAAAAGTGTGAAGTGAAGACCAAGTTGCAGCCTTGCAAATCTGTTCAACAGAGGCCTCATTCTTAAAGGCCCAGGTGGAAGCCACAGCTCTGGTGGAATGAGCTGTAATTCTTTCAGGAGGCTGCTGTCCAGCAGTCTCATAGGCTAAACGTATTATGCTGCGAAGCCAGAAGGAGAGAGAGGTAGCCGAAGCCTTTTGACCTCTCCTCTGTCCAGAGTAAACGACAAACAGGGAAGAAGTTTGTCGAAAATCTTTAGTTGCCTGCAAATAAAATTTCAGGGCACGGACAACGTCCAGATTGTGCAAAAGTCGTTCCTTCTTTGAAGAAGGGTTAGGGCACAATGATGGAACAACAATCTCTTGATTGATATTCCTGTTAGTGACTACCTTAGGTAAGAACCCAGGTTTAGTACGCAGAACTACCTTGTCTGAATGGAAAATCAGATAAGGGGAATCACAATGTAAGGCCGATAACTCAGAGACTCTTCGAGCCGAGGAAATAGCCATTAAAAACAGAACTTTCCAAGATAACAGCTTGATATCAATGGAATGAAGGGGTTCAAACGGAACACCCTGTAAAACGTTAAGAACTAAGTTTAAGCTCCACGGCGGAGCAACAGTCTTAAACACAGGCTTAATCCTGGCCAAAGCCTGACAAAAAGCCTGAACGTCTGGAATTTCTGACAGACGTTTGTGTAAAAGGATGGACAAAGCTGAGATCTGTCCCTTTAACGAACTAGCGGATAAACCCTTTTCTAAACCTTCTTGTAGAAAAGACAATATCCTAGGAATCCTAACCTTACTCCATGAGTAACTCTTGGATTCGCACAAATGCAAGTATTTGCGCCATATCTTATGGTAAATTTTCCTGGCAACAGGCTTCCTAGCCTGTATTAAGGTATCAATCACTGACTCCGAGAATCCACGCTTTGATAGAATCAAGCGTTCAATCTCCATGCAGTCAGCCTCAGAGAAATTAGATTTGGATGTTTGAAAGGACCCTGCACCAGAAGGTCCTGTCTCAGAGGTAGAGACCATGGTGGACAGGACGACATGTCCACTAGGTCTGCATACCAGGTCCTGCGTGGCCACGCAGGTGCTATTAGAATCACCGATGCTCTCTCCTGTTTGATCCTGGCAATCAATCGAGGAAGCATCGGGAAGGGTGGAAACACATAAGCCATGTTGAAGGCCCAAGGTGCTGTCAGAGCATCTATCAGAACTGCTCCCGGGTCTCTGGACCTGGATCCGTAACAAGGAAGTTTGGCGTTCTGGCGAGACGCCATGAGATCCAGATCTGGTTTGCCCCAACTCCGAAGTATTTGGGCAAAGACCCCCGGATGAAGTTCCCACTCCCCCGGATGAAAATTCTGGCGACTTAGAAAGTCCGCTTCCCAGTTCTCCACGCCTGGGATGTGGATTGCTGATAGGTGGCAAGAGTGCGACTCTGCCCAGTGAATTATCTTTGAGACTTCCATCATCGCTAGGGAACTCCTTGTCACTCCCTGATGGTTGATGTAAGCCACAGTCGTGATGTTGTCCGACTGAAACCTGATGAACCTCAGAGTTGCTAACTGAGGCCAAGCCAGAAGGGCATTGAAAACTGCTCTCAATTCCAGAATATTTATGGGAAGGAGACTCTCCTCCTGAGTCCATGATCCCTGAGCCTTCAGGGAGTTCCAGACAGCGCCCCAACCTATCAGGCTGGCGTCTGTTACAATAGTCCAATCTGGCCTGCTGAAAGGCATCCCCTTGGACAGATGTGGCCAAGAGAGCCACCATAGAAGAGAATTTCTGGTCTCTTGATCCAGATTCAGCATAGGGGACAAATCTGAGTAATCCCCATTCCACTGACTTAGCATGCACAATTGCAGTGGTCTGAGATGCAGGCGTGCAAAGGGTACTATGTCCATTGCCGCTACCATTAAACCGATTACCTCCATGCATTGAGCCACTGACGGGTGTGGAATGGAATGAAGGACACGGCAAGCATTTAGAAGTTTTGTTAATCTGTCTTCTGTCAGGTAAATTTTCATTTCTACAGAATCTATAAGAGTCCCTAAGAAGGGAACTCTTGTGAGTGGCAATAGAGAACTCTTTTCTTCGTTCACTTTCCACCCATGTGACCTTAGAAATGCCAGTACAAACTCTGTATGAGACTTGGCAGTTTGGAAACTTGACGCTTGTATCAGAATGTCGTCTAGGTACGGAGCTACCGATATTCCTCGCGGTCTTAGTACCGCCAGAAGAGAACCCAGAACCTTTGTAAAGATTCTTGGAGCAGTAGCTAACCCAAAGGGAAGAGCTACAAACTGGTAATGCCTGTCTAGGAAGGCAAACCTTAGGTACCGGTAATGATCTTTGTGAATCGGTATGTGAAGGTAGGCATCCTTTAAATCCACTGTGGTCATGTACTGACCCTTTTGGATCATGGGTAAGATTGTCCGAATAGTTTCCATTTTGAACGATGGAACTCTTAGGAATTTGTTTAGGATCTTTAAATCCAAGATTGGTCTGAAGGTTCCCTCTTTCTTGGGAACCACAAACAGATTTGAGTAAAACCCTTGCCCGTGTTCCGACCGTGGAACCGGGTGGATCACTCCCATTAGTAAAAGATCTTGTACACAGCGTAGAAACGCGTCTTTCTTTATCTGGTTTGTTGACAACCTTGAAAGATGAAATCTCCCTTTTGGAGGAGAAGCTTTGAAGTCCAGAAGATATCCCTGAGATATGATCTCTAACGCCCAGGGATCCTGGATATCTCTTGCCCAAGCCTGGGCGAAGAGAGAAAGTCTGCCCCCTACTAGATCCGTTTCCGGATTGGGGGCCCTCACTTCATGCTGTCTTAGGGGCAGCAGCAGGTTTTCTGGCGTGCTTGCCCTTGTTCCAGGTCTGGTTACGTTTCCAGCCCTGTCTGTAGCGAGCAACAGTTCCTTCCTGTTTTGGAGCGGAGGAAGTTGATGCTGCTCCTGCCTTGAAGTTACGAAAGGCACGAAAATTAGACTGTCTAGCCCTTGGTTTGGCTCTGTCTTGAGGCAGGGCATGGCCCTTACCTCCGGTAATGTCAGCGATAATTTCCTTCAAACCGGGCCCGAATAATGTCTGCCCTTTGAAAGGTATGTTTAGCAATTTAGATTTAGAAGTTACATCGGCTGACCAGGATTTTAGCCACAGCGCTCTGCGCGCCTGAATGGCAAATCCGGAATTCTTAGCCGTAAGCTTAGTTAGATGTACTACGGCATCAGAAATAAATGAATTAGCTAGCTTAAGTGCTTTAAGCTTGTGTGTAATCTCATCCAATGGAGCTGTGTCAAGGGTCTCTTCCAGAGACTCAAACCAGAATACCGCCGCAGCCGTGACAGGCGCAATGCATGCAAGGGGTTGCAATATAAAACCTTGTTGAACAAACATTTTCTTAAGGTAACCCTCTAATTTTTTATCCATTGGATCTGAAAAGGCACAGCTATCCTCCACCGGGATAGTGGTACGCTTAGCTAAAGTAGAAACTGCTCCCTCCACCTTAGGGACCGTCTGCCATAAGTCTCGTGTGGTGGCGTCTATTGGAAACATTTTTCTAAATATAGGAGGGGGTGAGAAAGGCACACCGGGTTTATCCCACTCCTTGTTAACAATTTCTGTAAGTCTTTTAGGTATAGGAAAAACGTCAGTACACGTTGGTACCGCAAAATATTTATCCAACCTACATATTTTCTCTGGTATTGCAACCGTGTTACAATCATTCAGAGCCGCTAACACCTCCCCTAGTAACACGCGGAGGTTCTCAAGCTTAAATTTAAAATTTGAAATGTCTGAATCCAGTTTATTTGGATCAGATCCGTCACCCACAGAATGAAGCTCTCCGTCTTCATGTTCTGCAAATTGTGACGCAGTATCAGACATGGCTCTAGTATTATCAGCGCACTCTGTTCTCACCCCAGAGTGGTCTCGTTTACCCCTAAGTTCTGGTAATTTAGATAAAACTTCAGTCATAACATTAGCCATGTCTTGCAAGGTGATTTGTAATGGCCGCCCTGATGTACTTGGCGTTACAATATCACGCACCTCCTGAGCGGGAGATGCAGGTACTGACACGTGAGGCAAGTTAGTCGGCATAACTTCCCCCTCGTTGTCTGGTGAATTTTTCTTAACATGTACAGATTGGCTTTTATTTAAAGTAGCATCAATGCAATTAGTACATAAATTTCTATTGGGCTCCACATTGGCTTTTGAACATATTGCACAAAGAGATTCCTCTGTGTCAGACATGTTTAAACAAACTATCAATTAGACTAGCAAGCTTGGAAAATACTTTTCAAATGAATTTACAAGCAATATGAAAAAAACGTCACTGTGCCTTTCAGAAGCACACAAAAACTGTCACAGTTGAGATAACAATGAACCGGATTAGTTATATCAATCAATTTTTCACATGAAATGCATTAATTTAGCAAAGGATTGTACCCATTAGTAAATGGATTATTAACCCCTTAATACCAAAAAAACGGATAACAATAAAAATATATACGTTTTTATCACAGTCAAAACACAGTCTCACAGGTCCTCAAACTAGTTTTGGAGACCCCTGAGCTCTGTAGAGACGTCCTGGATCATGCAAGGAGAATAAGGCAGACTGTGACTGAATTTTTAATGCGTAGTAAAAGCGCCAAAATAAGCCCCTCCCACTCATAATACAACAGTGGGGAAGCTCAGTAAACTGATTTTATTCAAAAACAAACGACAGCCAAGTGGAAAATAATGCCCATAAAATTTTTCACCAAGTACCTCAGAGAGAAAAACGATTAACCTGCCAGTAAACGTTTTAAATATAAATATATGAAATGATATTAAAAGCCTGTTGCTAGTCGCTATCACTGCAGAAAGGCTATAAGTTATATGTATACAGTATTTTCTTAGTGAAGAACCATTCCCCAGAAATACTTTAGTGCCAACATACATATATATCAGCCTGATACCAGTTGCTACTACTGCATTTAAGGCTGTACTTACATTATATCGGTATTAGCAGTATTTTCTCAGTCAATTCCATTCCTTAGAAAATAATATACTGCAACATACCTCTTTGCAGGTGAACCCTGCCCGCTGTCCCCTGTTCTGAAGTTACCTCACTCCTCAGAATGGCCGAGAACAGCAAATGGATCTTAGTTACGTCCGCTAAGATCATACACAAACTCAGGTAGATTCTTCTTCTAATGCTGCCTGAGAAAAAACAACACACTCCTGTGCCGTTTAAAATAATAAACTTTTGATTGAAGAAATAAAACTAAGTTTTAATAACCACTGTCCTCTCACACATCCTATCAGTTAGGTGCAAGAGAATGACTGGGTATGACGTAGAGGGGAGGAGCTATATAGCAGCTCTGCTTGGGTGATCCTCTTGCACTTCCTGTTAGGGAGGAGTTATAATCCCATAAGTAATGGATGACCCGTGGACTGACTACACTTAACAGGAGAAATATAGTTTAAAACCTTTGAAGAAGGAATAAAAGAAAATTCTCAGCCTATTCCATTCCCTAGTATGGGGAATTGGAAAGAAAACCTCTGAAAACACAGAAGAAATAAATAGGCAGAAATAATGTCAGCTAGTCTTAAATAACTAGTTACCTTAATATCCAAAATAATCAACACCTTTTCAACAAAGAACAAATGTACTTTAATAATAGAAAAATAATAAAAAACTAGATTTGTTAGTGTCAATATCTGATGAAGAAAATTTCTGAAAGAGAAAAAAACATCATCAGAGAAGGATAAATCAGTATGTTGTTGGTCATTTGAAACTTCAATAATTAAAAAAGAAGTGAAAAAGACCTAAAAATTTTATTAGAAGGCACGAAGTCAGACAAAGCCTTTAAAATAGAATCGGAAAAATATTTCTTATAAATCTTCTAAATATTTCTTGTAAGAATGGAAATATATAAAGCATAAATACTAATGGATTCCGCATGTAAAAGTATATCATAATAACTTATTACAAACCATAGCTAAAGATAAACATTTATAACATTTAAAATAAATGAACTTAGCTTTGGTAGAACTGAAACTCAGTTAAGCGTTTTTCCAGAAGTGGCTTCTGATTCAGGGTCAATCTGAGACATCTTGCAATATGTAATAGAAAAAACAACATATAAAGCAAAATTGATCAAATTCCTTAAATGACAGTTTCAGGAATGGGAAAAAAATGCCAATGAACAAGCTTCTAGCAACCAGAAGCAATAAATAATGAGACTTAAATATTGTGGAGACAACAATGACGCTCGAATTTTTTAGCGCCAAAAAAGCCGCCCACATTATTTGGCGCCTAAATGCTTTTGGCGCCAAAAATGGCGCCACATCCGGTAACGCCGACATTTTTTGGAGCAAAAACGTCAAAAAAATGACGCAACTTCCAGCGACATCGGAAATTACAAGAAAATTTTTGCGCCAAGAAAGTCCGCGCCAAGAATGACGCAATAAAATGAAGCATTTTCAGCCCCCGCAAGCCTAACAGCCCACAGGGAAAAAGTCAAATTTTTAAGGTAAGAAAAAATTGATTTATTCATATGCATTATCCCAAATATGAAACTGACTGTCTGAAAATAAGGAACGTTGAACATCCTGAATCAATGCAAATAAATGTTTAAACACATATATTTAGAACTTTATATAAAAGTGCCCAACCATAGCTTAGAGTGTCACAGAAAATAAGACTTACTTAACCCAGGACACTCATCTACATGTAGTAGAAAGCCAAACCAGTACTGAAACGAGAATCAGTAGAGGTAATGGTATATATGAGTATATCGTCGATCTGAATAGGGAGGTAAGAGATGAATCTCTACGACCGATAACAGAGAACCTATGAAATAGACCCCATAGAAGGAGATCATTGAATTCAAATAGGCAATACTCTCTTCACATCCCTCTGACATTCACTGCACGCTGAGAGGAAAACCGGGCTCCAACCTGCTGCGGAGCGCATATCAACGTAGAATCTAGCACAAACTTACTTCACCACCTCCATGGGAGGCAAAGTTTGTAAAACTGATTTGTGGGTGTGGTGAGGGGTGTATTTATAGGCATTTTGAGGTTTGGGAAACTTTGCCCCTCCTGGTAGGAATGTATATCCCATACGTCACTAGCTCATGGACTCTTGCTAATTACATGAAAGAAATACCTTCATCCAGAATCCAGGAACTCATTACAGGCTATAGGAAGCGTTGAGGCTGTTATTTCTGCTACAGGAGGCTCTACTAAATATTGATGCAATATTTCTGTTGGGGTGCCCAAATTTATGCACCTGTCTAATTTCGTTTGGATGCATATTGCACATTTTCTGTTAATCCAATAAACTTCATTTCACTACTGCAATATTACTGTGTCCTTCAGTTATTTGATAGATCAAAATGAAATTGCTGATCCATGGGAATTGGCAGGGTGTCTAAACTTTTGCATGCAACTATATATATATATATATATATATATATATATATATATATATATATACACATACATACACACCTCACATTTTTGTAATTATTATATCTTTTTATATGACAACAATGAAGAAATGACACTTTACTACAATGTAAAGTAGTGAGTGTACAGCCTGTATAACAGTGTAAATTTGCTGTCCCCTCAAAATATCTCAACACACAGCCATTAATGTCTAAACCGTTGGCAACAAAAGAGAGTACACCCTTAAAGTGAAGGTCAATTTTCAGCAATGAGTGCCCGGTTTTTAAAAACAGGGGCACTTTCATTGATGAAAATTTACATTGCACCGAATTTGTAGAAATACTTACCTTTTACTTCTGCAAATCCGGATCGGCGATCCCAGCCTCAGTTCCTCTGTACTGATGTCAGAAATGACAAAACCGGCTTCCTCCAATCATGGCTTGCACCCCAGAGCGTCCATCTCGTGATACCCGGCTGTGATTGTAGGAAGACGGTTTCGTCATTGCTTAGGTTGTACAGCAGGAAGAAGAAGGCGGGGGATCATCGATCCGGCTTTGCAGAAGTAAAAGGTATTTCTACAAATCCGGTACAATGTAAATTTTCATCAATGAAAGTGCCCCTGTTTTTAAAAGTATTTTTAAAAACTGGGCACTCATTGCTGAAAATTGACCTTCACTTTAAGTGGAAATGTCCAAATTGGGTCCAATTAGCCATTTTCCTTCCCCAGGAGTCATGTGACTCATTAGTGTTAGTGGCACCTCATGGCAAAGAATTCTCTGAGGATCTGAAAAAAATAATTTTTGCTCTATATAAAGATGGCCTAGGCTATAAGAAGATTGCCAAGACCCTGAAACTGAGCTGCAGCATGGTGGAAAAGACCATACAGGGGTTTCACAGGACAGCTTCCACTCAGAACAGGCCTCACCATGGTCGACCAAAGAAGTTGAGTGCATGTGCTCAGTGTCATATCCAGATGTTGTCTTTGGGAAATAGACGCATGAGTTCTGCCAGCATTGCTGCAGAAGTTGAAGGGGTGGGGGGGGGTCAGCCTGTCAGTGCTCAGACCATACGCCACACACTGCATCAAATTGGTCTGTATGGATGTCGTCCCAGAAGTAAGCCTCTTCTAAATATGATGCACAAGAAAACCCGCAAACAGTTTGCTGAAGACAAGCAAAGGACATGGATTACTGGAACCATGGTCTGTGGTCCGATGAGACCAAGATAAACGTATTTGGTTCAGATGGTGTCAAGTGTGTGTGGCGGCAACCAGGTGAGGAGTACAAAGACAAGTGTGTCTTGCCTAAAGTCAAGCATGGTGGTGGGAGTGTCATGGTCTGCGCCTGCATGAGTGCTGCCGGCACTGGGGAGCTACAGTTCATTGAGGGAACCATGAATGTCAACATGTACTGTGACGTTCTGAAGCAGAGCATGATCCCCTCCCTTCGGAGACTGGGCCGCAGGGCAGTATTCCAACATTATAATGACCCCAAACACACCTCCAAGATGACCACTATCTTGCTAAAGAAGCTGAGGGTAAAGGTGATGGACTGGCCAAGTATGTCTCCAGACCTAAACGGGGAAGTGCAAGGTCTCTAACATCCACCAGCTACGTGATGTCGTCATGGAAGAGGACTCCAGTGGCAACCTGTGAAGCTCTGGTGAACTCCATGCCCAAGAGTGTTAAGGCAGTGCTTGAAAATAATGGTGGCCACACAAAATATTGACACTTTGGGCCCAATATGAACATTTCCACTTAAGGGTGTACTCACTTTTGTTGCAAACGGTTTAGACATTAATGGCTGTGTGTTGAGTTATTTAGAGGAGATAGCAAATGTACACTGTTATACAGGCTGTACACTCACTACTTTACATTGTAGCAAAGTGTCATTTCTTCAGTGTTGTCACATGAAAAGTTATAATAAAATATTTACAAAAATGTACTTTTGTGAGATACTGTGTATATATACACACAAACATATATATATATATATATACATATATATATATATATATATATATATATATATATATATATATATATATATATATATATATATATATATATATATATATATATATATATATATATATATATAATAGAAATTTCCTTATTTTCCAGGAAAACATACATGAAATGAGTTTGAATAGGAAATAAAATTCATTATTTCTCACCTTGTCAATGACTTTAAGTAAAATAATAATTGTGTCTTTCAAACTTTGCTTTTGTCAAAGAATCCTCCATGTGCAGCAATTACAGCTTTGCAGATCTTTGGCATTCTAGTCTTCCGTTTGTTGAGGTCATCTGATTCCTGAAGCACTTCCAACAAATTGAATTGGCTTGATGGGCACTTCTTACATACCATACAGTCAAGCTGCTCCCACAACAGCTCAATAGGGTTGAAATCTGGCAACTGTGCTGGCCTCTCCATTAAAGATTGAACACCAGCTACTTGATTGATTCTTCCCTAAATAGTGTTTGCATAGTTGTAGGAGGAAATTGGCTCCAATCAAGTGCCTAAGTGGCTAAATCCCTTAATTGCTGGATCTGGTTACTCACCAGCGCTGAAATGGTTAAAAAAATTACATTTTCTCAGACTTTAGAGGACACCTTAGGTCTTCTGTTTTCAAGAGCCCCTACCATTTCAAAGCAGATTCTCAGATCTGCTGTAAGGAAGGATTGAGAGGCCCCCAAAGGTTATCTTTTTGTTTTTATTTCGAATTCAGTGTCTTATACTATGCTTTTAGAACAAATGCACCCATATTGTTGTCTAAATTAATTACTTGAATGATATGCCCTCACCCAGATACTTCATAATGCCACCCAGCTGACAATTTTTTTTCTGGGGAGAGCAGTGATATATGTGTATATTAATGCGAATAAGTTACTATGTATAAAATAACATGCAGCTCATTTGTACAATGAGCAACTCTTTCCTGCTATTGCTTGCTGCATGTCACTGATAACAGTAGGGTTACAACCTTAGTTCAGGCCAAACCTGAACACTTCCACCGTGCACAGCAACATTTGTAGAGTACACACCATGTATAATAGCACAAACAAACTCGCACATAGCTATTAACACTCTCAATATCTCACACACACTCCCACTCTCACACACTCTAACCCATTAACACACATGCTCTCTCTCACACACACACCAGGGGAGTATTTTGGCCTAGACCAACAAGGCTTATGCCTAGGGCGGTAGATTGGTGGGGACAGCACTTTTTGCACCCCCTGTACATATGTTCTCCCCACAGTCATATCTCTGGGCACTCAGCCATTGAGACTTTACTGACCACCCGGCTAAATCAACTAGCACAGCACTGGTAACTGCACTTGTGGCTGAAAGGCCGGGCGGGTGAAATGGTAAATAAAATTAGTCCCAACAGTAACCATGCCGCAAAGCTGAGAAGTGCGCGATTTGAATGGCCCAGTGGGTTCTGCATTTGTGACACGCACACTATTCTGTTAGATGCGTAGCGGCTAGTCCTATTGCATAATTTCACTCTCATTTCCCAGCTAAACAAATGGCAGCATTTCTCATTCTTATATCATAAGTCATGCAATAGGGAGAATAGATCGGATCAGGAAGAAGAGATAAATAGAGCATCTGTAACTGCAAATAAGCCTTAAGGAACATTATACACTAGATTTTTCATTGCATAAATGTTTTGTAGATCATCCATTTATATAGACTATACAGGATTTTCTTTAAAGTATACTGATTTTCAGACTCCTAACCAAGCCCCAAAGTTTTAGGAGAATACTAATGTATACCAACTCCAGCTTGCTCCTGTTTGTATAAAGAGTATTTTCATATGCAGAGGAAGGGGGAGGGAGTGTCTGCCCTTTTTGCTATAGAACCACTTCCAGCTAACCTTTATAACCGTGATAAACTGGGAGCTTCTAAGTAAGTTTTTAAAACATTTTATACTGGATTTTTAGATCAGTATCTGTGCATATTCTTTATAGTAGTGTCTATTACATGCCGTTATATGAAAATTTGTGTATACTGTCCCTTTAAAGGGAAATGGAGAGACAAAAATGTGAGAGAGGGGCGAAAGAGTGTGGATATATAGTGGACACCTATAGCAACAGCTATTTTAAAAATAATTTTGACTGGTATGTAAACCAAATGATTGCATCAGTAACAGTACTGTGGTTAATGTGAATGATCCTTGCCTGTAAGTTGTGTTAAGTGTCATCTGAGAGTCACTCTAAGACTATATTATAAAGGGGTGAGTGGCAACAAATTAATACTGTTCTACACCCCTACAGTTAACTCTCTCCGTGCCTTCTAGTGCAGCGCTAGCAGTTAAAGGGCAGGCAGGCTGGCTGCAAGTAAATTACTGTACTTTTCCTCTAAACCCCACTGTGTATATTATACTGTCAATTTAATTAACTTCTTGTGATTTTTTATTTTTTTTTATTAAATATCCACTTTTGTATTCAACAAATAAAAAAATGCCTTTCGTAGAAAAAAGCTGCCCATATTGCATAAAGTCTAAGCTTACTATGAGCTCCATCATTGGCGTGAGGTTGGATCTGTTACTTTAAATAAATGACCTTATAAGAATCAACTTGTCAAAAAATGCTGAGTCAGAAAGGCAATTGCATTATGTTCTCATTCACAAGCTATGAGGCTTCCTAGAATAGCAAACATAAGGGAGAGCCGTCTGTTTGTCAGTCTCTAAATCTTTATGCAAAGCTAAGTTTGCATTTATTTTAATGATACAAAGGAATCACAAAGAATCCTCCTGTCTTTGCACTGAGCAAATCAAACATGCAGCTATCAAACACTCATTAGAGGATAATGACCTTACACAGCCCTTTACAATAATTTGCTTGATGAAAAAATGCTGATGTCAGAGTGACTACTGAAAAACACGGCACACACAATAAAAGCTAAAGAAGAAGTATTGTTTAATGATAAGATTAGGAAAATAAATGAATTTATTGATCCTTATGTATAGAAGAAATACAAGCTATTGAAAGCTTCACCATATTTACCAAAGGGCATAAAAGCCCCAATATTATTAGGGCTATAACTATATCATTTTAAAGCTAACAAAACAAACATTTCTCTTAATAATGCACATGCTTTTATTTATTTATGTCCCTTTGATAAATCAATTCCATTTGATGAAAAGATTATATTGTGCAGATGTAAAAAATGGCACCACAGGAACTGTAAGTTGTGACTAGTAACAAGAATTGCAAACAGGATTACATGTGACTCTAGTAATTTTGTTCTTTGGATTGTTTATCAAATAAAAAGAACAAGCCTCAGGGAACTCCTGCTCGCAGGGCCGGATTTACATCTCCGGTGCCTGTAGGCACAAAAACCTGAAGCGCCCCCCACCCCAAAAAAGTGGGAAAAAATTAGGACTTTTTTATTATTATTTAGGACAACTAAAATAAATATTAGATGTAAAATTACATTTTCCCTTTTATGGAGATACACAAATACACACACCAATTGCAATATTTGTTGTAATGGAAGCTACACCAAAAATCAATATTCACTTGACTCAATGGCCATACAATTTCTATTATGTATAACAAAAACAAATCATGTTAAACTTTTTTTTTTTTTTTTTTAATTTTAAAATAATGTTTATTGGAGATAAAGAAAAAGATACAATATTTCCCAAGTTGTTACAGAAAAAAAATTATGGGATTATATACAGTTTGACGGATACATCTTTAACATAGGTTAGCTACATGTGGCGCATTATGGGTATCTGTAAGTCTCTGGTTGGATTCCAGGAATGTCCATATTACAATTTTACAAGTGTCCTTGAGATCCTGTTAGAGAATTATCCAGTAAATCCCATTCATAGCTGAAAGATTGTCAGCAGTAACCAATACATTTGTTCCCATAAGCAAAATATAAAGCTAACAAAGATGTTCTAATTATATTAAACATACAGAAATATGCAAAGTATTTAGTCCTGTAGTAAAAGGAAAAAGAAAAATAAAGAAAAGAGAAAGTCCAAAAAGAAAACATGACTCATAACAGTAATTCAAGTTTTACATTAAAGGATCCAATGTTTCATATATGTTGTACCTTAAATCTAGTTCAGACATGTCATACAGGTTAGTTTAGTTCGGTTCAGGTCGGTGTGACTCGGGACGGGCCCCAGACATGTTCCCCCCTCCCACTGACACAGCCCAGGCTGTTTGATGGTTCTCTCCGTGACCACATCTCCGACATCATTTCATAGGTGTCCAGCTGGCCAGTTGAGAGATAGTGGTATCTTTCTAGCTGCAATGTGATATTTACTTTTAGCTTCCACTCTGAAAATGTAGGGATGCAAGTGGATTTCCAGTGGAGAGGGATCAGGGCTTTAGCACAGGATAGAAGGAGTATGAGTAGTGCTTTTTGTGCCCTATTCTGGAATTTGAGTGGAAGATGTAGTAGTAATGTTTCTAGGGATCTAGGAATTTCTAGATCAATGATTAAGTTAATTTCTTTCCACACTTCCTCCCAGAAGGGGCTAAGTAGTGGGCAATCCCACCACACATGGGCCATATTACCCTCCAACCCGCACCCTCTCCAGCACTTTCCCGAAGTATTAGGGTAGATCCTTTTCAATCTATATGGTGTGAGGTACCACCTACTTAGAAGTTTGTAATGAGATTCCTGTGTGCGTGCTGAGATGGAAACCCTCTTCCCCAAAAGAAACATGTGTCTCCATTCCTCAGTAGTAAAAGTGTGTCCTAGTTCTCTATGCCATTGTGTGGTGTATTGAGGTAAGACGTCGTCAGATGGTATTAAAAAGAGTTTATAAATGATCGAGATCACATGTCTAATTTCCATAGGGGATAGACACAGCTGTTCAAATTTCGTCAAGTCTCTACCGAAGAGGTGTTTAGATTTATGTGAGCTGATATAATGTAGTATTTGAGAGTACGCAAACCAAGAGTTTGCTAATGCAGGGTGGTCATCGTATAGTTCCTGTTGTGTTTTAAGTCTCCCCTGTGTCAAAATGTTGCTTATACAGTTCAGGGGGATGGCCGGAGGGTCTGCCGCCATGGTCATGTGCAAAGGTAAGTCGTGGTTATTGTAAATAGGTGTGAGAGGAGCATAACTGGTGGAGATGTGTGAGTCTGTGGCTATTATTTTGTCCCATTCATTAAGCAGTTCCTCTAATAGTGGTAGTTTGGATATATCATTTGGTCTGTGTTTTCTGTCAGTTCAGAACAGAGTAGCTGGGTTAGTCCTTTTAATGGCATGTGAACCCACCTGTTTCCAGGCTTTGTCTGCTGAAGGTTGGCACCACTCTACTATTCTCTGAAGCAAGACAGCCCGCCTATAATATTGGATGTGCGGTATGCCCAGTCCTCCCTGCTCTCTCGGTAGGTATAGAGTTTGTCTGTTAATTCTCGGTCTCACGCCTTTCCATATGTATTCCTCAATTAGATTTTGTAAAGAGGGAATGAAAGTGCGAGGGAGTGCTATAGGGGCAGCCTGTAATAAATATAATATTCTCGGCAAGACGTTCATCTTCACGACCCGACTCTGCCGAGCCAGGAGATGGACTTGTTTTTCCATTCAGAAAAGTCCCTGGTTATCTCTTTCTTCAAGAGCACATAGTTGGCCTCAAAGACCTCTAGGTGATTTCCCGAAATGTGGATTCCCAGATACTTCAATGTTCCAGTCCTTTGCAAGAATGGGGAATGGTTCCCGAGCCAGGATTGCATTTCTGGAGTTAGAGAAATGCCCAAAATTTCTGATTTTGTGAGATTAAGTAAGAAGTTAGAGACTAAGCCAAATCTTTCAAATTCTGCTAAAACCGCGGGAATGGATGATTCTATATCAGTTATAGTAAGTAACAAGTCGTCAGCATACATGGCCAACTTGTTTTCAATGGGACCTGTCCTTATACCCTTTATCTCAGTATTGTATCTGATGTTACTGGCCAGTGCCTCAATGGTGATGGCAAATAATGCGGGGGATAACGGGCACCCTTGCCTAGTTCCATTTCCAATATGGAATGGGTCAGAGAGAATGCCATTGACTTTGATTTGTGCATTAGGGTGTGAGTATAAGGCAAAAACTGTCCTTAAAAACTTATCTCCAAACCCCATTGCAGCCATAGATTCTCGTAGAAAAGCCCAGTCCACCCTATCAAATGCTTTCTCTGTGTCCGTAGACAGCAGAGCGAGAGGGATAGACTGAGCCTTAGAGAAAGCCATGAGATGAAAGATTTTTAAAGTATTGTCCCTGGCTTCTCTGCCAGGGACAAATCCCACCTGATCGGTGGATATCAGTTGAGGCAGATATTTGTTGATACGGGTTGCTAAGACCTTTGCTAGAATCTTAATATCACTGTTAAGGAGGGAGATGGGCCTATAACTCTCTGGTTTCCCGGGTTTCGGTAAGATTGTTATGTGGGCTGTCAGCATAGTCTGTGGTAAGTGGCCGGAGTCAGGTAATTCATTGAACAGCTTTTGTAGGTGGGGCAGGAGTAACGGGAGAAAGGTCTTATAATATTTATTACTCAGACCATCCGGACCTGGGCTCTTCCCTGCCGGGAGAGCAGTTATTGTCTCAGCTATTTCTTCTTGTGTTAGGGGAGTATCTAAAGAATCAGATTCTTCTACAGTCAGAGTGGGTAGTCTTGTGTGTCTCAGGTAATCTCGTATGTTCTGTATATGTTTATCTGTCTCCCCATTTTTGAGATTATATAACCCTTCATAGTAGGCATGGAAAGTACGTGCAATACTGTAACTATCCTGTCTAGTTTGACCCTGTCCGTCTTTCATAGAGTGTATATAAGTTTTCAACCTCTGGCGTGTAAGGGCTCTTGCCAAGAGTCTGCCTGCTTTGTCACCCCCCTCATAATACTTTTGTCTGAGTTTTAGGGCCGAGCGTTGGTTCTCTTCTTGTAACAAGGCTCGGAACTCAAGTCGGGCTTGAGATAGTTCATTTTCTAATGAAGCATTAGTGGGGTTTCTTTTATGTTTTTCTTCTAGCACATGTATGGTGTGAAGCTTTGTATTGTATTTTTCTCTGTGCTGTTTATTCAGTTTGGATTTATGTTTAATTAAAATGCCTCGAAGGACACATTTGTGGGCCTCCCAGATTGTGGTGAGTGGGAGATTGTCCTGTGTGTTAATGTTGAAGTATTCCGAGATGGATCTTTCTATGTCAATTTTTATTTCCGGATTATCCAGAAGCATATCCTCCATCCTCCACAAAAAAGGCGTGTTAGGTGAATTTGGCCATGCAATGTTGCAGGAGACAGGGGGCATGATCCGACCATGTGATAGACAGAATGTCGCTATGTGTAATGTATGATATCCCCATTGAATCAGAGAAAAGGTAGTCTATACTTTCTGTGGGGGGCGGAATAAAAGGTGAAATCTCTGTCTGTTGGGTGCAATGTTCTCCATATATCATGTACAAAAAGGTGTTTGAGTGTTGAGTTGATTTGTTTCAATGTGTGGTGTGGGGTGCTTGATACCCCATTAGAGGTATCGGACATGGGGATTAATGGTACATTGAGATCTCCCCCCATAAAGAGGACGCCCCTCGATATTTCCTGTATTTTTTGAGTGACCCCTTTTAAAAAGTGGTCTTGCTTTGAGTTAGGTGAATAAATGTTGACTAATGTGATTAGTTTGCCGTAAAGCTGACCTACAAGGATGATATATCTACCGTCTTTCTCTTTCTCTTGGCGTATTAAGGTAAATGGTAGTTTACGGTGGATAAGGACACCTACCCCATTCTGTTTACGTGGGCCTGAGGCTAGGTACAGGTTGGGGTATGCCTGACTGTGCCAATTGGGTTCTTTGGATTTGATAAAATAGGTTTCTTGAAGAAACACAATTTCCCCTCCCATTTTCTGTAAGTCTCTTGTTACTATGGATCTTTTGCCCGGGTTATTGAGGCCTTTAACATTCACCGTTAGTAGTTTGATCGGGTGTGTTTTGCATCTAGTATGTGGCTCCCTCAATATAGGGTCCCCTCGTTGTGGGTGGTGCATGGTGTTTGTGGTATGTTGGTAACAAAATAAGTCAGGAGGAAGGGGGCAAGAGGTTAGAAATAGTGTATTGGGGCCCGTCCACAACGACACTCCAAAACCAGTAATACAAATGTACAGAAAAAATAGCAACATTGGATCAATCGTATACAAATACTTTATGAGAGAGTAAGTCTAACAGGCTGTGCCCTGCTAGGCCCATGTGGGGATGAAACTGAAAAAGGAATTAAACCAACTTTGACTGAACCGTTCACTTTATAAATATAACAAAACATAACTAAGTAAATCTAAATATAGGGCCTGTAGGCATTTCGCCGCCCGCTATATATTTACTGGAGCACAGTGAGGATCCCCCCATGATATGACAGGTGATATGGAGGTAGAAGATCCAGGATCTCAAGACCTCTATGCTGAAACATCCATTTCAGGCATCTGTGTGTTCAGGGTGGGAGTATCAATATGCGCCAGAAAATTGCATGAATATCTAGTACATTAGATTGTAACTCGAAGTATAGTTATACCAATGTCTAACAGTAGGTAAAATAAAACATAACATGTGAGGCAGGAGATAAACAACAGATTTCAACATAACTGTGTCCATTATGAAAAACCAGGACAATTTAAATTTTCATGCAAACCTGAGCAGGAACCACAATCGGTATTGTAGTTAGTAGTCCTTATCACTGTGCCATTGCTGTTTTCTGGTTATGAAAGTTATTAGATGTATCTGCCGCTCTATCTTCTTGAGGTTGTCCAGGCACGGGGGGGGGGGGGGGTTAAGCCCTAGTGATTTGAAGAAAGGGATAAGGTCTTCAATTGATCTGTAAATAGCTGTGTGGTCTCCCTTAGATGCTATTATACTCGTGGGGAAGCCCCAGCGGTAAATAATTTTGTGTTCCTGAAGGATGCAAGTAATAAATCTCAGTTCCCTCCTTTTCTGTAATGTGGTTGGGCTAAGGTCCGAGAAAATCTGCAGGGCTACTCCAGCATGAGTGATCGGATGTTTATTTCTACTATGTTTCAAGATCTCCTCCTTGTCTTTAAAATTCAGAACTCGAAGGATGACATCCCTGGGGGGGGCTTTCGCTGATGGTTTGGGGCGGAGAGCCCTATGTGCTCTCTCTATTTCAATTGCTGGAGACATAGGAGTACCTTTAAGTGTGCGGAACAGGTCTTGCAGGTAACCTTGGAGAGCTGATGGGTATATAGACTCAGGGATTCCCCTGATCCGTATGTTGTTCCGCCTGCCGCGGTTATCCAAGTCTTCTACTTTGTCCATTAAAGTGTGTATCATGTCAGTGTTGTATTGCGCTCTGGATGAGGTGTCTTTCAGTTCCTCCACAAAGTTATTATGATTTTGTTCCACACTGGTGACCCTTCGTGTCAGATCTGTAATGTCTTTACGGAGTTCACTGAAGAGACTTTTAACTTCCTCCATTACCCCTTTGATGTCTGCTTTGGATGAAAGTGACAACAGGTCCTCTTTGGTGACATAGGATGGGGGCAGTGTGGGTGCCTCTTGTGATTGCGTGGAGGCAGCTTGTCTCATGTCTGGTTGAGCTGTCAATGAGTCAGGAACAGAGGGGTCAGCAGGTTTAAGATAATAGTTCATGTTTCGGGGTTTGGAGGTTTTTTCCCCTGTTGTGTTTTTCTTTTGGGGCATTACAGGTGCCTGTCCCCACTAGAGTTTGTTGTTTCCCAATCTCTGTAATGAGATGTCTATTGTCAGTTCATACAAGGTTATAGCAGGTGAGTTATGCGTGTTAGGAGATATAAATCTGCTTTTTGTAATTAGAAAGAGTCCACAGTATGTTTTATTCTATAAAGCTCAGATGCGCCTATTGTTAGGCCTTTTTGAGTGGCTTGACTGTCTCTTATGATCTTTGGCACAGGAGCAGTGTTAATGTAGTATTTGGGGGATGGTGGGAAGCTTGTATATTACAGCCCTCTGACCCGGTGGGGGTTCTCTTAATGTGCCCTGAGAACAATTAGTGTAGACACTTCTGCAGTTAAGTAGTGTTATCCTGTACTGGACACTTTATCTATGTGAGTGTTTCTTTTGCCCCTGCACGTCTGATGCGATTACTTTGGGGCCTACTCGGTACTCCGTGCTGACCTTGTGAGGGCTGCGGCCTGTACTGATTCACTGAAACTCACCGCCAGTTCCCGGCACCTCTCCTCCTGTGCGGGCTGGGGAGGATGTGTTCCGTTGCCAACGTGTGTTGCAGGTCAGGTATCGGGTATATTCTCAGCCGGGTGGTGGGTAGTGCGGTTCAAGGCGATGTATGTTCTGCTGCTCGTTACTCGCTGACCGCGAGTATCTCCTCCGCCAAAGGTGTTGTGCCGGCCTGCGCCGAGTTTCCTTTGCCGTATGGATGCAGCTTGATCCTCTCTGGTGAGTGTGCTTATAGCTGTTAGGTATAGGATTAGCGCCGGGGTGGTTGGAGATACTCTCAGTTAGATGCCGCGTGTACTCCGATGCTCGCGGTTAGGCCAGAAAGTTTGTTTAGTTCAGCTAACACCTTATCCTCACTTCTGATTGTTGGTGTAGGGGTTCCCCACTGTTTTTTTGTAGGTTTGAGCGGTTCAGATGGTTTCCATTATTCTGATTTAATATAAAGGGCCTAGGCAAGTAGCAGGAGCTCTAAGCTATTGCGGCCATCTACCAGCGCGGCCAAGCTCCGCCTCCATCATGTTAAACTTTTAATGCAAAATATTCTAAAGAAAACCCTATTTAAAGGGACATAAAACGTGACAGTTTGCTAGGGCATTTTATTATTGCACTAGTGCTTGCACAGAAGTGTTAGCCTCTTGCAAAAGAGTTAAACACATAGTCAATGTCAGTTCTGAGACAGCAATACACATCTGTGCAGACCCAGATGGGCTCATAGCACATGTTTACTTACAAGCCATTAGTGTATTGCTTTTGTGGAGATGACTTTGACTATGTGCTTAACATTTTGTTGGAGTTAAACACAGTTTTGTGTAAACAATAGCAATATTAAAACTAGCAGCATGCAAGCTCATCAACAACCTTTGCAGCCAGTGGAAGAAAATATAAAATGTAGGTCTTTTTTCCACTACATGAAAAAAATCTTGTGAACTCTGATATTTTTGGTACAAATACACACAGACGTTACATTTATTTTGTTCTGAAATCTAAATATAATATGATGTTGCTCTTAAAGAAAAAAATGGAATGTTGTAGATTATATGTCATCCAGGGGTCAACAAATGTGTTTAAAATTAGAAATTTAATTTACCACAAAACACAAACATACCACACTTACTTGATAAAATAACAGATTAACAATTTTTAATGTGATGTGTGTATATATATATATATATATATATATATAAAAAGTGTAACAAACTTGCACTCGCTGGTCTTTTTAGTGAAATAATTTACTGCAAAATTGTGACGTTTCGAGGACAAAAATCCCCTTCCTCAGACAATGTGTTTAACAAACAATAGTGACTTTATACACTGTGTAAACCCAAACCCCTCCCCTCAATTAGACAAAAAAACGCCAAATTGGTAACTATGGTGACTACTGAGTCACATTATACACAAACAAGTGCTATCGTATAAAAATATGTGCTATCGTACGTAAAATATGTATAGATGAGCCATCCTGGCTCTAACATAATGGTGACAGCCCAAGTGCACAATAAGGAAACTGTGATGCAATGGAAACAGACGTGAAATACGAACAGATCACATAATAAGTAAAATGAAGGTTTCCAATCGTTCATTCATAACGCCATTTGTTGCTCCATATACTGTCTAAAGATACTAAAGAACAGAATCAAAACACCAGTTTATAACTCACCAGATTAGGGACGCATACCAGAGACTCAGTAGCCATTCACTGCCGCATCGGTACACAACGCCGGGTAGAGAACCCGGAACTCAGAACTACACAGGACTCTCACGTGGGGGCCAATCGGCCAATCACCGGAGTTGTTTACCGTTGCCGCAGTGACCATAGCATCAAGTCACACGTAAAGTCTGCGGCACTGGAATACATATACACGCATGGTGTTAGCTGAGCGCGGCACAGAATCAAATTAAAGTACAGTAGACTACAAACCCTAAATAAAGGTCAATGATGAAAATCAGACTTCACACATCAGTAAATTCATGCCACTACCGTCAGGGAACACCAATAGTCACACCTTCATATATTCTGTCAGATAGAAGCTTCCGCATTCAAAAGGGCCCACTTTCACAAAGGACAAAGCTGTAGACACCACACTGACCACATTCCGCAACAATCAAGGCCAGGAAGACAACCCCCATTCATATGAATATTATAGCCATAAAGATCCCAAAGATTAGGACCATAGAAAAGGTTAAGACTAACAAAGATATAGTCACCAGACAACATGATAAAGTGTCACCCCTAAAGAAGAAGAAGTAACTAAATTCAATAGAGAAAACCTACAAATAACACCTCCCAAGCTCTCTACATAACATCTATAAGAGACACATTCAGAGTACAAAGAAAGAAGGGGGAATATACATAGTTAAAAGCCTCAATCACCAATCTTCGGGGGTTAGTGTTAAGATTTTTTAAAGGGTATATTGGGTGGGTTTATTTTTTAGGTTAGGGCTTTGGGCCTGCAAAAGAGCTAAATGCCCTTTTAAGGGCAATGCCCATTCAAATGTCCTTTTTCAGGGCAATGGGAGCTTAGGTTTTTTTTAGTTAGTATTTTATTTGAGGGGTTGGTTGTGTGGGTGGTGGGTTTTACTGTTGGGGGGGTTGTTTGTATTATTTTTTTTTACAGGTAAAAGAGCTGATTACTTTGGGGCAATGCCCCGCAAAAACAGAATTTATGCTTACCTGATAAATTACTTTCTCCAACGGTGTGTCCGGTCCACGGCGTCATCCTTACTTGTGGGAATATCTCTTCCCCAACAGGAAATGGCAAAGAGTCCCAGCAAAGCTGGCCATATAGTCCCTCCTAGGCTCCGCCCACCCCAGTCATTCGACCGACGGACAGGAGGAAAAAAATATAGGAGAAACCATATGGTACCGTGGTGACTGTAGTTAGAGAAAATAATTCATCAGACCTGATTAAAAAACCAGGGCGGGCCGTGGACCGGACACACCGTTGGAGAAAGTAATTTATCAAGTAAGCATAAATTCTGTTTTCTCCAACATTGGTGTGTCCGGTCCACGGCGTCATCCTTACTTGTGGGAACCAATACCAAAGCTTTAGGACACGGATGAAGGGAGGGAGCAAATCAGGTTACCTAAACGGAAGGCACCACGGCTTGCAAAACCTGTCTCCCAAAAATAGCCTCCGAAGAAGTAAAAGTATCAAATTTGTAAAATTTGGCAAAAGTGTGCAGTGAAGACCAAGTCGCTGCCTTACATATCTGATCAACAGAAGCCTCGTTCTTGAAGGCCCATGTGGAAGCCACAGCCCTAGTGGAATGAGCTGTGATTCTTTCAGGAGGCTGCCGTCCGGCAGTCTCATAAGCCAATCGGATGATGCTTTTAAGCCAAAAGGAAAGAGAGGTAGAAGTTGCTTTTTGACCTCTCCTTTTACCAGAATAGACGACAAACAGAGAAGATGTTTGTCTGAACTCTTTTGTAGCTTCTAAGTAGAATTTTAGAGCACGGACTACATCTAAATTGTGTAGCAAACGTTCCTTCTTTGAAACTGGTTTCGGACACAAAGAAGGTACAACTATCTCCTGGTTAATATTCTTGTTGGAAACAACCTTTGGAAGAAAACCAGGCTTAGTACGCAAAACAACCTTATCTGAATGGAACACCAGATAGGGCGGAGTACACTGCAGAGCAGATAACTCTGAAACTCTTCTAGCAGAAGATATAGCAACCAAAAACAAAACTTTCCAAGATAATAACTTAATATCTATGGAATGTAGAGGTTCAAACAGAACCCCTTGAAGAACTGAAAGAACTAGATTTAGACTCCAGGGAGGAGTCAAAGGTCTGTAAACAGGCTTTATCCTAACCAGAGCCTGAACAAATGCTTGAACATCTGGCACAGCTGCCAGTCTTTTGTGTAGTAAGACAGATAAAGCAGAAATCTGTCCCTTTAGAGAACTCGCAGATAATCCTTTATCCAAACCTTCCTGCAGAAAGGAAAGAATCTTAGGAATTTTTATCTTATTCCATGGGAATCCCTTGGATTCACACCAACTGATATATCTTTTCCATATTTTATGGTAAATCTTTCTAGTTACCGGTTTTCTGGCTTGAACCAGAGTATCTATCACAGAATCTGAAAACCCACGCTTTGATAGAATCAAGCGTTCAATCTCCAAGCCGTCAGCTGGAGGGAGACCAGATTTGGATGTTCGAATAGACCCTGAACAAGAAGGTCCTGTCTCAAAGGTAGCTTCCATGGTGGAACCGATAAAATATTCACCAGGTCTGCATACCAAGTCCTGCATGGCCACGCAGGAGCTATCAAGATCACCGAGGCCCTCTCCTGTTTCATCCTGGCTACCAGCCTGGGAATGAGAGGAAACGGTGGAAACACATAAGCTAGGTTGAAGGTCCAAGGTGCTATTAGTGCATCCTCTAGCGTCGCCTTGGGATCCCTGGATCTGGACCCGTAGCAAGGAACCTTGAAGTTCTGACGAGATGCCATCAGATCCATGTCTGGAATGCCCCATAATTGAGTCAACTGGGCAAAGATCTCCGGGTGGAGTTCCCACTCCCCCGGATGGAATGTCTGACGACTCAGATAATCCGCTTCCCAGTTTTCCACACCTGGGATGTGGATCGCAGATAGATGGCAGGAGTGATCCTCCGCCCATTGTATTATTTTGGTCACTTCTTTCATCGCTAGGGAACTCCTTGTTCCCCCCTGATGATTGATATACGCAACAGTCGTCATGTTGTCTGATTGGAATCTTATGAATCTGGCCTTTGCAAGCTGAGGCCAAGCCCTGAGAGCATTGAATATCGCTCTCAGTTCCAGAATGTTTATCGGGAGAAGAGACTCTTCCCGAGACCATAATCCCTGAGCTTTCAGGGATTCCCAGACCGCGCCCCAGCCCACTAAACTGGCGTCGGTCGTGACAATGACCCACTCTGGTCTGCGGAAGCTCATTCCCTGGGATAGATGGTCCAGGGTCAGCCACCAACGGAGTGAATCTCTGGTCTTCTGATCTACTTGAATCACTGGAGACAAGTCTGTATAGTCCCCATTCCACTGTTTGAGCATGCACAGTTGTAATGGTCTTAGATGAATTCGTGCAAAAGGAACTATGTCCATTGCTGCAACCATCAACCCTACTACTTCCATGCACTGAGCTATGGAAGGACGTGGAACAGAGTGAAGAACTTGACAAGTGCTTAGAAGTTTTGACTTTCTGACATCTGTCAGAAAAATCCTCATTTCTAAGGAATCTATTATTGTTCCCAAGAAAGGAACTCTTGTTGACTGAGACAGAGAACTTTTTTCTATGTTCACCTTCCATCCGTGAGATCTGAGAAAGGCCAGAACGATGTCTGTATGAGCCTTTGCTTTTGAAAGGGACGACGCTTGTATTAGAATGTCGTCCAAGTACGGTACTACTGCAATGCCCCTCGGTCTTAGAACCGCTAGAAGGGACCCGAGTACCTTTGTGAAAATCCTTGGAGCAGTGGCTAATCCGAATGGGAGGGCCACAAACTGGTAATGTTTGTCCAGAAAGGCGAACCTTAGGAACTGATGATGTTCTTTGTGGATAGGAATATGTAGGTACGCATCCTTTAGATCCACGGTAGTCATAAATTGACCTTCCTGGAAAGTGGGTAGAATCATTCGAATGGTTTCCATTTTGAACGATGGTACCCTGAGAAATTTGTTTAGGATCTTTAAATCCAGAATTGGTCTGAAGGTTCCCTCTTTTTTGGGAACTACGAACAGATTTGAGTAAAATCCCATTCCTTGTTCCGTCATTGGAACAGGGTGTATCACTCCCATCTTTAACAGGTCTTCTACACAATGTAAGAACGCCTGTCTCTTTATTTGGTTTAAGGAAAAGAGAGACATATGGAACCTTCCCTTTGGGTGTAGTTCCCTGAATTCCAGAAGATAACCCTGAGAAACTATTTCTAGTGACCAGGGATCCTGAACATCTCTTGCCCAAGCCTCAGCAAAGAGATTGAGTCTGCCCCCTACTAGTTCCGGTCCCGGATCGGGGGCTACTCCTTCATGCTGTTTTGTTAGCAGAAACAGGCTTCTTGGCCTGCTTACCCTTGTTCCAGCCTTGCATAGGTTTCCAGGCTGGTTTGGGCTGTGAGGCATTACCCTCTTGCTTAGAGGATGCAGAATTAGAGGCCGGTCCGTTCCTGAAATTGCGAAAGGAACGAAAATTAGACTTATTCTTGGCCTTGAAAGGCCTATCTTGTGGAAGGGCGTGGCCCTTTCCCCCAGTGATGTCTGAGATAATCTCTTTCAATTCTGGCCCAAAGAGAGTTTTACCTTTGAAAGGGATGTTAAGTAATTTTGTCTTGGATGATACATCCGCTAACCAAGACTTTAGCCAAAGCGCTCTGCGCGCCACAATTGCAAACCCTGAATTTTTCGCAGCTAATCTAGCTAATTGCAAAGCGGCATCTAGAATAAAAGAGTTAGCCAACTTAAGTGCATGAACTCTATCCATAACCTCCTCATATGGAGTCTCTCTACTGAGCGACTTTTCTAGTTCCTCGAACCAGAACCACGCTGCTGTAGTGACAGGAACAATGCACGAAATGGGTTGTAGAAGGTAACCTTGCTGTACAAAAATCTTTTTAAGCAAACCTTCCAATTTTTTATCCATAGGATCTTTGAAAGCACAACTATCCTCGATAGGAATAGTAGTTCGCTTGTTTAGAATAGAAACTGCCCCCTCGACCTTAGGGACTGTCTGCCATAAGTCCTTTCTGGGGTCGAAAATAGGAAATAATTTCTTAAATATAGGGGGGGGGGAACAAAAGGTATGCCGGGCTTCTCCCACTCTTTATTCACTATGTCCGCCACCCGCTTGGGTATAGGAAAAGCGTCTGGGTGCACCGGAACCTCTAGAAACTTGTCCATCTTGCATAATTTCTCTGGAATGACCAAGTTGTCACAATCATCCAGAGTAGATAACACCTCCTTAAGCAGTGCGCGGAGATGTTCTAATTTAAATGTCACAACATCAGGTTCAGCTTGTTGAGAATTTTTTTCTGAATCTGAAATTTCCCCCTCTGACAAAACCTCCCTCATGGCCACTTCAGATTGGTGTGAGGGTATGACAGAACAATTATCATCAGCGCCCTCCTGCTCTTCAGTGTGTAAAACAGAGCAATCGCGCTTTCTCTGATATGTAGGCATTTTGGATAAAATATTTGCTATGGAGTTATCCATTACAGCCGTCAATTGTTGCATGGTAATAAGCATTGGCGCGCTAGATGTACTAGGGGCCTCCTGCGTGGGCAAAACTGGTGTAGACACAGTAGGAGATGATGTAGTATCATGTCTACTCCCCTCATCTGAGGAATCATCTTGGGCAATTTCATTATCTGTGGCAGTACTGTCCTTACTTTGTTTGGACGCTATGGCACAATTATCACACAATTTTGAAGGGGGAGACACATTGGCTTTCATACATATAGAACATAGCTTATCTGAAGGCACAGACATGTTAAACAGGCTTAAACTTGTCAATAAAGCACAAAAACCGTTTTAAAACAAAACCGTTACTGTCTCTTTAAATTTTAAACAGAGCACACTTTATTACTGAATATGTGAAAAAGTATGAAGGAATTGTTCAAAATTTACCAAAATTTCACCACAGTGTCTTAAAGCATTAAAAGTATTGCACACCAATTTTCAGAGCTTTAACCCTTAAAATAACGGAACCGGAGCCGTTTACAAATTTAACCCCTATACAGTCCCAGCTACAGCCTTTGCTGTGACCTAACCAAGCCCAGAGGGGAATACTATACCAAATGACGCCTTCTAGAAACTTTTCCAACCACTTTCAGGTCCTCACACATGCATCTGCATGTCTTGCTCTCAAAAACAACTGCGCAGTAATGGCGCGAAAATGAGGCTCAGCCTACAACTGGGAAGGCGTCTAACATAGTGCCTGACGTTAAAAAACGTTCCCCAAGTTTATAAGTGTGAATTATCAGCATAAACATGCATAAAATGTCCAAATAAAGCAATCGATTTAGCCCATAAAAGTGTCTACCAGTTTTATAGCCTATATTAAGCCCTTTATTCTGTTTGAAACTAAGAAAATGGCTTACCGGTCCCCATGAGGGGAAATGACAGCCTTCCAGCATTACAGTCTTGTTAGAAATATGGCTAGTCATACCTTAAGCAGAAAAGTCTGCTAACTGTTTCCCGCAACTGAAGTTACTTCATCTCAACAGTCCTATGTGGAAACAGCAATCGATTTTAGTTACTGTCTGCTAAAATCATCTTCCTCTCACAAACAGAAATCTTCATCCTTTTCTGTTTCAGAGTAAATAGTACATACCAGCACTATTTTAAAATAACAAACTCTTGATAGTAGAATAATAAAAAAAAAAAACTACATTTAAACACCACATACTCTTAACCATCTCCGTGGAGATGTTGCCTGTGCAACGGCAAAGAGAATGACTGGGGTGGGCGGAGCCTAGGAGGGACTATATGGCCAGCTTTGCTGGGACTCTTTGCCATTTCCTGTTGGGGAAGAGATATTCCCACAAGTAAGGATGACGCCGTGGACCGGACACACCAATGTTGGAGAAAGGCCCTTTTAAGGGATATTGATAGTTTAGGCTAGGGTTTTTTTTTGTTTTAGGGGGCTTTTTTTATTTTGATAGGGCTATTAGATTAGGTGTAATTAGTTTAAAGATCTGTAATTTGTTTGTGATTTAGCTAATTTAATTTATTTAATTGTATTTCATTTAGTTAATTTAATTGAAGTGTAGTGTTAGGTGTTATTGTAACTTAGGTTAGGTTTTATTTTACAGGTCAATTTGTAGCTAGGTAGATATTAAATAGTTAATAACTATGTAATAACTATTCTACCTAGTTAAAATAAATACAAACTTGCCTGTAAAATAAAAATAAACCCTAAACTAGCTACAATGTAACTATTAGTTACATTGTAGCTAGCTTAGGGTTTATTTTATAGGTAAGTATTTAGTTTTAAATAGGAATAATTTAGTTAATGATAGAAATTTTATTTAGATTTATTTTAATTATATTTAAGTTAGGGGGTGTTAGGGTTAGATTTAGGGGTTAATACATTTAATATAGTGGCGGCGACGTTGGGGGCGGCAGATTAGGGGTTACTAAGTATAATGTAGGTGGCGGCGGTGTCCGGAGCGGCAGATTAGGGGTTAATAAAAATAAATGTAGGTGTCAGCGATGTCGGGGGCGGCAGATTAGGGGTATTTAGACTCTGGGTTCATGTTATGGTGTTAGGTGTAAACATAAAATGTGTTTCCCTACAGGAATCAATGGGGCTGCGTTACTGAGTTTTACTCTGCTTTTTGGCAGGTGTTAGACTTTTTCTCAGCCGGCTCTCCCCATTGATGTCTATGGGGAAATCGTGCACAAGCGCGTACAATCAGCTTACCTCGCATTTAAGCAGCACTGGTATTGAAGTGCGGTATGGAGCACAATTTTGCTCTACGCTTACTTCTTGCCTTTTAACGCCGGCTTTGTAAAAACCCGTAATCCCAGCACTGCATGTGAGCGGTGAGAAAAAACTGCTAGTTAGCACCGCATGGCTCCTAACGCAAGACTCGTAATCTGTCCGTATGAGTTTTAAAAATGACAAGAACGCCAACACTACATATTCAATGAGTAAGCAGTTAGAGCTTAAAGGGCCATGGTACCCAAATGTTAAAACACTTGAAAGTGATGCAGCATAACTGTAAAAAGCTGACTAGAAAATATCACCTGAATATCTCTATGTAAAAAAAGAAAGATATTTTACATCAAAATATCCTAAGTATTCAAACCCCATTGCAAAGGACTTTAAGCAGCAAATCAGTATGTCTGTCCAGGAACAGCGAAGAGAGTGAGCTTCATGCACACTCATTTCCCTATTCCCCTAAACGTTTACTATGAAATCTCATGAGAGTTTAGTGAAATCTCATGAGATCACAGTAAAAGAGTTCATGACCTCAGCACTGTTGATGCTGATTGGCTGCAGTTCATTTCTTCTTTTTTTTTTTACCTGCAGCTGGACAGCAGCTGAGTATAACTTTTTACACAGAACTTACTCTGCTGAGCTGAGGATATTGTGAGGTAAAATATCTTTCTTTTTTACATAGAGATGCTTAGGTGATATTTTCCTGTCAGCTTTTTACAGTTATACTGCATCAGTTTCAAGTGATTTAGCATATGAGTATTATGTCCCTTTAATATAAAAGGTAGTAATTTTGTGTTAGGTTTAATTTTGTATTGCTCTCAGGAGCAGAGCCATGTTATAGCTTCCAGTTTGAACTAAAAAGATACCTGTATTCAAACCATAGTATAGGAGCAAACCAACCTTGATGTATAGCAACATTTATATATTAGGGAAGATGAACTACAGTATATAGATTGCAAAAACAGCTATGTGTGCCATAAAAGAACAGAAATGCCTTAAAGTAACATGGAGGCCAAGGGGCCGATTTATCAAGCAGCGGATGCTGCTTATTCCACGTGAGCCTTCCGGCACGCCGGAAACAGGAGTTAAGACCGCTGCTCCTTAACTTGTTCGCCACCTCTGAAGTGGCGGACTGCAATCATCCCAATTGGGATGATTTACACTCCTTGCTAGTGGCCGATTGGTCCAGAATGTGCGGGGGCGGCATTGCACGAGTATTTCACCAGAAATGCTTGTGCAATGATAAATGCCGACAGCGTATACTACAGCGAATCATTTCCACCCGACATTTGATAAATTGGCCCCCAAGAGTAAACTATCATGATTTACATAGAACGTACAATAAAAAAATATTCCCTTGATTGCTGCCTTCTATTCAAGACCTACATGAAACCCAAAATATTTCTTTCATCATTCAGATAGACCATACATTTTAAACAAAGATCCAATGTATTTCTATTATCAAATTTGCTTCATTCTCTTGGTATCCTTTTTTTGAAGGAGCAGCAATGCACTACTGGGAGCTAGCTGGAAACATCAATTGAACCAATGAGAAGACGCATGTATGTAGCCATCAGCAGCTGGGTCCCAGTAATACATTGCTATTCCTGAAGAGTTGTTATAATTGCATGCTCTATCATGAAAGGTTACAGCCCCTTTAAGCATCTTCAGACACCTGCACATGTATCTTATGCTCTTTGAGACTTAGTTCAGGGTCCTTGAACTTCTATTCATATATCTTTATAGTATATGAAGGCACTGCATCAAATGCTAGTTTCTTTTGTGAAAACAAACTGATGACATGTAAAAACACAAGGTTTCATTTCACTAGAGATTTCTAGCAAATGATCTAATATAACTGTTGCTAAAAATAATCATGACTAAGCATTCAATATGTATAGGAATCATGAGTATGCAGCATTTCTAATGTAGCCAAATGTGTTATGATTCTTACATGGTAACATCACAGGTAGATTATAAACTAGTGTTACCATTATATACTAATACTACTTAGCAAAAACAAGTTGGGCAGTAAGCAATTCCAGCCACAGTGAGATGGATAACATTTCCAAACATACAGACATTGCATTATATAACATCCAACTCTTACAGATGATGCTCCTATAGCAATAGAAACATCCCCTATGAGACCTTGCAGAACAATAATTACTGCCACTCTTTGCGTGCACAGTGCAGAAATACAAACAAAATACAGAGACATGGACATCCCATATAGAAATAACATAACATCTAAGTAGAATCTGTTCACTTGGGGAAATAAGAGCAGAGGCAAGAAATCCCCCCTGGAGACAAAACAAGACTGAAGTCACCTTATGTATCAATATTATTTTCAGTTAAGTCCAGATTACACTACTGGACAAGTGAGCAGCTGATACAAAAAGAGAAAGCTACAATGGCCCAAGCAGTAGTTCTAGATAAAGTAAATAAGACATAAGAAAGTGACCAATTTGGAAGACACATTTTTTAGGCAAAAATTAGTTATTAGCAGGATTTGCTTTCAAAAGGGGCAAAAATAAAGCTGACATCCTAAAAAAAATTATATTTAGGGACAGGGGATGTTTAAGCCTAATGTTTTCCTAGCACGGAATTATTCATTAAATAATGTCTATCAGAAATAGTAGCACATGAAACATTTATAGATCTATAAGCCCGACCAGGCAAGAAAATTATTAATATGATTTATATTAATCAAAATGGAATCCTGGGGGCGGAGCAAGCCGGGCTTCTGAGCGGTCGCACATGAACAGAGCTCTGCTCATAGAGTATAAATAACTACATTTTAGACCGCTCAGTATTGCCTAAAATCTTATAAAATAATAGTTAAAAGCATCGAGACACAAACTGAGAGTTTTGAGGAAGAAGAGAAGGATTTAAAGGACACGGAGCTATCCAATAACGTTTTCACCTCCCACACCGAATGATAGATGTGCGGCCATCTTAAACCTTGAGCCGAGGGAAACTGCATTCTTAATATCCCAGAACGCCGAGCATCTGATAAAGGATGGAGCCGCTCACATTTCTCAAAGCCTTGGCGGATTTACTAAATACACACCATGTGAGACTATGGAAATCTGTGGAAGGAGCGCTTTACTATCCGGGTCAAAACCCGGTGAATGTGGACCTACTTACAGACGAGATACCTAGAGAGTTTGCTGCTCGCAAACAGGAGGGGATACCCAATGAAGTAATGGGGCCGTCACTTAACCTAGAGGACAACACTCTGGTGCCATTGAATGCGGCACGCTACAATCTACCCTCTTTAAGGGACAGATCACCTTCACACCTCTATGGGAAGCTGCTGGAGCGTGACATAGCTGGCGCCCTAAATACACCAGAACTGTCTCATGGCAGAGAACCCTTGCATCGGCTCCCCAATCGGGTCTTGCTGGCCTTAGCTTCTCAGATTTTGATTAGTGAACCTTCCCTGGAGTTTGCAGGACAGCGGCAGAAGACGGGCGTGGGCTGAAGCTCTCCCCCAAGACAGACCATCCCTGGGGCAGGTGCGGTGAGAAGGGAAGCCTACCATGTTCAGCTATCTTAACTTTTGCCCTCATCATGCTTCTCGCCTTCTGTATATCGTGGGGAGCTATATCTTTTCTCTAAGCTGTGAACTGACTGCCTTGTCTCCCAGATTTGAAAGTGCAAGGAACGTGCAAGTTAATGTGGGACTTATGGCTGCTTGCTTGCTTCTATGTATAACTTGTGCTTAAAATGTTAGCTTCCTTTTCACTTGGGGAGCGGTAAGCCCGATGTGCTGTATGTTCTACGTTACACCTTATTTTGTTTATGGGTACCTTACATTATGCTAGTTAGAAGCAAGTTGGTTAATAATTTTTTTTTTCCTTTTTTACGCTATACTACGCCCTACTCCAGAACGCTACTGTATTTATTGATATGCTGTGCTCTGCTCTCATATTCACTAGCTAAGTTTTCCTGTGTGCTGCAAAAAATATTTGTTAACACTAGCGATAGACAAGGATGGGAAGGCTTTATTAACGCAGGCCCCAACACTTCTCCCATAAAGTTTAGTTTTGTGTTTATGTCACTCACAGCTTATTAACGCACACAAGTACATTATTGGTAATTAAATGTACCACTATTCATATGCACTCCCGTGTATAAGCTAATAAGATTAGAGTATTACCTACCTAGATAAATAGAATTTAAACATTCATACACTTTATGTATATGCATGGAGTTTTGACATAGTTTGTCTACATGACATCTTGCTGCCAGCGGCCGAGGCAGCGTGATGCCTATATACTACAAGTATAGAGCTTCATAGCATACTATTGGACATAACTTCACACCATAATGCAAATTGTCGCATATGAATGCTGTTCTTATACTCTACTTCATGTTAAAGCTTTGAACAGGTTTTCAATATTCTATCTATAATTGTTGTATAAGATTGACATATAGTTGTAATCTCAACATGGATGGTCCTATAGCGAACCAACTACTTACCCCCAGGAATACTCTTAGTTAAAACCCAACGCTGTAATATACGGTGGTTACTGTCGGCATTGCAGAGTTATTATTCCATTGTTAATAATAGATCTATCACTGTTATTCTGTTATGTTTCTGTAATATCAACCCATGGTACACAACTGTCTGGCTATGTCTAAACATTGTGCAAGATTATCATTTTTGTAATTAGCGAGCAACAACCTGTTAACAGAGGGTTACACCCCAATATATCTCTAATATTCCTAGGACAATTATTCAGAAAGCAGGACAACACCCTCAGTGTGGGCTGGACCCACACTAGCACTATACCATATGGTCTCTGTTTCCACAATATAGCATATGAGGCGCCTAGCTAGCGGTGAGCTTAGGTGCCTTAAATACACGAGCTCCCATTTACGATGTACGGCTTTGGCCTATCTTTCTACCAACTTTTGTTTGCACGTCCCCTAATATCCAGATATCCTGGCAACCTTTGGCTCAGTCATAGCGCTTTGCTTATTTGTGGGTCTGTTATATTTAAATCACCATCTCCTTTCCCCCATAATCTACCCGTCGGTATCCAATATGCCCATGTAATCTTTCATATAGTATAGGGTTTGTACATCTCCCTGACCTGATGTGACGCTTAATTTATACAATTTGTCCACAGCATTTAGTCTACCACCTCCCCCCCTTAATATACCTCCTAGTTTAGGAGAGTGAATTATGTGGTTTCTCTTGTCAATACCACACCTTATCTCCTCCTTCTTATTATTATATTTTGCACTACAAATTTACATGGGCACTCCTTTTCCACCCAAGCTGTGCAAGATTGTTTAATACTACCTTTTTTCCTCACAAATTATATACTACAAGCAGTGAATATTATTTTATATTGTATATAGCATCATATCTATCGGTCATACTCTAATTATTTTATTTACTTCAAAAAGATGCTATACGCTTGAAATTACGTGAACTGTGAGTAGTTCTGTGGATCCATCAGTACTCCTAATTAATACCCCCCATGTCTTATGTTCTACGAATCTTTAGGTCCTCAGGAACAAAATCGCTAGTAAAGTTAAAAAAAATAGAGGTTTATCATTGAGATCCAAAAGTGGTCTCCCTGATTACTAGTTCCTTCTATCGCTTCACCATTACCTGCTGCTCTTGTTGGCCCAAGAGTAATTATTGTGTCATGTAGAAGGTTCCTGCAAGATTAGCATCTCATTTATTTAATGTATGCAAACCATGTAAATTGTTGGCTAAAAGTTTCTTGTCTGCTTATTTTATTACTCCTGTAATATTGAAGCCCTATTTCATATGACAAAAGTATGAGATCTATGTATGTCTTTAACGAAACCTCAATAAAAAATTATTTTAAAAAAACAAAAAAACAAAAAAAAAAACAAAATGGAATCCTGACAAACCAGTGTTCCTAGTATTTATATTTTTTTTATATATATATATATATATATATACACACACACACACATACACACATTGCATTGAAACCTGTAGCAGTTAAGTATCTGCAAACATGTAAAAAAACATAAAATTATGTTTACCTGATAATTTCATTTCCATCTGTATGGGAAGAGTCCACAGCTGCATTCCTTACTTGTGGGAAATACTGAACCTGGCCACCAGGAAGAGTCAAAGACACCCCAGCCAAAGGCTTAAATACTTCCCCATTATGTCCTCATAACCCCAGTCATTCTGCTGAGGGAACAAGAAACAGAAGGATAAATATCAGGATGAAAAATGTGCCAGAAGAAAAAATTTCAAATTTAGGGCTGCTCATCTGAGAACACGTGCGGGAGCTGTGGACTCTTCCCATACAGATGTAAATGAAATTATAAGGTAAGCATAATTTACGTTTTCCATCTTAATATGGGAAGAGTCCACAGCTGCATTCCTTACTTGTGGGAAACATATGCCCAAGCTCTAGAGTACACGGAATGCTAACGGGAGGGAAAAAAAGAGAGGCGGACCCTAATCTAAGGGCACCACAGCCTGCAAAACCTTTCTCCCGAAGGCTGCTTCAGCAGAAACAAAAACATCAAACTTCTACAATTTTGGAAAAAGTATGTAAGGAGAACCAGATACCCGCCTTACAGATCTGATCCATAGAGGACTTATTTTTGAAAGCCCAAGAGGAACCACTGCTCTTGTAGAATGAGCCATAATCCTCAGAGGAGGCTTATGTCCCACCGTTTCTATGTTAAACGGATGACACTCCTCAGACAAAAAGATAAGGAAGTCGAAGAGGCCCTCTGACCCCTACGCTTCCCGGAAAAAAAGAAATAGAGAAAGAGTTTTGTCTAAATTCATTTGTGGAACGAAGATAGAACTTCAAGGCACAAACCACATCCAGAATTATGTTGTAAAAGTTCCTTCGATGAAGGATTAGGACATAAGAAAGGAACCACAATCTCTCAATTGATGTTGTGAATTGACACAACCTTAGGAAGAAAACTAACAGTTCGTAGAACAGCCTTATCACTATGAAAAGCCAGATAAGGAGGGACGCATTGCAAGGCAGCAATCACAGATACTCTGCGTGCAGAAGCAATAGCCAGTAGAAAAGGAACCCTCCAAGACAACAATTTAATGTCTGCTTCATGCATAGGCTCCAACGGAGCCCGTTGCAAAACCTTAAGGACAAGATTTAAATCCGAGGAGCCTTAGATCTAAACACAGGTTTGATCCCAGCAGAGCCTTAACAAATGGCTGCACATCTGGAAGCTCTGCAAACCTCTTGTGCAGTAACACAGACACACACACCCGGAATGTGGATCGCTGACAGCGAACAAATGCGGGTCTCTCCTACAACAGAATCCGAGATACTCCCTTCAAAACTAGGGAGCTTCTCATTCTCCCCGATGGTTGATGTAAGCCTGATTAACTGGGACGAACCCAGCAGCGGCCAAGCCTTCAGAGCATTGCATATTGCCCGAAGATCCAAAATGAGATCAGGAGGGAGCTTTACCTCCTGAGACCAGATGCCCTGTGCCTTCCTGGCACCCCAAACGGCTCCCTATCCTGACAGACTTGCAACCGTAGTCCCAATCACCCAGGATGGTATTGAGACAGATGTCCCTCAGGACAAGTGATCCGGACAAAACCATCAAGAGAGCGATTCTCCTGATTGGTTGTCCAAAGAAATCTGTTGAGACAGATCCGAATGATCGTCGTTCCACTAGTTCAACATGCGCAGTTGCATCAGTCTGAGGTGAAACCTAGCAAAGGAAATGATGTCCAAGCTGGACACCATGAGACCAATCACCTCCATACACCGAGCCACAGATGGCTTTAAGGAGATCTGGAGGGAAAGACATGTTGAAGCTAACTTGCAACGTCTCTGGTCTGTTAGAAATATTCTCATGTCTATGTAGACTATTATAGTACCCGAGAATTCTACCCTGGTACTTGATACAAGAGAACTTTCTCTAGATTATCTGCCATCCATGGGATCAAAGAAGACAGAGGAGATATTCCAAATGGTCCACTCTTCGGAAAATTTCTTTAGCTAGACCAAACGAAAGGGCAATAAACTAGAAATAAATCTTTTCTGAGTAACGTCGAGGGGATCCTCCACCTCGATCAATTCCTTTAAGGAGTCACACCAGAAGGTAGTTTCTCCAGTAACCGCGGCAACAGCCGTCGCCGGTTGAAACCTTTCTTAACAGAGTTTCCATCTTTTATCCATAGGCACTTCAAACGAAGAACTATCCTCAAGCGGGATAGTAGTACGTTTAGCAAGGGTGAATGTCTATCATGACCAATATGATCCCTGGCTTCTCACATTATGGGTTTGATTTATCAAGTCTTCTCCTGCAGGTTCTCACAAGAGAACCTGCAGTCAGTATTTATGAAGCAACGGTCATCAGACCACTGCTTCCTATCTTCTTCTCCACCTCTCAGGTCTCTAGTCCGACCGGGGAGATTGACAGCTCCTGCCCGTCACAATTTTTTTTTTTTAAAAAAGCGTCCCAGACTCCACCCCACGCTTTAAGGAACGTGGGCTGAAACCTGAAACACTGCCTCCTAAGTTAGCGCAGCCAGGAAAATGACCGCATTAATGTGGCGTGTGGCCCACCGAGCACCTGAAGCCAATAACCCCTTTCGCCCCTTGATGGCGGCCCTTTTTTACGTTTTTGAAAGCATTCTTGCAAAACTCCTGTACTTACTGACTTGCTTTTCAACAAAGCATACCAAAAGTACAAAGTAAATGTAATAATAGAATTAAATTGTTTAAGTTCTTTAAAATTGTATGCCCTATTTGAATCATGATAGAACAATTTTGAGCTTAATTTCCCTTTAAGCCACAAATCTATAAATCTCTGCTCAAGGCACACTAAATATATTTCATGCACCTCCGTCTAACCATGGGTGCTTCCATTATGGAACATAGGGTACACTACAGGTATCTAAAGGAGAGTTGCTGCACACGTGCAAACAGGTCAGCACTGGAATGTAGTGAAAGACAGATTTCAACATGGCGGCATCCATGACTAGAGGAAGGTGGAGAAACACCTGTTACATGCTTAAAAAATATATTTAGTGTTTAATGACCTTTAAGTCTCCCCCATTTAGATACTGAATTTGTAATTGTGTTTGTCTCAAGTATATGATTTTATTACTTCCCAGATGACCTTTGTACATACCTGAACAAACAGGAGTGCTGTTTTAGGTTGAAAAAAAACATTAGATTATATTTGTTTCTAAGTTACAAATGTGGGTTTCTACTGACCTGCACAAAGCAACGATCTATTTACACATATAAATAACATTATATAAAATCACAAACTACATAATATGTGGGATTACCACTATACTACTGTAAATCTGTAAAATGAAACCCAGATTGTCCTATTCACTATGGTTACATAATGTCATCTACAATTTCTTTTGCAATTAGAAATGTGTGTAACAAAGGTAATTTACAATATTTTATTTATTGTTTGTATGTATTTCCTTTATAGATGTTATGCAATTTGATAGTATATAATGAAAAGGTAAAAAAAAAAAAACTAAATGGAATAACAATTGAAAAGGTAATAATCTTTAATTTTATAGTTTGCCTGTCAAATAATAGATAACATTGGGAAATATAGATCACATGTAAAAAAATAGCAATAAAAAGGCTGCGCTACTGACAAAAACTTTACCAGACTACGTGATTCAAGGAGTATGATAGAAGCATCAATAAATGGTTCCACAACAACGTCCCGAGGAGCAGTGCAGAAGCAGACTTGAATCTAGAGGGAGTGCTGCTGATCCAGAATCTGAAGGTCTCTCATCCACGGACAAACACACCAAAACTGCAGCAAAGAAGAAAAAGACAGCGCACATCCGATTCAAGGTAGGGGTATTTTATTCACAAAGACACACACTAGTAATAAACTTACTAGATTAAAAATATAAAACAGCAGGATATATCAAAAGTGAACAGCTTCACCACAGTAGACCGAAGGCAACAGCAGGAAGAAGGCGTCCGTCTGAAAGTAGTATTCAAAAGTTCCCAGCAAAGTGAAAGACGATTACACCATAGGGATACGTCATCAAACCGCCTTGCGTCTGTCTACGGATGCCCAATACAGCCACAATATCTCAACGTGTTTCGTCGGTGACACCCCGGCTTTTTCAAGAGTAGTAGGCTGTAAACTTGTGTGTCCTGTTTTGCTGCTGTTATCCTCTGCACTGTGTACAGTGCATCATCCGCACTAGCTGAAGAGGCTTGTCATTTAAAGGTATATAAGATGTAGGGATAGAAGGGAAAGAAGGAGAGAAGGAAAGAAAGGAGACAACCTCATACTGGGCCCAGAGGTAATTATATTATGCACTTATTTACTTTATAGCTATAAGGTTGTTTTTATGTCTGTTTGCATTTGATGTAAGAAATTGTATGCAGTTATGTCAATGTGTTTTATGTAATGTATTTAATGTAACTCATATTAATGGTACCATATAAAGAAGCATAGAATATTATATCGTGTGATCTAAGATTTTGGGTGCTGTGACTAATAAAGTTGTTATATGGTCTTTCTCACAAGCAAATTCTTTCATAAATAATAATTATTATTATTATAAATATTATATTCCAAAATTAATAATTAATCTTCAATAATTGGCGACCGCTCGGGTATTAGAACTTGTCGTGTCCATTAAGGTATAAGATCCGGCATGTATGTTTTATACATATGATAAAGCTTTTAGATGTTTTGGGCTGTTTTAGTCATCACCAATAACAGAATCATTGCATATTCTGCTTATTGTTCTAATAGTAAGTTATATCTTTTTGGAACGATTACTTCTATTCAAAGAATCCTCACAGATTAAATTTGGTTATAATATTTATTTTAATACAATATTTATTTGGGTTTAAATATACATTTATATATGTTTATGCAATAGTCACACATTTGTGTGGAATAAAATTCTAGTCACTTTACTTGTAAGCTGCACATGTTGCTTTGATATAGAAATATCTAGTCCCATACTATAGAAATATTGTATTGTGGCCCCTCTAATTAAAATAATAAGCCAGAATTTATATAGTTATATCATGCATGGTCATGTACAATAAGTATATACTTCTGGATTAATTAGTATTGAATTGTTAATTTTTCCAATGAGCCACAGGAAGCTATGTAAATAAATAGTTAAAATCTTTTGGACATAAACTAAATTGTCACCTTGAAATAAAACAATTACTATTGCATTAATATATATTGTATATTATGTGATTTGCTGTTTTGAAACTGTTCTAATAAATAATTTTGTCTGTGAGAAATTAAGCATAATTTTGAACAACGCCTATCTCGGTAAGGAAGAAAACCTAACGGATAGGATATTAGGTGATGGAAAGGATTTAAAACCTACCCCACGCTAACAAAATCACGATATAGTTCTTTGTTTAAAAAGTGTTTGATTAGAGTAACCCTTACGACTAGTGAACATAAGGGAGAGGATCTACACGGAAACAATATTTTAAGCATATAAGTATATTAGAAGAACCTGTAAGTGCCGGCCAACTTACTGGGGAGGATATACAAACATAAAGAAAAAGGGAATTAATTAATTTTATTTTAAGTTTTTTTTACTCAAGATGGCTACATTATCTGCTTTGGAAAGCTTTGTAGCTACATACATCACAAGCCATAAAAGTAATGATTATGCTTGTGATGTTTATGACAAAGAGAATCCCTGGAAATATGTCCAGGATGTATTTGAAAAAGAGATTAATATCTCACAAAAGTCCAAAAAGACAAAAAGGTAAAAGCAGTTGCAAGTATCTTTGCAGCATGCTTGGCAATGAATGCCAAAATAGAAACATTGAAAAATGAACTGCAAAGTTCCAAAAATATAATAAACAAAAAAGATGGAGATTGACAAATTAGAAATTCAAGTGCAATCTCTAACATCCCTCAATTGTGAAATTAACAAATCCAAACAGGAGAGTGATAAAAACTGCTTAAATGCAGAAAAAGAATTAGAGATTTGCAAAGAAAAATTATTTGAAACAGAAAAAGAAAAGGATCACATATGTAATGCATATTCTGTGGTACAAAATGAATTGGAAAATATTAAATTGGGGAATTCTGCTGAAAATTCTTTAATATGCTGCAGCAAAGCACTTCAGTTATTTGTGCTAAAAATAATGATGATTCCTCCACATTTGCATGTTTAACAGACAATAATGCTACAGTAAGGAGTGGTGGGGAATGTATTTCATCTAGCCAATTCAGCTATGATTTACCTCTTGCCACAAGTAAAGCTAATAGCAAACTCACAGGGGACTGTTCCATTATTATGGATACAGTATATAGTGGCAATGGAGAATTTAAAAACATAAATAAATCCCCTGCTGTTGTAATATCTGTGCGTCCTCCTACTGGAAGTGAGAATACACAGTTAGAAAATATAAGTGTGAGACATCTAACAGCATGCCTGACTAATTTTCAAACCTTTGACACACAATCCCCTAAAACAACCAACAATTCTGCAAATTTCAAAAATGCAAATAATCCACCAGAAAAAGGCCTAGAAATGTCAAATCCTCTAGAGCTAAATGCTTTAAAAAATGATTTACAGAGCAACAAATGGGTAAACATAATGGACACAGACAATGGTTTTACACTGTATGCATTTTTCTACATTCTTTGGATAAACAAAAATACACTTGGTGCTTGGATAGGCTGACCATATTTCCTTGAGACAAAAACAGGACATTGAGATGTCAAAAACGGGACAGGGTTAAAATTCTTTATTCATAAGGAAAAAAAGTAAGATTTTAACAAAAGTTCTTTTATGACATGAATATAAACTATTGAGCCAACAATTATCCTTAGCTGAGTTGCCCAAAATCATTGTTACATGGTGGATAAACTGAGAAAAATGTGGAAATAGTTACTTGATAATGATAATTGTTATTTATAACGTCTGTACAACCAGCACTGCAGCAGCATAATAATAAGCATAATTAATGACAATTTAATTGATTGACAGGCACAGACACTGGTCTTACTTTGGCCATGCACAATTCTTGCAGAACTTAGACATTTGATCTACTTGATCACTATGTTTGTATGTTCACACTGTGACACAAGAAGATGGTAAGAATTATCTCTCTGGTGATGGTCAGCCACTAATTCGGGTAATGGCAGAGGCAGATGATCATCACATCAGATGACAGATCTAGTCCAACTCCTGTCCTTACTAGGCACTAGCTAGTAGTTCTAACTTCCCTCTCGTGACCAGTCTCTCTCCTCAGTTCAGTCTGACAGCTCATGACTGAGTACTGACCTGCTGTCACTTGCTTTCAATGATCACGCCCCTAATTTTGAGTGCGGGCGGCATAGACGCGGTGCTGTGGATCATGTGGGCATGGCTACCCAACCCAAACCCTGCAGTTAAAAAAAAACTACCCTTCCTGCCGGCAGGGAGTTTTAAAAATGTTAGTAAGTGGTATGTGTGCTAAAAAATTACACTTGCGCTTGTCGCACAGTCTAATAACCCTCAAAACGGGACAAAATGAATATTATTAAAGAAACGACGGGACAGGGGAAGAAACATAAAATAACGGTACTGTCCCTTTCAAAACGGGACATATGGTCAGCCTATGCTTGGATGTATCACATGGTCACTCAGAATTAAATGCAGAATATAAGATCATTCTCACTAAACTGTCTTCCCTAGAAAGTATGTTTCAGGCTCCACACGAAAAACACTCAGAAAATGGAATGAAACAGCAGCACAGGCACTGCAAACACTCATCTATGGACATAAAAGAAATAGGAAGTATGCCTTCAACTACGGTGAGTGCATGGATATTGGTGTCATTCCTGATAGTAATATGCCATTTGGTCCCAAATATATTTAGCTATCCCCATTTCTTTAAAGAAAATTGTTTTAAGCAACAATCGTGCCCATGGGGGGGAGAGGGTCACTTACTTGAAACAGAGTGTTCCCATTTGGGCACTCTTATTTGCTAAACGTTAACAACAAAAGAGTCTGTACCTGAATTGAGTATTGTAAAACTTAGGCCATTCAAACACCATTTTATTTTGTAAGACAGATACAGGACAGACCAAACCCCAAGTTAGTTTAATGTATATATTATATGTAAATTTACATTTTATATTTTTGTTTAACAGGTATTACAAAAAAAAAAAGGAATGACTGATACCAAAAGCAGAGCCATGACTGACATCAGATACCAGAGGCACAATTGCATCTAGAGAATCTCCATCTTAAAATAACAGAACTAAAGCGGATTGCTATAATTTAGTTTGTAATAGAACATAACCATATAAAGGTTACTAACAAGTACCTTTACAATGAGTCAATCCTTGTTCCAGCATTTACTGAAAACTCTCACATATCTATGATGATTAAACTACTGTTCATATATGTAAATGTATATTTTTACAAAATGTATATGGTACCATAGTATACCCCTGCAGGTTTACATTGTTTATCATACTATTCCATGTAAAATCACAATAGGTGCTAACAGGACTCAGGTAAACTAAGCAGAATGATATACCCTATAGTTTAATAGTCTAAATTTGCAGATTATTATTTTATCTTTAGAATTTATAGGTTTTAAGATAAAATAATTAAACAACAGTTTTAAAATTGGTAAATATTTCTTGCTTATTTAATTCAAGAAGGGTATCCTTTTAAATCATCATTGCTACAGTCCTGTTAAATATTATGTTAAGCTATTTACCTGGTATTTCTCAGTAACTGTTGAATATATATGGCAATCATATGTAATGGAAATCAGTCAGTGTTAAACATGCAATAATTCCCACTTAAGAAAAAGATATACAGTATGTAGATGTAGGGATATTAGTGTAGGTATTAAATAGCCTCTATCGTAATTATTAACTGGTGTCTATTTAGGTACAGGATATATGCATGAATGTATGTGTTTGATTTATACAGTTTCTGTAGAGTACCAAATGGTGTTCTGTTCAATCCTAAATTAGGAATGAGGTGAATGTGACTAGGAAATTCTCAGGAGATATATTTAGGGGTTTTCTACCCTAACATTGGCCACATAGACACTGACATCACATTCAAATATAATCCTCAATCTTTTGCTGATAAAGAAAAAGATTTCTCACAAGTTTTCCACTATTATGACAGTAGATGCTCATCCATCACCCTTCAAAATGGTGACAACAAGAAACCCGCAGACCAGATCCAGACCAGAGAGAAGTGTTCTGCCAGCAGCGACAACAAGAAACCACAGACCAGAGAGAAGTCTATGGCCAGCAACAAGTAATAAGCTACTCCAAAAAGAGGACTGCAAAGCCAAAAGTAAGAGAGTGTTTCAAAAGGATGCTGCCTGCAAATCAAAGTCCTCACCAGCTGCACAAGAGGGAAGCATATTAGCTGGGAAAAGACTTAGAAGAAAAGCCCAGACCAACTGTAGGTGAGAGAAGTTTCCAATATAATTGCTGCATCAACAAGAGCCTCTGTGAAACTACGGAAGTCATTAAGGAGAAAAGCTTTCTGAAAAGTAAAAGGACATTCCCACTTTATGCTTTATTAAATGGGAAAATAAGGGTTACAGAAGTTTATTTGTTGCTGCCAACAGTGAGAAAGAGCCTCTGTGACATGGGTGATTACAGACATCATCAAGAAGGAAAGCCTTGCGAAAAGAAAAGGAAGAAAAGAACATTACCATTTTCCAGGTGCCATGGTCAATGACTTATGAGAAGAAGTATTACAGAAGCTAAAGTGTTTTGCCAAACATGAGAAAGAGGCCTATAGGGGTCTGTCGTGTCCAGTTTCTATGCTAAATTATTGCTTCACCTCACATGAACACATTACCATTGGTTTATATATAAAAAATAGATCATTGTTAGTTTTGTATTTTTCTTTTAATAATTTAGATAGCGAAACTCATAAATAAATAATAATTTAGGATGTTAACAGATAAGATACAAGCAATTACTCTCATGTGTGGCCAATCCAAAAATTTCTCAAGGCCACAAGGGCGGGACTGTTACAGTATGAGTAATTGGCTAAATATCATCAAATTATATATATATATATATATATATATATATATATATATATATATATATATATATATATATATATATATATATATATATATATATATATATATATATATATATATATATATATGTGTGTGTGTTTCAAATACTACAACTTCCCAAGGACACACCTGTTCATTTACAAGAATAAAGCAATAAATTCCTTTAGTTAAAATAAAGTCCAGGTCAGAAGCATGATTAATAGCGCAACTGGTGGCCTAAGAAACAGCTATTCAAGTCAGAAATAGCTAGAAGTGCAGAAATACAAAAATATATCTAAGAATTATACTAACCAATCACATTCAAAGGCTAACCCAAAATGGATACCCACCATTATCCATTTTGGGAAGTATTAGCTGAAGAGGCTTGTCATTTAAAGGTATATAAGATGTAGGGATAGAAGGGAAAGAAGGAGAGAAGGAAAGAAAGGAGACAACCTCTTACTGGGCCCAGAGGTAATTATATTATGCACTTATTTACTTTATAGCTATAAGGTTGTTTTTATGTCTGTTTGCATTTGATGTAAGAAATTGTATGCAGTTATGTCAATGTGTTTTATGTAATGTATTTAAAGGGACACTCAATCAAAATTAAAAACTTTCATTATTCAGATAGAGCATGCTATTTTAAACAACTTTCCAATTTACTTCCATTAGCAAAATGTGCACAGTCTTTTTATATTTAAACTTTTTGAGTCACCAGCTCCTACTGGGCATGTGCAAGAATAAGTGTGTATGCATTTGTGAATGGCTGATTGCTGTCACATGGTACGTGTATGCATTTGTGATTGGCTGATGGCTGTCACATGGTACAGGGGGAGTGGAAAAAGACAACTTTTAAAATTGTCAGAAAAAAAATCTACTACTCATTTGAAGTTCAGACTAAGTGCTATTGAATTGTCTTGTTATCTTGCATTTGTTGATTATGCAAATCTACAGTGTTGACTGGTCCTTTAATGTAACTCATTAATGGTACCATATAAAGAAGCATAGAATATTATATTGTGTGATCTAAGATTTTGGGTGCTGTGACTAATAAAGTTGTTATATTAAGCTGTCTTTCTCACAAGCAAATTATTTCATAAATAATAATAATTATTGATATTATTATTAATATAAATATTATATTCCAAAATTAATAATTAATCTTCAATACAACCTTCCAATTTACTTCCATTAACAAAATGTGCACAGTATTTTTATATTTACACTTTTTGAGTCACCAGCTTCTACTGAGCATGTGTGAGAATTCACAAAATATAAATATATGCATTTGTGATTGGCTGATGGCTATCACAAGATACAGGGGGAGTGGAAATAGACCTAACTGAAATTTGTCAGAAAATAAAATAAAAAACTACTACTCATTTTAAAAATTCAGACTAAGTGCTATTGCATTGTATTGACATCATGCATTTAATTATTATGCAAATCTACTGTGTTTACTGGTACTTAAAAGGGACATAATAAATAAAATAAAAACTAAAGCATTTTATTACTGTACCAGTGCTTACCCAAAAAATATGTTTAAATCTTGCAAAGTGGTTTTAAGCACCGCTAAACTCCCACTTAGGAGCCCTAATAAATTGCAGCTCAACAGTAAAATAATAAATATGATAATTTTGAACCAAACAGCTAACACTTCTTAAACAAAAAAATGAGACTGTATATATTTGTATTTAATCGCCACAGCACTTAGTCAAAAGTTTAGAATTATGGCTTGTAAGTTATTTTTATTTTTTTAAACCACACAATTATTTTAGGTTTTCTTTTGCATAATACATTTTAGTAAAATAAACCACCCAAACACAAGCAACTTTTCTTGGTGTAAATAACCTGGTATTTAATGACATGCTGCAGGAAAATAATATATTAGCTGTATGTAGGGATCTTTTGAAACATATTACCCTCAAGTCTCCTTTCTGCTACTTCAAGGGCCATGATAGCCAAATATTGAAACACTTGAAAGTGATGCAGCATAACTGTAAAAAGCTGACTAGAAAATATCACCTGAGCATCTCTATGTAAAAAAAGATATTTTACCTCAAAATGTCCTAAGTATTCAAACCCCATTGCAAAAGGACTTTAAGCAGCAAATCAGTATGCCTGGGACAGGCAAGGGAGTGAGCTTCGTGCACACTCATTATTTCCCTATAAGTTTACTATGAAATCTCATGAGATCACAGTAAATGAAATCATGACCTCAGCACTGCTGATGCTGATTGGCTGCTGTTCATTTTTTTTTTACCTGCAGCTGGACAGCAGCTGAAGTATAACTTTTTACACAGAACTTACTCTGGTGAGCTGAGGAAATTGCGAGGTAAATATCTTCTTTTTTTACATAGAGATGCTCAGGTGATATTTTCCTGTTAGCTTTTTACAGTTATACTGCCTCAGTTTCAACTGACTTAGCATACGAGTATTATGTCCCTTAAAAAAAAGCACAATGCATATAATCCATGCACCCCAAGGCAGAACACTGTGCAATCTGTGTTCTTATCGCAGAAATTGAAGGGTCTCTGCAGAAAGAACGGCAGTGGCAGTTAAAATTATTTTTTTTTATTGAACTTTTCATTTCTACCTGCATGTGTCACTGTTCCGTTCTATCTCAATGTAAATATTTGCTACGTTCCTCTCTTTTCAATTTCCTCCCACTTCCTGAACTCCAGTGCGATACAGGGTAACAGCACATTGCAGAAAAGGTAAGTCAGGGCTTAAAGTGAAGGTAAACTTTGATGAATGAAAGCCCTGTTTTTAAAAATACTATTAAAAACAGGGGCACTTTCATTCATCAAAGTTTAGAACATACCTCTCTCCTCTTCACAGCCGGAGCAGCTTCCCACACCTGGAGATCCTCTCTTCACACGTCAGCAATGACTAATCCGACTTCCTCCAATCACGGCTTTCCCCCCAAGGGGAGTTATTGCCTGAGGCCATGCCGTGATTGGAGGAAACCGGATTAGTCATTTATGATGTGTGAAGAGAGGATCTCCGGGTGGGGGAAGCTGCTCCGGCTGTGAAAAGGTACGTTTTTAAACAAAACGGCTGCTTTCTAAACTTTGATAAATGAAAGTGCCTGTTTTTTATAGTATTTTTAAAAAACGCTTTCATTCATCAAAGTTTACCTTCATTTTAACAAATGTATTCTATGAGTAAAGGAGCCAACCAAAATACTTAGCAGATTTTGTTTTGTTCTTTAATAAGTGTGTGTATGTATGCATGTATATATATATATATATATATATATATATATATATATATATATATATATATATATATAGGATACAAAGAAAAGTCCGGATCCTCAAATGCAGATAAAACATAAATCCTTTATTTGATAATGCAGGTAAAAGCATAGAGTATCGGCAGATACAGTTATTTAAACCAAGACTGACATTTTAACATAGACAGCTGGGCAATCTGCAGCAGACATGTTTCGTGCCTACAGGCACTTGTTCACTGCTCACAGGTGTCCCAGCTCATTATCCTTAAATAGGTATTTCTTAAAGGTATAGAGACTCAAATGAGTAAATGGTAATCTAATTATTGTCTATGTTAATAACTATTATAATATATACAAATCACAGATACATATATACATATGAAAGTCACTAAGCTCAGATAAACACTTCAGTTCATACACTTAAAAATACTAATATGAACTATTGAAGATTAAATATGAATAAATACACATAAACTCTGTTCATAATCTTATAACCTAATGCATATAGTGAACAATCATAATATAGAGGGGCAATATACAAAGACATGTGTATTACATAGAATATGGAAGTCTAAGGATTAGATTTATACTTTCCCCTGTTTGATGTATAAATATACAAAATTCCTCTCTTATTTATGTTAAATATACAAATCTATGTCCCTTCTAAAATTTAATCCTTGCGGAATGATAGTATTAAGGGAAAAAATCCAGAATACTTCCCTAGTATTTAGCTTTGTTTCTCTGTCACCTCCCCTCTTCCATAGGGGTACATGGTCTATTGCTTGGACCATTAATAGGCTGGCATCAGAGTTGTGATGCTCTCGAAAATGCCTAGCTATTGGGGTGTCAGACTCAATATCATCTATTGACCTGAGGTGTGCCAAGAATCTGTCCTTTAAGGATCTCTTAGTTTTTCCTACATACTGTTTATAGCACCCCCTACAGGTCAATAGATATATTACATGTGTGGTGTTACAGTTTAAATAAAAATTAATTTTGTACGTTTTTTGAAGATGGGTTGAAACAAATGTTTCCCCCTCTGAAACATGATCACAGGTCTTACAAACATTCCTTCTGCATTTGAAAAAGCCTTTCCGCTTTTTCAACCAACACGTTGCAGAACCACTGCCAGAGCTGTCAGAAGGAGAAACATAGTTTCCTATAGTTTTCCCCTTCTTAGAGATAAAGTCACATCCTTTTTGAATTATTTTCTTTAATGCCAAATCTGTATATAAGATTGGAATACATTCTTTTATGATGTTACACACTTCCCCATATTCCAGACTGTAAGTTGTTATAAATTTGGGTCTATTATCTTCCTGCTTATCCTTATTGTATCCCTGTCTTTTACGATATCTTAACAGTTCATTCCTTGGTATGACGTTTACATCATTCCTAGCTTTTTCTAACACTCTAGGGGAATAACCCCTATCCAATAATCTTTCAGTAATCAAATTAGCTTGAATTTCATAACTTTCATTAGTAGTACAATTTCTCTTGGCCCTTATGTATTGACCCTTGGGAATACCATTTAGGGTATGCCTTGGATGACATGAGTTATATTCTAGAATAGTATTACCTGCTGAGGCCTTTCTAAATAGATCTGTTTCTATCATCTCCTGTGTGGCACTACCCTTTAATGTTATATCCAGGAAGCAGATTGAGCTCTTATGCTGTTCCCCTATCAGCTTAATGCCACAGTTATTATGATTCAAATAATCACAAAATCCTTCTATTTCACTTTCCTCACCATCAATTATAAAAATCAGATCATCTATGAATCTTGCATAGAAAATGATCTTATTACGGAGGGGGTTGCCATCTCCAAAGACGTGGAACCGCTCCCACCATCCCATAAAGAGATTGGCGTAACAGGGGGCAAACTTGGCCCCCATAGCGGTTCCACGCCTCTGGAGATAGAAACCTCCCTCGAACATAAAATAATTGTGGGTCAATAGGTATTCAATTGATGTCAGAATAAATTGTTTGGTGGTCACATCATAATTGCTATGTGTATCTAAAAAATATCCAATAGCATCTAGCCCTTTATCATGTTTGATGGCTGTATATAGTGAGGTTACATCTACCACCAAAAACCTATAAGATGACTTCCATTTAATATTCTGCAATTTTACCAGTAAGGAGGTGGTGTCTTGTATAAAGCTTGGAAGTTCTTTCACCAATGGCTGCAAGTAACTATCTATGAGCTCCGAAAGAGATTCATTTAATGAATTTATACCAGCAATTATGGGACGCCCCGGGGGATTAAACATGTCTTTGTGCGTCTTAGGGAGGTAGTGAAATATAGGTGTCACTGGATACTCTGGGATTAACATATCCTCAATAGCCTGATTAATGACATTATTGTATCTGGCGTGTTTTACTATATCTTTCAAAATTTCTTTGTACTGTAAAGTTGGATTTTCTTTTAATTTTACATATACTTCCTTATCACTTAATTGTCTACTGGCTTCTTTTAAATATGAATCCCTATTAAGTACTACCACATTTCCCCCCTTGTCTGAGGCTCTCACCACAATTTTGGTATTGTCTGAAATCTTTTTAAGTGCCTGTTTTTCTTTAAAGGATAAATTATGTCTTTGTTTCTTCTCTTTCTTATCAAGTTCCCTTAGTTTTTCCTCAACTACTTTTTGGAAGGTCTCCACCGGGTGAGTTCTAGAGTGCACCGGATAGAAATTGCTTTTCTTCTTAAATTTAGACAAATCTATATCTCTTTCCGTAATTAACGTATTAGATAGTTCCTGTGTATTCTCATTTAATAAGCCTTGTAGGTCAAATACAGAACATTGCTCAGAAAAGGACAAAAATTCTTTATCAGATTCCACTTTTGTAGAAATAACATTGCTATGTTCTTTCTCAGCATCTGCAAAATGTTTACGCAATAACAATTTCCTCACGAATTTATTTACATCTAACACAGTGTTAAACAAGTTGAAGTGCTGTGAAGGAACATAATTCAGACCCTTGGATAATACCTTTATTTCATCATCATTTAAAATTGTATCAGATAGATTGATTACATTAGTATTTAAGCATATTTCTTTATCTGTTTTGCTAATCTGGTAGGGTAGGTCTTCAGCTGAATTTTTTGTTTGGGGTGTGATATACCCTCCTGGCCTTCCCTGTGTGTTTGTTTTTGTTCCTTTGCCCCTTTTCCCCCTGTGTGTTTTTTTCTTCCTGATGGTAAAGTCTCTGCCTGTTCGTTTTTTGAAACAAGGCTTGCAGAGGTTTCAAGTGGTTTTAAAACTAGAGATTCTGTGCAGTCATTGGTCATTTCTCCCTCTGAGGACTCCACCTCATATTCCGTGTCAGAGAAAGTAACTTGTTTAACTTTTTTCTGTTGATTCCTAAACCTTCTCCTATAATTTCTGGGTTCACGGTTAAAGTTGTCATTGTTATCCCATCTATAAACTGTTTGATGGTCATAGTCATGTTTGTCTCTAGTCATCTTATGTGATTTAAACTCCCAGAGTTCCTGTCGGAAAGATATCATATTTTTTTCAAATTGTTTATCATAGGTCTTAAATTGTGGGTCCCTCTGAAATGACCTCAGCTGTTCTTGGACATTTTTCATCTCCTCTAGTAAATCAGATCTTTGTTGTCGTTTATATTCAATCAAAAGTTCAATAAGGGCAAAGGAACAGTTATCTAATATGTTATTCCACTTTGATATAAAATCAGCATCTAGTACCCTAAAAGAGGGAAATTTTTTAATCCTCAAGCCTCTTGGTATACGCTTATTGTGTTTATATAAGAGGAAGGATTTTACATCAAGTTCTAGCTTAATGTCTCTCTTTCTCAAGTTATCTATTTCAAAGAAGAGACTGTCAATAGTAAAAACCACATCTTCTTCAGTTGCATGTTCTGTGGAGTCTTCCCCAAAGTCCATTAAAACATAGCTAGATGTCTCAGTATCCATAATGATAAGTATACTGCCCCAAGGTAATGTGTCTGTGATAGTGTCAGACCGGTCTGTACCTGCCGCGTGTGTATACACTGTAAGTTAATAAGTCCCAAAACTGCAAATCAACCAGGGATAGCAGTCAAATATCAGAGTACTCACCACCTCCTCTTCAGCCGTTTGTTGCTTATAATTGGCAAGCGGGTATACGGTAGGCTGCAATGGCTAGTAGACAAAGTAAACCATGTGTGTGTAACAAACACTCGCCTTGCGCTCACACTACCCGTCTAATGCTTCCTCCTTCCTGGCTACGGCACACTGGAGCGTGGGAGACGTCACTCATAGACGTTCTGCGCAGGGGATCCAAGCTGCAGCGCTCACTTCATCCAAAGAGCGCTGAAAAAGTGTATAGGATACAAAGAAAAGTCCGGATCCTCAAATGCAGATAAAACATAAATCCTTTATTTTATGTTCGAGGGAGGTTTCTATCTCCAGAGGCGTGGAACCGCTATGGGGGCCAAGTTTGCCCCCTGTTACGCCAATCTCTTTATGGGATGGTGGGAGCGGTTCCACGTCTTTGGAGATGGCAACCCCCTCCGTAATAAGATCATTTTCTATGCAAGATTCATAGATGATCTGATTTTTATAATTGATGGTGAGGAAAGTGAAATAGAAGGATTTTGTGATTATTTGAATCATAATAACTGTGGCATTAAGCTGATAGGGGAACAGCATAAGAGCTCAATCTGCTTCCTGGATATAACATTAAAGGGTAGTGCCACACAGGAGATGATAGAAACAGATCTATTTAGAAAGGCCTCAGCAGGTAATACTATTCTAGAATATAACTCATGTCATCCAAGGCATACCCTAAATGGTATTCCCAAGGGTCAATACATAAGGGCCAAGAGAAATTGTACTACTAATGAAAGTTATGAAATTCAAGCTAATTTGATTACTGAAAGATTATTGGATAGGGGTTATTCCCCTAGAGTGTTAGAAAAAGCTAGGAATGATGTAAACGTCATACCAAGGAATGAACTGTTAAGATATCGTAAAAGACAGGGATACAATAAGGATAAGCAGGAAGATAATAGACCCAAATTTATAACAACTTACAGTCTGGAATATGGGGAAGTGTGTAACATCATAAAAGAATGTATTCCAATCTTATATACAGATTTGGCATTAAAGAAAATAATTCAAAAAGGATGTGACTTTATCTCTAAGAAGGGGAAAACTATAGGAAACTATGTTTCTCCTTCTGACAGCTCTGGCAGTGGTTCTGCAACGTGTTGGTTGAAAAAGCGGAAAGGCTTTTTCAAATGCAGAAGGAATGTTTGTAAGACCTGTGATCATGTTTCAGAGGGGGAAACATTTGTTTCAACCCATCTTCAAAAAACGTACAAAATTAATTTTTATTTAAACTGTAACACCACACATGTAATATATCTATTGACCTGTAGGGGGTGCTATAAACAGTATGTAGGAAAAACTAAGAGATCCTTAAAGGACAGATTCTTGGCACACCTCAGGTCAATAGATGATATTGAGTCTGACACCCCAATAGCTAGGCATTTTCGAGAGCATCACAACTCTGATGCCAGCCTATTAATGGTCCAAGCAATAGACCATGTACCCCTATGGAAGAGGGGAGGTGACAGAGAAACAAAGCTAGGGAAGTATTCTGGATTTTTTCCCTTAATACTATCATTCCACAAGGATTAAATTTTAGAAGGGACATAGATTTGTATATTTAACATAAATAAGAGAGGAATTTTGTATATTTATACATCAAACAGGGGAAAGTATAAATCTAATCCTTAGACTTCCATATTCTATGTAATACACATGTCTTTGTATATTGCCCCTCTATATTATGATTGTTCACTATATGCATTAGGTTATAAGATTATGAACAGAGTTTATGTGTATTTATTCATATTTAATCTTCAATAGTTCATATTAGTATTTTTAAGTGTATGAACTGAAGTGTTTATCTGAGCTTAGTGACTTTCATATGTATATATGTATCTGTGATTTGTATATATTATAATAGTTATTAACATAGACAATAATTAGATTACCATTTACTCATTTGAGTCTCTATACCTTTAAGAAATACCTATTTAAGGATAATGAGCTGGGACACCTGTGAGCAGTGAACAAGTGCCTGTAGGCACGAAACATGTCTGCTGCAGATTGCCCAGCTGTCTATGTTAAAATGTCAGTCTTGGTTTAAATAACTGTATCTGCCGATACTCTATGCTTTTACCTGCATTATCAAATAAAGGATTCATGTTTTATCTGCATTTGAGGATCCGGACTTTTCTTTGTATCCTATACACTTTTTCAGCGCTCTTTGGATGAAGTGAGCGCTGCAGCTTGGATCCCCTGCGCAGAACGTCTATGAGTGACGTCTCCCACGCTCCAGTGTGCCGTAGCCAGGAAGGAGGAAGCATTAGACGGGTAGTGTGAGTGCAAGGCGAGTGTTTGTTACACATATATATATACATACATATATACACACACACACACATATATATATATATATATATATATATATATATATATATATATATATATATATATATATATATACACATATACATACACACACACACACAGTGTATATATATATATATATATATATATATTATTTTTTGTGTGTGTAGAGATCACAGAAGCTGAAACGTTACTAAATAAGGTAATTGAATATGCACAGTATTGGAAAAATGGGGTTGTGGACCCTTACCAAGCCTTTTTCAGAATACTGTGAATATCCCTTTAACTCATTTGGGAAAAGCTTCAGCCTTTGTCATGTATAACAGATTTCTTTAAAAAACGGGTGTGTATTATATTTGTTCTTCCAGTGTTTTTTTTTTTTAGATCTCTTTACTAGAATCAACTATGAGGTTGTAATAAATAATATACAGTACGTATATAAATATATTAATTTCTAAGTGCCATCCTTTAGGAAGCATATAGTATACATCAGCAGTATAAGCATGGAGCAGCAGCCCCTCAAAAATAAGCATATAGACCCCAGCAGTACAGTAGAGCAGGTTCCCAGGCAGACTGACACTGTGGGAACATACAACAAACATCAGCGAGGCTGTACATGAACCTGTCCTCATGCACACCGAGTAGGGGCAACAAACACAGCAACACCGGCTCCTTAAAGACACTGTAGAAAAAAATTCACTAAAAAATTCTCATTGCAAAAAATGAAAAAAACGTTCTGCCTCTGGGTCCATGCAGTGATGTATTCTGATTCAATGCTACCCCAAAAACTGACCTTAGCCAGATTAGCCCCCTCAAATTTTAAAACAAACTTTATACAGGTTTGATTCATTGTTGTTTCACTAGATCTAGCATACAAGGAGTGGTCTAAACAATTATTTGGAGGGGGGCTAACCTGTCATCAGCCCCACCTTATCAAAAATATTGGACATTTTATTAAATCTCTGGTTAATTTTATAAGTGCTAATTGCTACTGCAAGCTAGCTGTAATGGCTGGATAATTATTGCATGCCAAAGCGCACATGACATGATTAATAGCACCTTTTGAAATGTAGATCTAACATTTTAAAAACTTGAACTAAACTGATCTAAAATATAAGCCTGAATGTTTTTTTTTTTGTCTGAAATTTTAATTGGGGGGGGGGCAGTCAACCACTAATTTAGTATATATATCTCTGTAATTATATTAGATCTAACAAATCAACTGACTGATCATACCTGATCTAACAAATATCTGTCAAATTAAATAACTTTTCATTCAATTTTTGTTAAAGGGACACTAAACCCAAATTTTTTCTTTCATGATTCAGATAGAGCATGCAATTTTAAGCAACTTTCTTATTTACTCCTATTATAAATTTTTCTTCATTCTCTTGCTATCTTTATTTGAAAAAGCAGAAATGTAAGGTTAGGAGACGGACCATTTTTTGTTCAGCACCTAGGTAGAGCTTGCTGATTGGTTTGCTACATTTAGCCACCAATCAGCATGCGCTACCCAGGTTCTGAACCTAAAATGGTCTGGCTCTTAAGCTTACATTCCTGCTTATTCAAATATAGATAGCATGAGAACCAAGAAAAAAATTATAATAGGAGTAAATTAGAAAGTTGCTTAAACTTGCATGCTCTAACTAAATTATGAAAGAAAACAAATTGGGTTTAGTATCCCTTTAAGGGGGGGGGGGGTTGATGACAGGTTAGCCCCCTCCAAATAATTGTTACTACCAGCCCCCCCCCCTAATTTAATACCTTATAACTCTGTAATTATACTAGATCTAACGAAAACAACAATTGATCAACTTGATCTAACAAAGATCTAACCGACTGGTTTGTTTAAAAATGTTTAAATTGGGAGGGCGCAAACCCAGCTGAGGTCAAATCTGTTAGTTTCCAGCCCCCACACCAATTGCTGCTCACTTTTGCCTTAGATGTCCCTGAAATAGATATATACAGGTGGCCCTCGTTTCAGAATAACAACCTTTTTTTCCAATCATGTGACTGCTATTGAAAAGTATTGAGAAGTGCATTTATTAAAATAGCCAGTAGGTGGAGCTGTGCGCTTGTGTTGCTGCAAAGCAAGCTGAAATTAATCAGTTTAACCAAACCTGAGCTATCGAGCAGATTTCAAAGGAACAAGATCTTCCTGTCTATAAATGCATAGAAAGAACTGTTTGCAGAAAAATGTAAGTGAAGTCTGTGTTGTGTGATTATTTTATTAGGTTTATAATGCTGTTTAGCATTTAACGTCTTCATTTCAAAGCTTTAAAAATTATGTATTAGGTGTTACTTATGACAATTTTGAGAGGGGCCTGGAACCTAACTCCCTCACTTCCCATTGACTTACATCATAAACTGGGTTTCAATTTACAACCATTCCTTCTGGAACCTAACCCCGGTATAAACTGAGGGCTACCTGTATATAAATATATATTATTTTTTTTCCTCTCAAAATCCCACTACCTTTGGCACAGGTTTAGGCGACATAGGCTAAAATACACCCAGTTGCAAGAATACAAACATCCTGAATGAATTGTAATATACGAGTATTTCAGAAACTGTGTGGTGGTGGTGTCAGCATTAGTATTGGATACGAGGGAGCAAAGCAAACGCTCTAAAGTCTACAGTCTAGTAAAATATTCGTAATTAATTGGCTGCCACATAAGGTTGATCCACAATGTGTTGTTAAGAATTATCAGGGAGCCAAAGAGGTTAATAGTAACATTTCTCCCATGAATGTAAACTGCTCTATCAAAGCACAAACTACCAGCCCTGATACACGTAGGAGTAAAACTGCTGAGTCACCCTCGGATCTGACTCAGACACAACACCGGTGGGTAGCGGAGTGCAGTGAGCAGGGTGCGCGCGCACTCTTAGCTCAAGCCTCCTGGCCAGTGTACAAGAGCGTAAGTCAGCTGGGGACACGTGACTGGTGCACACAGACACAGGAGGGAGGAGCGGGTTGTCTCTCACACACTGTCAGAGCACTGCTGCTGTTCTATCACTGTGACACTGCCACAGCTCCACGCACTCGCTCGTCCTCCCGCGGCACCAGTTTAAATAGGGCATTTTGTGGCCACTGCTGCACTCAATCTAGTTGATCACTCGTTCATACCACGTCTCGTACAACTTTCCGTTCACTTGCAAGTCAAGAAAGCAACTATGGGTCTTCTGTCTCACGGGTCCCCACTGAACTGGGAAGAGACTAAGAAATACGCAGATCACGTCAGGCAGCACGGTATCATGCAGTTCCTCAACATCTACCATAAACTGAAAGAGCGGCAGAAGGACGTGCTGAAGTGGGGAGACGAGGTAAGCAAAATTGAAACCCTCTAAATACAGCTCTAGTTTATCGGTCACCCACCTCTACTGTACTGCGCTCTGGCTTAAACGAGCGCGTGCGCGCGGACGTCACGTGACTGCCGGAAGGGGAAAGTCAAAGCCCACTGTTGAGGCATGTTTACGGTAGTCCTATTTTGTGTCTGCTCATTCAATGAGATGGTGAAAATGATTCAGAATTACTGGTGTTTATATATGTGTACGTGGAGATATATAATATTTGTTACATTATATTTACAATTTTTATAAGCAATGGTCCCGGATTGGGACGTAGTTGGCTCGTTGTTTACAGCCTGTTTACTAAACAATTATTAAATTCACGTGTGTAGCAATAAAAAAAACAACAACAAAAAAAACATAATACGTTTGTGTTGAGTAATAAAAATTTTTTCGTGACTGAGCTGATTGCACACTTTAGTATCTTGGGGGCCAATAATTCAATAAATAAAAAGTGAGTTATGGTGGTTCAGCTAAATGCAACCTTTATATGTTAAACATTTATTGTTCTAAATTATTTGCAGCAGTGTAATGCAACATTTAATAAGTGTTGTAGGGCCAACTGATCCCAGTGTAAGTTCCACAGTCACATTTCACTCGTGAAAAAATACCTTTTAAACTTGACAGTCGTTCCAGCTTCCCCCGGTCGCCGCAAGCCATTTCTAACGTCAGAAATGATGGATCGGTCATACTCCAATCACAGCTTCCTCCTGGGGGAATCAGTGTCTGATTCAACGCCGTGATTGGGGAAGCTGGATTCCTCATTTTAGACCCAGGAAGAGACTTTGCGACCGGCGGAGGGAGCTGGAGTGGCTGTCAAGCTTAAAAGGAAAGTATTTATACTATTTTTTCACAACACAAGTGAAATGTAAATTTTGATGAATTAAAGTGCCCCTGTTTTTAATTGAATTTTGAAAAACCGGGCACTTTAGCATCAAAATTTACATTCACTGTACGTTGCTGCAGTCCTGGGCTTCTCTCTGCCGCTATCTCGCTCAAAAGAGCAAGATTGCGCTATTTCTGCATGCCCCACGAGTAAATAAATGTGCAGAGTTGTTGATGCAGAGAGGGCTACTCTGTGGCGCTCTCTGCAGCGGTGGTGCCGATTGTTGGTGGGTGGGAGCAATTGCGGGTGGGCGGCCCATCGCTGACCAACTTCCGTCCAGCTGTGTGGAAACACACTCGCCGGTGTGAGCAGGAGCCTGCCCGCGATCTACACATGTGCATTAAAATGAAATGGGAGAGGGAGGGGGGAAATAATGTTGGGAAAGGGATCTGGGAGGGGTGTAGGATATTAAGGGGGGGCAGCTACACTACAGAAAAAAATATATAGATTAAAAAAATTTGGCCAGTACCCAAAATGGCAGGAAATATTGAGAGGGGGGAGGGTTGGAGAGCTCTTTGGGGGGGGGGGGGGAGGTTGGGGGCTTAGGTGGGATCCTACACAGCAGAATGTATTTAAAAAAAAATAGAAAAAGCCTTTTATTTTAGTACTGGCAGACTTTCTGCCAGTACTTAAGATGGCAGGGACAATTGTGGCGTGGGGGGAGGGAAGAGATCAAGGGGTGGGATGTGTCAGGTGGGAGGCTGATCTCTACACTAAAGCTACAATTAACCCCACAAGCTCCCTAATTAACCTCTTCACTGCTAGGAGGAATAATACACGTGTGGTGCGCAGCAGCATTTAGCGGCCTTCTAAAAAGCAAACACCAAATCCATATATGTCTGCTATTTCTGAACAAAGGGGATCACAGAAAAGCATTTACAACCATTTGTGCCATGATTGCACAAGCTGTTTGTAAATAATTTCAGTGAGAAACCTAAAGTTTGATCGCATTTGGCAGTGAAATGGTGGCATGAAATATACCAAAATGGGCCTAGATCAATACTTTGGGTTTTCTAACTAAAAAAAAAATATATATATATATATATATACATGTGAAGCGTTATTCAGGGATTCCTGACAGATACCAGTGTTCCAATGTAACTATCGCTAATTTAAAAAAAAAAAAAATGGTTTGGAAATAGCAAAGTGCTACTTGTACTTATTGCCCTATAACTTGCAAAGAACATGTAAACATTGGGTATTTCTAAGCTCAGGACAAAATTTAGAAACTATTTAGCATGGGTATTTTTTGGTGGTTGTAGATGTGTAACAGATTTTGGGGGTCAAAGATAGAAAAAGTGTTTTTCCATTTCTTTCATCATATTTTATAAAAAATTTTTTTATAGTAAATTATAATATATGATGAACTGATGGTATCTTTAGAAAGTCCATTTAATGGTGAGAAAAACGATTTATAATATGTGTGGGTACAGTAAAAGAGTAAGAGGAAAATTACAGCTAAATACAAACACTGCAAAATGTAAAAACTGCCCATGTCCTTAAAGGGACAGTAAACCTTAAAAATAATGTTATATAATTCTGCACTATGTGCAGAATTATATAACATTATTTAGGTGCTATAGCCATAAAACCCTTTTTTACCTTTTAAAATGTAAAAATGACAGCGCTTTTACAGACCCGCTCTCTGCTGAGCGGGTCTCTAATATTTAGTCAGCGCATCGGGCCAGCTGTATAGTCACAGCCCGGCCCGACCGCGCCATAGCACTAAGTGCAGCTCGCTCCTGTGACAGGAGCGAGCTGCACTTAGTCTTATGGCGCGATCGGGCCGGGCTGTGACTATACAGCTGGCCCGATGCGCTGACTAAATATTACAGACCCGCTCAGCAGAGAGCGGGTCTGTAAAAGCGCTGTCATTTTTACATTTTAAAAGGTAAAGGGTTTTAGAACTATATCACTTAAATAATGTTATATAATTCTGCACTATGTGCAGAATTATATAACATTATTTTTAAGGTTTACTGTCCCTTTAAGGGAAGGAAATTGAAAAATGGCCTTGTCCCTAAGGGGTTAAAATTGCATGCTCTATTTGAATCATTAAAGAAAAAAAATTGGGTTTAGTGCCCCTTTAACCCCTTAGTGACAAGACCATTTTTCAAGTTTCTTACCGTTTGGGACCAGGGCCATTTTTACATTTCTGCGGTATGTGTTTAGCTGTAATTTTCCTCTTACTCGTTTACTGTACCCACACATGTTATATACCATTCTTCTCGACATTAAATGGAATTTCTAAAGATACCATTATTTTCATCATATCATATAATTTACTATAACATTTTTTAACTTTGACCCACCAAAAAACACCCATGCTAAATAGTTTCTAAATTTTGTCCTGCGTTTAGAAATACACAAAGTTTACATGTTCTTTGCTGTTTTTTTTGCAAGTTATAGAGCAATAAGAACAAGTAGCACTTTGCTATTTCCAAACCTTTTTTTTTTTTTCTTCTTTCAAAATTAGCAATAGTTACATTGTAACACTAATATCTGTCGGCAATCCCTGAAAAACCCTGTATGTGTGTGTGTGTGTGTGTGTGTGTGTGTATATATATATATATATATATATATATATATATATATATATATATATATATATATATATATATATATATATATATATATATATATATATATATATATATATATATATATATATATATATATATATATAGCAAAAGAATGCACTCTCAGGACTTTTTCCACAAAAAAACAATTTAATGGAACGTTTTCGGGGTTCACAACCCCTTCATCAGGCTGATGAAGGGGTTGTGAACCCCGAAAACGTTCCATTAAATTGGTTTTTTGTGGAAAAAGTCCTGAGAGTGCATTCTTTTGCTTTCTATTTCATGGTATATCATTGCACCCAGGCGAGTTGGCTACTGGTGGGCTGAACTGGAAATTGCTTAATATATATATATATATATATATATATATATATATATATATATATATATATATATATATATATATATATATATATACACACACACACTATATATCCACTAAAGCTTAAGATATGTATAATAATAAAGATGAAAAATAGTAAACTAGACAGTTCATATAAGTCCTTAAAGTGTATTTAGTCCGTGGTGGATCTCCAACATACAGTTGATATGAAGTAATAGATGGTATTTAATACCCTTACCAGATATTACCCCAATCTAATGAGGTAAGTATGCCGCACTGGGGGTATGTGTAGATGGTTTGATCTTCTCCTTGCATCCAAATGAGATGGTTATTCCAGTTTCGTTAGCCTCCTGGAGTATGTAGGGATGTGCTTCTGATGGTGAAGGTATCCCTTGAGCTTCCTGTGTAGATTAGTGGTTAGCCTCTATGCACTCTGAGAGTGCATAGGAACGCGTTGGGGTAATACAATTTCAGCGGGAGCGAGCAGGGTGGCATCACGAGCGCGAGCGGATTGCATTTGAGCAGTAAACACCTAGTTGTCACCGCAAGAGATCCCAGGAGGGGGAAAAATGGTCCTGGCACAGAGGAACCCATCCATAGTACGTTCACGCCTTACAAACCGGAGGCGATATTACTGAGATGACTGTCAGGCGTCCTCGATAGTAAAAGTTTATACCGAGACAGCAAAGTAATCCAAGAGGCTAACCACTAATCTACACAGGAAGCTCAAGGGATACCTTCACCATCAGAAGCACATCCCTACATACTCCAGGAGGCTAACGAAACTGGAATAACCATCTCATTTGGATACAAGGAGGAGATCAAACCATCTACACATACCCCCAGTGCGGCATATATATATATATATATATATATATATACACACACACACACACCCATTTTGGAATATTTCATGCCACCATTTTACCTCCAAATGGGATCAAATGAAAACAATTGTTAACTTTTTCATTAACTTTAGGTTTCTTACTGAAATTATTTACAAACGGCTTGTGCAATTATGGCACAAATGGTTGTAAATGCTTCTCTGGGATCCCCTTTGTTCAGAAATAGCAGACATTTATGGCTTTGGCGTTTCTTTTTGGTAATTGGAAGGCCGCTAAATGCGACCACACTTGTATTATGCCCAGCAGTTAAGGGGTTAATTAGGTAGCTTGTAGGGTTAATTTTAGCTTTAGTGTAGAGATCAGCCTCCCACCTGATACATCCAACCCCCGATCCCTCCTCAAGCAGCTCTTCCCTCCCCCACCTCACAATTGTCATCGCCATCTTAAAAATAATTTTTTATTACACACATATATATATATATATATATATATATATATATATATATATATATCTAAAAAAATGAGAAAGAAAGCGCACAAAGGCACCTACATAGTGCAAATCAATTTAATTTAAACAATAATACAGGGGTATATTAAAACTGCTCCCCGTAGGGTATCTACTCACAAGAGTCAACCTCAAACTTGTGAGGTATGTTTGAGCATGTAGTTTGAAAGTTCCGCTCAGAACCGCTTGCTATGAAAGTGCTTAATCAAAGAAGTCAGGACAAATCCAACCTGAATGCCGGGTGTCGCTGTCTGTAACTCGAGATCTGGACAAGTATTTCTCCCGGCCTCTTATTCCACTCACATCCCTTTTTGGTAGGAGTTTTTTTGGGATACAATCTTTCTTGAGCAAAATGGTCCGTGCAGATACAAACACAGCTGATCGCAAATAGTGCTGGCAGAATGGTGAACCGCTGAGGGAGAGAGCTGAGATCCCAGGAACAATTAATGAGGATTCAGAATTCAGTCTGTGCTGATCCAAAGTGAGGCTAGAGTGATGATTCTCAGACTGAGAATCATCACTCTAGCCTCACTTTGGATCAGCACAGACTGAATTCTGAATCCTCATTAATTGTTCCTGGGATCTCAGCTCTCTCCCTCAGCGGTTCACCATTCTGCCAGCACTATTTGCGATCAGCTGTGTTTGTATCTGCACGGACCATTTTGCTCAAGAAAGATTGTATCCCAAAAAAACTCCTACCAAAAAGGGATGTGAGTGGAATAAGAGGCCGGGAGAAATACTTGTCCAGATCTCGAGTTACAGACAGCGACACCCGGCATTCAGGTTGGATTTGTCCTGACTTCTTTGATTAAGCACTTTCATAGCAAGCGGTTCTGAGCGGAACTTTCAAACTACATGCTCAAACATACCTCACAAGTTTGAGGTTGACTCTTGTGAGTAGATACCCTACGGGGAGCAGTTTTAATATACCCCTGTATTATTGTTTAAATTAAATTGATTTGCACTATGTAGGTGCCTTTGTGCGCTTTCTTTCTCATTTTTTTAGATTTCTACCTTACTCCGTGAGATTCCGGAGGATTAATAAGATACAGCAGCCGACACCTACAATTGATCTGCACTATTACGTGGGATCCAACCAACTTATCCTTTTTATTGTGATTTATTATCTTATCATTATATATTTCATTCTGTTATATATTTTCAATGAATCAATATTATTTGATTATTTGAATGTTTTGATTTTGGCATCATCCAGATATTTATATTGTATTTTAAAAAAATAGGTTTATTTAGAGCGCAGTTCTGTGTTTTGAAAGAGAGGTTTTTTAACCCTTTGACATACACGCTTTTTTTGTTTCATATATATATATATATATATATATATATATATATATATATATATATATATATATATATATATATATATATATATATATATATATATATATATATATATATATATATTGCAGTGTTGGATGCCCCTTAGCCCCCAACCTTGCTGATTCCCTCCCCCCCCCCAATACAGCTTCCAGCGCTTGAAACCCCAGAGGACGTGTCAGGCACTTCCTTGGTCCTTAACTGTATTTTTTTTTTGTAGGATGTGCCTACACGTCCTTGGTCATTAATGGGATATTCCAGCCAGAATTGGAATCCACATGGATGCATTTCAGTTTTGAATAGAAGCATTTTTGTAATATACATTAAAAAAATTAATTAATCTATGTTTATTGAAATTTTGACCGGAATGTCCCTTTTAAAGAAAGACAAGATCCAGAAGTAGTGGCACATTTAAAAAGTTCACTTCTATTTATGAAATCAAATTATTCTTGTGAATGAGTCCCCTAACTAAACCCCAGTATTTGCAGCAAACCTTAAAGGGACACTGGACCCAAATGTTTTTCTTTCGTGATTCAGATAGAGCATGCAATTTTAAACAACCTTTCTAATTTACTATTATTATCATCATCATTTTTTCTTTGTTCTCTTGCTATCTTTATTTGAAAAAGTCATGTAAACTTTTTTTTGGTTCTCTGGATAGCACTTTTTTATTGGTGGATGAATTTATCCACCAATCAGCAAGAACAACCCAGGTTGTTGACCAAAAATGGCCCGGCATCTAAACTTACATTGTTGCATTTCAAATAAAGATACCAAGAGAATGAAGAAAATTTGATAATAGGAGTACATTAGAAAGTTGCTTAAAATTTCATGCTCTATCTGAATCACGAAAGAAAACATTTGGGTTCAGTGTCCCTTTTAATTATTTGAGGAGCCCGCACTCCTTTAATCGTATAGCGGGTGCCCAATATACCGCACCAAAAGCTGTATTAAATGTGGAAAACACAGGCTTGGCCGTTAGGGTCGTTGACCTATAGTTCCACCTATGCTATGTGCGCTCCTTAGTCAGAACCATGCACCAATACTGGCTATCATTACTTTGCCATAGGATTTGCCATACCACCAATCTATGTATTTTCTGATGTGTTTTAAGTATTCTGTTTGTGGTGTTTATTGCATTGTTTGAAGCGCCCCTATGGGAAGTTTGCTTTGCTGCATCTTTCCCACTGTTTCATTTTTGCTAAAAAAAAAAAAAAAAAAAAAAAAAAAATTTAAAAGGGAGTATTTTAATTGGAAATAGAAGCATTTCTGCAATATACTTTCATTATCAAAAAATGCTTCCAGTAAAAGTTTTTGCTGTGGCATATGCACATATCCTATGAGGGCCCTTGCACTAGTATTTAAACACAATGTGAGCTCAGAGAGCTGGTGGCGGTGTGTGTATTGCTTCTAAAGAAGCACCTTTCATTTTTTACCTTTCTATCCCTTTAAATGGGGATAGCTCTGCACTTAACTACTTTTCAAATAATTGTGCCAATTAAAACGGACCGACAAGCCCAACATTTGATTGCTTCCAACTGGACTCATTGTCCCACTAGGGATGGGTGGGAAAGAAAAAAGACAAGTTAATACTCCCAGGCCTCTATCTATTTGGTTTTTGTAAAGCGGCTACTCACCCGTAATGGTCTCAAGGCACTTGGTGTTGCTTTAGTTCAGTCGAAGAGCCAGGTCTTGAGGTCCATTCTGAACTTGGTTAGTGAGGTAGCTTGTCTTGGGTGCAGCGGGAGAGTGTTCCATGTCTTGGCTGCCAGGTGAGAGAAGGATCTGCCTCCCGCTGTGGTCTTCCTGATGCGGGGGATGACTGCGATGGCTTGGTCGGCCGATCAAAGCTGTCTGGCAGGGGTGTAGAAGGCGACGCAGTGGTTGACGTATTCGGGACCGATGTTGTTGAGGGCCTTTAACGCGTGAGTGAGAAGCTTGACCGTGATTCTTTTGTTGATGGGTAGCCAGTGCAGGTCTTGCAGGTGTTTCGTGATGTGGCATTAGTGAGGGAGGTTGAGGATGAGTCTGGCCGAGGCGTTCTGGATGCGCTGGAGTCAGTTTTAGAGCTTGGTGGTGGAGCTGGCGTAGAGTGTGTTGCCGACGTCCAGTCGGCTGCTGACGAGGGCATGGGTGACTGTTTTCCTGGTCTCGGTTGGGATCCACTTGAAGAGCCTTTGCAGCCTCCGCTAACTACTACTCCTTCCTTTGTCTTGCTGCAGGCAATCATGTACTGTCCCCATTGTCCCAGAAACTTCTGTTTCATGCTACATTTAGCCACCAATCAGCAAGCGCTATCCAGACACTGAACCAGAAACTGTCCGGCTACTAAGCTTACATTCCTTCTTTTCAAATAAAGATACTAAGAGAGAAGAAAAAAATTATAATAGGAGTAAATTAGAAAGTTGCTTAAAATTGCATGCTCCTATCTCAATCATGAACGGAATAATGTGAGTTTCATATACCTTTACCCATAACAGTGTTTAGATCACTGATTCTCAACTAGTGATATGCATTTTTATAAGAACCCCTACAATACAGTAGGGTTGCCACCTCAGCCATGTTTTCCTGGACACTTATGACTTACACATTGTCAGTATATTTATGAAAATCTTAGTAGTGCTATCCAAATAATATATCAGTTTATGGCAGGGTTATAAACGCAATACAAAAAAAAAAATAGAAACCCTAATCAACCATGCATCTACTAGACCATACAATTAATATAAATACCTGAATTCTTTTATTTAGTTAATATCCATAAACATATTGAAATATATTTGCAATAAAAGGAAATGAAATAAAAAAAAAATTTTATGCGCTTGAAAACTATTTAAATATGCTATGCAAAATTCATACACGCTTATCTTAAAAACCCACCTTATTTATAAATCTTTTAACATCCAAGCAATACAATTCTAAGCTGTGCTCTTAAGCAATAGGATAATATATATATTCTGCTATTTAACTGTAATCCTAATACAAAATTAACTTACAATCTCAGAACTTGCACAGATGAGTTACTCAGCCAATCAGATACAGATTTAAACAACAATACAATATATAGGCTGTGATTACCAATTTAAAATACAATTTATTTGACTCTGCCAGGCTCAGCAATAGTAATTGTTTACTTTAAATGCTTGCATACAAATACGTAGGCTAAGAGCTAGCTAGGACAATGACACACAGTTTAAAAGTATAATCTGCTCTTTAAATCTATTAACTGTAAAGGCTATGCATATGACTTATCTTACAAAACCTTGAATACGTTACCAAAGTAAAAAGCAGTCGATATCCAATATTTCTTGGTAGGAATTATTTTACCTCAGATCACCAATAAGTGTATATCGCAATCAATGAGAAAGGTAGATTAGCTTTGCTCAAGTAAAGTGGTATCTCACGCCCAGCAGGAACCAGTTAAAAGTTTTAGCTTCAGCAGAAAATCTGTGTCTTTCTCTCCATTGCATTCACTTTTTATTTAGTTTTCCATCATTGGTAAATTGTGGGTTTCCCTCCTGGTCCCTTCTGATTGGGTATTTGGAATACCTGATTGGATTGGCCCTTAACGGAGTTGAGCATGTTTACTATGGTAACGCATCTTTTGAACAGCAATTCCCTTAACTGTCCTACCGGTATTGGCCCTTAGGTGGCATCATTACAATCAGACAGCACAAAAACAATGCAGCATGACAATACATTTGAAACAACTTAAATCAGTATTTCTATTAAATGGTTATTCATTTTATCATAATTTACTGCAACAACTATTCACAATATTTGTTTTGGATAAGTTATATCTTAATGAATTTTCTGATCATTTTGATATGAAACATCAAATACATCTAGCATTATATTAAAATAATTTATATTTCATAGTCATATCACATCAAATATATATCTCATAGTCATATCACATCAAAGTAACTTCCATATTTTCATCTCACTATATTTTAAAAGATGTATGTGAAACTTTATAAACATTTATTTGCACGTTTATATGATATGACTTAATTCATTTCATGCAGGCATTCCATCTCTTTCTAAGTGCATAGATTGATGCTCATGACCAATGGTTGTCTGCAATAAAAATAGAAATAATTATTAGAGATGATCCAAGCATTCATATGTCTATGGTCCATAAGTATTTATTTATATTCTTAAAAACACAGAGGCTAAGTAAGATCTTTTATGTTTTCAAAACATATATATATAATTTCTATGTATATCTGAATTTATTTCCTATATAAATATCCCCTGCAGCAATTATCTATTTAATACAATGTGCTTAATTTCAATATATATATCATGAATCATTCTAAACATACATGGAAAACTGGCATTGTTCCCCTTGCAAAATGTATTTAATTTTATTTGTGTCACCTTCCCCCAAGATGGGGGTCTGCAGTACGTCTTCAAATATCAGAGATTCAGTGAGATAGAACTGTTGTTATCACACGTATCAAATTCCAAAGGGGTCCTTGAACACATTCTTTTCACACATCACCAAATGTTCTGAAGTTATAAAACTCTGCATATATAGTCAAATGAATAGGGTCACTGAGCTATTTCCTTTAGATAAGAAATGTTTGTGTGTTTTACACTACAGGGGTCGTGCTTCAAAAGGCTCTGCTGATCGTCAATCCTGATAGACGTGTATTAGAAGCTGTGTTCAACAAACTCATGTTCAATTAATCCTGAGGTCTCATCTAACATATACAGTGTATAAAATATACATATATATATATATATACATATATATGTACACATATGTAATAATCATCATAATATTCATATACTCTGACAACATGCTGCAGGGTGTGCAGGAAGGAACATGTATTGTGTTTCTGGACAGCACTATTCATATTCTTCCCTGCAGCATGTGTAACTAATAAGTGTCCAGGAAAACATGGTTACCAGCTGCCCTCCACAAAAATAATTGTTGACTTGTGACTTGGAAAGTGTGGGAGGCAGGATCACACAATGCCCCCTCCTCAAAGCTCTACCTTAGGCCCAATCCTTGATCCCCCCCATATACAGTGGAAAGTTGCTGTCCCCTCAAAATACCTCAACGCACAGCCATTAATGTCTAAAACATTGGCAACAAAAGTGAGTACACCCCTAAGTGGAAATGTCCAAATTGGGCCCAATTAGCCATTTTCCATCCCCGGTGTCATGTGACTCGTTAGTGTTACAAGGTCTCAGGTGTGAATGGGGAGCAGGTGTGTTAAATTTGGTGTTATCGCTCTCACACTCTCATACTGGTCACTGGAAGTTAAACATGACACCTCATGGCAAAGAACTCTCTGTGGATCGAAAAAAAAAGAATTGTTGCTCTACATAAAGATGGCCTAGGGCCCTAGGCTATAAGAAGATTGCTAAGTCCCTGAAACTGAGCTGCAGCACGGTGGGCAAGACCATACAGCTGTTTCACAGGACAGGTTCCACTCAGAACAGGCCTTGCCATGGTCGACCAAAGAAGTTGAGTGCACGTGCTCAGCGTCATATACAGAGGTTGTCCTTGGGAAATAGACGTATGAGTGCTGCAGAGTTTGAAGGGGTTGGGGGGGTGTCAGCCTGTCAGTGCTCAGACCATACGTCACACACTGCTTCATATTGGTCTGGATGGCTGTAATCCCAGAAGGAAGCCTCTTCTAAAGATGATGCACAAGAAAGCCCGCAAACAGTTTGCTAAGGACATGGATTACTGGAACCATGTCCGATGAGACCAAGATAAACTTACTTGGTTCAGATGGTGTCAAGCGTGTGTGGCGGCAACCAGGTGAGGAGTAGAAAGACAAGTGTGTCTTGCCTACAGTCAAGCATGGTGGTGGGAGTGTCATGGTCTGGGCCTGCATGATTGCTGCCGGCACTGGGGAGCTACAGTTCATTGAGGGAACCATGAATGCCAACATGTACTGTGACATACTGAAGCAGAGCATGATCTCCTCCCTTTGGAGACTGGGCCGCAGGGCTGTTTTCCAACACAACAACCCCAAACACACTTCCAAGATGACCACTGCCTTGCTAAAGAAGCTGAGTGTAAAGTTGATGGACTGGCCAAGCATAGCTCCAGACCTAAATCCTATTGAGCATCTGTGGGGCATCCTCAAACGGAATGATCTCTAACATCCACCAGCTCTGTGATGTCGTCATGGAGGAGTGTTAGAGGACCCCAGTGGCAACTTGTGAAGCCCTGGTGAACTCCATGCCCAAGAGAGTTAAGGCAGTGCTGGAAAATAATGGCGGCCACAGAAAATATTGGCACTTTGGGCCCAATTTGGACATTTCCTCTTAGGGGTGTACTCACTTTTGTTGCAAACGGTTTAGATATTAATGGCTGTGTGCTGTTATTTTGAGGGGACAGCACATTTACACTGTTATACAGGCTGTACACTCACTACTTTACATTGTAGCAAAGTGTCATTTCTTCAGTGTTGTCACATGAAAAGATATAATAAAATATTTACAAAAATGTGAGGATCGGTCCACAGCACTTATTAAAATGTTCACTTTATTGGAAACAGATGAACATGAATAAAAGGTGACGTTTCGGAGTTGCCTCCCTAATCATACAATCATACGTAATCATCATTTTGTATGATTAAGGAGGCAACTCCGAAACGTCACCTTTTATTCATGTTCATCTGTTTCCAATAAAGTGAACATTTTAATAAGTGCTGTGGACCGATCTTTACATCATTGCAGTTTGGGGATTTGGCATTTGACCCCAGGTCTTCACGAGCATTAACCCACAGGTGCTGTATCCATCTATCAATACATAAAAAAAAATGTGAAGGGTGTACAGGTAGCCCTCAGTTTACGCCGGGGTTAGGTTCCAGAAGGAATAGTTGTAAATCAAAAACCGTTGAAACCCAGTTTATAATGTAATTTATAAAGCTTTGAAATGTAGAATTTAAATGCTAAACAGCATTATAAACCTAATAAAATAATCACACAACACAGACTTCACTTGCATTTATCTGCAAACAGTTCTTTCTATGCATTTCAATCTGGACTGATTTATAGACAGGAAGATCTTGTTCCTTTGAAATCTGCTTGATAGCTCAGGTCTGGTTAAACTGATTAATTTCAGCTTGTTTGGCTTTGCTGCAACACAAGCAGACAGCTCCACCTACTGCTATTTTAATCAATGCACTGCTTCTCAATGCTTTTAAATAGCAGTCACATGACTGGAAAAAAAGGTTGTTATTCTGAAACGGTGCAAATTGAACCGTTGTAAAACGAGGGCCACCTGTACTCACTTTTGTGAGATACTGTATATTTTTCACAACTGAATCAGTGATTTTAACCCCTTGACTGCCAGTAACACCGAAATAAATAATTTTACTTACCTGGCAGCTTGTGATTCGATCACAGGAGGGCTTTGACCCCCCTCCTTGACAGAGCAGAGATTTTTCACCAGTGGCTACATGTAACACAGACAAAGAAGTACCCATTAATGCCAGTAACCTATATCACACTGATTTTTTATTTTTTTTTGATTATTTTTTTTTTTACCCATTACCTACAAATCTGTAATACCAAAAGACATAGGAGACCTTTAAATGTATCTGGCACTTAGAACACAGCTTATTAAACTTTTTTTTTTTTTTTTTTCTCCTGGTGAAAACTGAAAAAAGTTAATCACTGATACACAAACTCATACATACACTTGCACACTCATTCACTAACATACACACAGACACATTTACTTACACACTCCCTCACATGCTCGCAACACGCATACGTACAAATACACAGCCACAGTTTCCCATGACATTAATAGAAAGAATATTATCTACAGTAGCTTTCCTTTATGAATATGGTTGTGACAAGAGTTGAAGACCTCTAGCCAAACAAAACACACATTTGAACAACAAGCAGAGGTCAATAGCAACCTTCTTTTTCCTTCTACCTAATTGCTTCACTGCTGTTGTTTGGTTAGGAATAGCAATTTAGCCTTCCATTGTACCAGGGACCCTCCAGCTCAACTATCTCCCTGTGCACAGTACATGAACAAATCTTGTTGCGACCAGTTTGTCCAAGACAGATTTTACTGGACAGTCTGCTGAAATACTGGATTGTCCTGTTATATAATGAACTTGCAGCCCTAAAGACACAGATAGTGGCACCCTTGGTAAATATGAGTAAAGAAGGCTGTGGCAAATTGCCTTTAATGTTTAACCTTTTGATCTTTTGTTAAAAAAAAAAACGCAAAAATACTCTGCTCTCATGGATATCAAACAAATGCAAACACAACACAGGTTTATAAAAAAAAAGTTGTTAAATATATCTGTGGCACAATTATTAGCTCCCCTATGAATTCATAATGAGAAAAATATATTTGAAGTATATTCCCATTGAAATTTTACATTTTTAGTACACCTGGGTGACTAGGAACAGGAAATTGTTTAACCATGACTTCCTGTTTCACAGGGGTATAAATATGAGGTAACACACAGACCAAATTCCCTTAGTCATTCATCAAAATGGGTAAGACCAAGGAATATAGCTGTGATGTGCGGCAAAAGGTTGTTGAGCTTCACAAAATTGTAAGTGGCTATAAGAAAATAGCAAAAGCATTGAAAATGCCAATTTCCAACATCAGGGCAATAATTGGCTTCAGTCAACTGGAAATGTTATGAATTAACCTGGAAGAGGACATGTGTCTATATTGTCTCAACGCACTGTGAAGAGGATGGTTTGAGTAGCCAAAATATCTCCAAGGATCACAGCTGTAGAATTACAGAAGTTAGTTGCGTCTTGGGGTCAGAAACTCTCCAAAACTACAATCAGACGTCACCTACATCACCACAAGTTGTTTGGAAGAGTTTTGAGAAAAAAGCCTCTACTCTCATTCAAAGACAAACTCGAGAGTCTTCAGTTTGCCTGTCATTTCTGGAACTTCGAATGGGATCTGGTTCTATGAAACCAAAATAGCTTTTTGGCAAAAAACACCAGAAGTGGATATGACACACACAGTGTTAGATATAACCTAGATTACAATATTAATTAGCTAACAATCCAAAACATGGATCACTAACATACAATGCTTAAACAACAACTAGAGAAGTTTGTATATTATCAACACAATAACCAATTTATGTGCAGTTCTTAAGAGATTTCACAATAAATAAAACTGACTGAATAAATTTGGAAAACCAAACCTTTCTTAGCAATAAAATAAAATTAACATCAATATTATTTCTAGACTACATAGGCCAATAGGATATAAGTTTAAAATAGAAAATACCCTTTTAAATCACGGCTACCATTTAACTATGCTATAAAGAAGTCCTTTCGATTTAAAATATTAAATATATTTAACAATCGCCATACATTACCAGCAAACAAATCTGAGAATCAATAGCCAGATAAATTCTTTTCACCTTCATATGAGGGAATGCACATGTCTGGAAGTATGTTAGGCTCAATTTTGTCTTGCCAAACTCTGTGTATTTCCAAGGCAGCAGTTTGTCAGTAAGCAACGTTAAGAAGCCAAGCAAAAAACCCCTTTACTTCCTGTGCAAGGGTCTTTATCTCTGTGATAAAACCCACCTCTTTTCTAATCATTGGTGAAATTTGAGTACGCACTTATCGAAGCTTGTCCCTCATTGGCCCTTTGGAATGCATACTTTGTAATTCAATCTCCCCAAATTGAATCTCTCTGGCTGTAATTCCCATATTAAACACTGGGGGGCAACAGACAACTGAAATGTAGTTTGATGTGTATTTCTAAAAAAAAATCTTATATATTTTTAAAACGTATATTTAATATACTCACTTTAGAGCTGCAACAACTAATCGATAATAATCAATTATTAAAATAGTTGTTACTATTTCCTATCTTTAACAAACTTATCCGTCAAGTACATGGCCCATTTAATCTAACTGAGCACGTATTTACAAGTCCGAACATGGGGTATATTTATCAATTCTATGTATTCCTATACATTGAAATATTTCCTGTGCATAACGTCAAATTCATACAATATACATATCATATATACTTCCTACTGATAAGGTCTTAAAAGATGTACTTAAAAGTCATGTTTCCATATTCCATACATACCTGCAATGGAATTCTGCTGCAATTAAATTGATAGATATATATAGGAGCATTATAATTGTATTTATTATCTAAAATATGTATTCCTTTTTACCACTTCACGTTAAAAATATGGACTTAAATCTATGATTATATTACTAGGATAACCCATCCAGTGTTTATTTCAAAACCTCACTTTAATACCAGATTCTGAAAAACAAAGAAACAGTTTGTTATTCTGAAATAAGTTAAACATTTTAAATTTAATGCAGTTATTTATTTATTTAATCTAGCAGACATTTATCCAACATAGTGTGTGTGTGTGTGTATATGTATATATGTGTGTATATGTATATATATATATATATATATATATATATATATATATATATATATATATATATATATTTTCAAAAAATGGATGGGTACTTGTAATCAGCTCTGAACACAACCTATCTATCTATCTCTTAGTCAATTTATTTAGTACAAACAGTCTTATGGCACCTGTAATAGCCTTAATCACAATTGCTGCTGTAATAGTAGAAAGTATTACAAACGTATTCACACATCAGCCTGCCCTACCTTCCAACTGCGGGGTATACCATGTATGTGCCTTGGTTCAAGAGTGGAGCTGACCATGCTACCTGAAGTCCAGATAACCACCAGACCCCTGAGAGCTTCACTGCTCCACTTCCAGGCTTCTCCCCTTGATTGGATGCCGTTATGGTAGTCCTGAGTGTAATGTGATTCCTCAATATTGCAGCAATTGTAATGAACCATGTCCATTTCTGTGTGCTGTTTGTTCAGACCGGATATCCACTCCCTCCGTAAGCCAACTCGCCTGACCACTATTGCACCTGTTTCCAACCAATTGCAGACAAATTGAGCCCAAAAAAGCAAATAAGGACAATGCCAGGTGTATGAGGATGTTAAACCAAAATCAAAACTTAACCGGCAAGAGTCCTATTAGCATTAAAAAACAAAGCTTTATTTTACCAAGTTAAAAATGGTCAGCTCGGAGAATCTGACGTTTCGGCAAAAGGTGCCATAATCATAGACATGACCTTAATTAAAAACTGCATACATTTAAACGAAAGCCTTCATTTCTATTGGTAGTGCATTGTGATCACATGTTAAGCTTCAGGTTACATTTAAAGGGATATTACATTTCAAATACAAAGTTAAGTACATAGAATTAATATGTTAGAGCGCTAAGTGACTAATGGGTGAAATGACATTTAGTGCTAATATTACTAAGAACACATAAACCAAATGTACAAAGAATAAACATAAAGTTACATTAATCCTTAATTATATACATGATATAGTGTCTATTCGCAATGCTAAAAAATAGATCATTAACTGGAAATAAATTCACATATGTCTAATTTTCACTAAATATAATTTGTCACAACCGTTGCACAGCACTGCCATATAATATTCTATTGTGTATAAATCTCTTATAATGGAAGATATCTATGATGTTTGAAAATATCCCTAGACTAAATTGTCAATTTATAGTAATCTAGTTGGATACAATATTAGCTAATCAGTGTATGTATTATACATTAATGGAAACATTTTCTACAACCATAAAGGTGAATGTATTTTCAGAGTACATTAGACCCTGATTAAGTGTGTATGGAATACAAAAATGTGATATAGAGCATAGGGATATTTACATATGTCTGACATGATGTAAGTAAAAAAACATGAATACTCAGTAAATAAATTGTCATTTGTCTCAACTTATTGAGTACTTGATGTAAGGCAAATGTATAAAAATAAGCAATGTAGATTAAACAATTATTTGGTTTGAAAGGATCTTATTTGAATATATCAACTATATGAAAATTAAACAAGTAATTTCATATGAATTCTTAAATCACAGGATTACCACATGTTTGTGTTTTTCTAGACAAACGTGTATTCAAAAGTTGCAGGAACTACAGTGTCTTGTTTATATAGATACAGTGTTAATTACTACTTTCCTGAGGTTCTCTTAGCTTCAAATACTGATCACTGCAGACTGTCCCTGACGTTGCAGGGGGTCGATATCTAGGTATGGAGCTTGTAGGCAGGAAACTCTATATATGGGCATTCAGATCTGAGGGTGCCATGTAATAAAATCCATTTGAAAAGACCTATCTTTTTATCTACAGAAATGTCTGCTCCTTTATTCTTGAGACCTTCTGGCTTGTCAGAATGGTAGGAGGTCTAGCCTGTTCAGGTACATTGGTGGGGGGGGGGGAACCTGTATTTGCAATGTACAATTTTAACCATTTTTATATTTAAAACACACACACACAAATGGACTCTATCAAATATCAACAGATATTAATTGAACACCTGACTGCCTCTGCCAGAAAGCTTAAAATGGGCCACAGTTGGATCTTCCAGCAGGAAAATGATCCAAAACCTATATCAAAATCAACACAGAAATGGTTTACTAACCACAAAATCAAGGTCCTGCCGTGGCCATCCCAGTCCCTTGACTTGAATCCCATACAAAACCTGTGGGTGAACTGAAGAGGAGAGTCCACCACCATCAACCTCAAAATTTTAAGGATCTGGAGAGATTCTGTATGTATTCTCCAACCTCATCAGACATAGGAGAAGACTCAAAGCTGTTATTTTAGTTAAGGGATGTACCACAAAATATTGACTTAAAGGGTGCCAATAAAAATTGTGGCACACATAGTTAACAATTTTTAAAAAAAAAAAAATTTGTGGATAAACTTGTGTTGTATTTGCAATTGTTTGATATCCAGAAGCGCAGACTGTTGTTGTGTGTGGGTTTTTAAAAAAAAAAAAAAAAACATTTCAAAAGGTTACACAATAAAGACCTTTTCACAGCCTAGTTTGCTCATATTTACACAGGGTGCCAAGATTAGTGGAGGGCACTGTGTGCGTGTATATGTGTGTGTGTGTATATATATATATATATATATATATATATATATATATATATATATATATATATATATATATATATATATATATATATATATATATATTTTGTAGTGACGTTTGGAAAGCTTTCCCCGAAACGTCACTACAAATAAAACAACCTTTGTATTTAAGACCAGAGAGTGCTGTCTTCTATCTTTTGCTATTATTACCCACATTCATGCACCCTGACAAATCGTGATACTGTTCGTGAGAGTGCACTATATATATATATATGTTAAAGTGGTATGATGCCTTTAAAACTATTGTTGCCTGAAGAAATAAACACTGTCATTTGAACAAATTCTGTATCTTAGCCATAATGTATATGAAGGACGTAAAGCCAATATGTGTATTTATTAATACTTTGTGCAGATCATTACACATTTTCAGCAAAGTCAAACATTGGTACAGGAACTCAATTGCCCAATACAATTTTTGGGCATTTTGTTTGAAAAAAAGTATCATAATAATCAAAAATTCTAATAATGCAGTATTTCAGTCTTGGCTACTGGTCCACAAAAAATAATTGAATGAGTTGCTGTTGACACTTTGGCTAATATGGCTATCCACTGATGATTTTCTTTAATACCATTCAATGTACTTGTACATGGAATGGTCAGAACAGCACACATCTAGCTTCTTCTTTTACTTTTTATTGAGAAGAGTTGACAGATGTTACAAGGCAGCCAGGTGATGTAATACATGCACACTGATCTAATTGAGGTTGCATAAGAAAAGGCAACGTTCTTGTGTTATCATTGTTTGTAGTAAGGACAAGAGTGTAAACGGTTTATGAGTAACACATTTAGACCCATGTACCTTTTTTAGGTTTATAGTTCCTGCAGCAGTTCACTATCAATAGCAAGCTTATCAAACCAAAATCAGTATTTTTGTGTTCCTTCCACTTCTAATATATATAATGTTTTGTTTTGCTACTGTGGAGCTATTTTGCAATATGTTCACATATGTTGTCTGTCACCCCAAACTACTTGTCTGAGCACAGAATTCTGTGACATAGTTACAGTTTTTACTGTAATCCAATGCTGCTACTTTCCTCATTTTCAGTATACAGAAATACTTGTTTGTTTCATATTCCTTTTTTTTTTTGCTCATTAGGTCATGTGCACAGTAAATGTTATTACAAAACCTGTCAGAAAAGTAATATTTATTAAACAAAAAAAAAAATGCAGCCATACAAATTTTAAAATGCACTACTGTTCACCATCATTGAAAAATTTCAATAACATTGGTGACAGACATATGTACCAACAATGGGCTTTGACAAGGTTTTCCTGCACCATTAATGGAAACTTTACTTTTTAAAAAAAATTAGATTTCTGTTTTGTGTAGCCAGTTTTCTCTGTTCATTTTGTCAAAAATTAATTAGGCACAGTTTCTCACATAGATGGCTTAGTTTGTTTGCATAGTGTGGCAAGCCTCCTGGAATTATGTTGTTTTATAGTTTAATCTGGGAACAGACCATGGTTAACACTGACATAAAGCATTACTTCTGAAGTACAGAATGGCTTGTGTTAATTAGAATACTACTGGGATGTGTGAGTGGTTTCCTACACTAAGTTTTAAACCTGTTTCTTACAAAGCTTTGGATTTATTCAGCTCTCCAGCATACAGTTAATTGTTGATCCTCTTTTTAAATAAAACCGCATTATTAGGGGTTATTTATAACTGTTAATTTATTTGTTTTGGTTTTGCATAAGTGAATATTTTTAGTGTGAAAAAACTACTGCTAAGGAATTAAACACTTAATCAAGGTCGCACACATGCAGATAAGGATGTTGCTGGTGAAACAATCCGGAGCAATTTATATTTTTATCATCCAATAACCTTCTGTGTCTTAATCTTGAGGTACGTGGGAGTCTAAATTTGAAAGAGGAATAACACCTGCGTAAAATGAGCAGTTCAATCTGAAAATTACACTGTTAGTGTTTTTTATTAGGCCCTAGTGTGGGCATTACATTTTCCCAATTCCAATATATGTAGAAAAAACTGCCAAAAGCGGATCCACTCCCCTGGTGCAACTACCTGGGTGCAAAAATTAAATAGATATCCAACAAAGAAACTTTACTCACAGGGATTTTAAAGATTTATAGTGTGAAAATGTATTGATGTTTCAGGGACTATTGTATACCCCTTTATCAAATACAATGGTCCCGAAACGTCAATACATTTTGACACTATTGATCTCTAAAATTCCTGTGAGTGCACACTCAGCTGAAATCTGTTCCCTTTAACTTCCCCTGGTCTGCTTTGAAAGTCCCAGCCCTATTACCCCCAGCCTCCTAGTTTTGGATACTTAACTGGATAATGTTGGGAGGCATAATTCCATGTTCTTTTAGAAATAGTTCTCTTATGCTTTTAACAAAACCGTTCAATCAATAATAGGCCTCTGGTACAGTAATAAATACAATTTTCTATGTACTTAACAAGCTAACATAGATTTTTAATGCACTATATTTAGAATGTCTTTCAAAACGTGTATTTGTATGTTTATTAGATCGGCATCCTTTTACCCCTAAAATTTTGCTGTAGGAAGCAGATTTGTTAATACTAAATAAAATGTACTCTTCCATATTTATAAAATAGTGGACAATGTTTAGTACTTGGGATCTGAATCTTTAAACCAGTTTAAAGCTAGAAATTTAATGGCCAACCTAAGACTGATACAGAGGAATCTGGAAGCAACAGGACCCTTGCAGATATTGTTGGAAAAACCCTATTGTAGGTGACAACTGAATGTCATGAACACATCTCCTCCAACTAGTTTGAAAAGCTTTATTCTATAAAAGGAGAACCACCAAATGTAACTGACTTCTCTGGATATATTTATGAAGTTTAAGAGGGACACCATGTCATTTGAATAATAGCTTCACAGCACTGTGGTACCTAGATAACTGGTTGAGGTGCAGAGTTTATGCAGTGTTTATACTTTTAATAATAGGGCCTCCTTGCCATCCTCAAACCTTTTCCTGTAGTAGGGATAGAGACCACAGGGGAAAGCAGTGTACTTATTCAACCTCAAGTTGCTCAGTCTGCCCATAGTGTTTCCTACTTGGTTCATAGCATTTAAAAATAATTTTAGTAGTTTTTTCCTTCACAAATTGCATTTAGGTTGTTGTTGTTTTTTTCAATTAAATAAATGTCCTAAATTAAAGTGCTTTTCAACAAAGTATACCGAGAGACTGAAACACATTTTAGATAGAATAGAAGTACATTGGATCGTGTTTTTTTTTTTTTTTTTTTTAAATTTCATGCTCTATCTGCATCATGAAAGAAAGTATTGAGTTTCATAGTCCTTTAACCGCATGTGACATTACGTGGTGGACATGCACACAATGCTTTCGTCGTCAACTGGTGGAGTGCTTTCAGGTCTAATTGCAGGCCCTCCTGCTTTCAAGGCTCATCTCAATCCCCCATGAGCTTACCGGGGTCTATGAGGTGGCCAAGTGGCCTGGCAATGCTGGTTATGTCCCCCTGCATGGGCATGATGGTGTCACAAAGCTCAGGAAATGAGGAAATGCTCAGGACTTAAAGGGACAGTCAACACAAAAATTGTTATTGTTTAAAAAGATAACGCCTTTACTTCCCATTCCTCAGCTTTGCACAAAACAATTTCTGTCTGTTTCTTAGTCCCTAAAGACAGCCCCATGATCACATGCTTCTGTATGTGCTTTTCACATCAGGGGAAGCTAGTTCATGTAGACCATATAGATAACATTGTGCTGACTCAAGGGTTGCCACCTCAGCCATGTTTTCCTGGACACTTATGAGTTATACATGCTGCAGGGTTTGCAGGTAAGAACATGATTTTCAACCCTGGAAAGCACACAAATTGTGACACTGAACAGCACAATGCATGTTCCTCTCTGCACACCCTGCAGCATCTATATTTCATAAGTGTCCAGGAAAACATGGCTGAGGTGGCAACCCTAGCTGACTCCCGTGGATTCTAACACAGTGCTAATTGGCTTAAATGCAAGTCAATAGATAAAGTCATGTGATTAGGAGGCTGTCGGAAGATGCTGAGAAACAAGGTAATCGCAGAGGTAAAAAGTGTATTAATATAACTATGTTTTCTGTGCAAAACTGGGGAATGCATAATAAAGGGATTATCTCTCTCTTTTAAAGCAATAACTTTTTTAGAGTTAACTGTCCCTTTAAGGGAGCTGGATGGGGAGGGGCTAATGTTTAAAGGGGCATGACACGCCCCTAATTTTTTTCTTTTCTTTCATTATTAAAGTGAATGTAAATTTTGATGCTAAAGTGCCTGGTTTTTAAAAATTTGATTAAAAACAAGGGCACTTTAATAAATCAAAATTTACATTTCACTCGTTGTGAGAAAAACTTATCTTTTAAACTTGACAGCAGCTCCAGCTTACCCCCCTATTCGTCGCAAGCCATTTATGACGTCAGAAATGATGGATCGGTACCCTGTGATTGGAGGAAGCCTGATTCCTCATTTTAGACCCAGGAAGAGGCTTTGCGATGGGTGGAGGAAGCTGGAGCGGCTGTCGCGATTAAAAGGTAAGTGTTTTTTTTTTTTTTCACAGAACGAGTGAAATGTAAATTTTGATGAATTAAAGTGCCCCTGTTTTTTTAATTGAATTTTTAAAAACCGGGCACTTTAGCATCAAAATTTACATTCACTTTAAGATAGAACATGCCATTTTAAACATCTTTCCAATTTACATTATTTAGGTATCCTTTGTTGAAAAGCATAGCTAGGTAGGTCAGCACCTGGGTGCTATTTTCTAATTGGTGACTTTCCATTTATTAGCATAGAGGCTCATGGGAGCCCCTATTTGCAGATCAAAGTTATATAACTATATCAAAAGGCCCTTTTTTATATTAGGATATCCCTTTTCTCTTGTAAGATGTATCGAGTCCACAGATTCATCCATACTGCAAGGAAGGGCAAAGGGAGTGTGCTGACAAAAATGTTAGTTTTTATTTTCTCAAGCAAAAGTTTATTTTAAATGGGACCGGTGTGTACTATTTACTCTCTGGCGGAAAAGGGATGACGATTTCTGCAAGGAGGATGATCTTAGCATTTTGTAACTAAGATCCACTGCTGTTCTCACAAGGGCTGAAGAGTACAGGAAAACTTCAGTTGGGGGAACAGTTTGCAGGCTAAACTGCATTAAGGTATGTTGAGTCTATTTTTTTCTAGACAGACTGTGTTATTTCTAGAAAAGGCTGGCAATATCCCCATGAGGGAAAGGTAAGCTGTATTCAGTAAAAGAGGAATCCAAGCTTGCATAAAGGGCTCGTAGTTACTGGTGACACTAATAGGAAAAAACGTTTTGGTTTAATTACAAATAAAACGTTTTTTGAGGGACTTTAAGGGGTCTTTGTGGCTTGTTTAAGGGTTATTAACCCACATGGCTAGTTTAAGAAACACTCTGGTGTTTCTTTTAGGCCCCATAACATTGAGTGAGGTGGGAGGGGCCTATTTTCAGTTGCACAGTTTATTTACCTCAGAAGCATCCAGCTACTTCTCCAGAGATTCCTGCTGTATTTGAGGGCTGCAAAGAGGTTTTTTTCCCCACAAATCGTTCCTAAAGGGCAGGTATGTGCCACAGCAGAGCTGTGGCAAGGTGCTGAACGTTATTTTACCGGTTTTGAAGTTTTTATCAATCCGGTTTTTACATTAAAGGGACAGTTTACTCAAAAATGTTCTCCCCTTTAATTTGTTCCCAATGATCCACTTTACCTGCTGGAGTGTATTAAATTGTTTACAAGTAGCTCCTTTACCCTTATATTGGCATTTGAAATTGTTGATTTAGCATGTGGTATCCCCACCTATTCTGAAAGTTTGTGGCCGCGTGTACCAGGTATAGATAACACAGCCAGCAGAAGAAATTACACTCCCAGTGTGATAAAGCGGAGATAAGGTAATGAAATGTTGATTTTCCATTGTTCTCTCAAAGTACTGGTGATTGTTTTAAGGACGGATATAAGATAAAGAATCAGGTATATGTGCACAATGTGATACAGTAATGAGATCTGATTATACCTACAAGCTCAACCCATTTTATTAGGTTGTGGCTTCAAAACACAAAATCAGAGCTTTAATATACACAAATAAGCCTTAAAAAGCTAATTTTCATGTATTTTTTACTCTGCAGTTAGTAAAAAAAGCAATTGTAAACACATTAAGGGAAAAACTATTTTACAGTATACTGTCCCTTTAAGGGGTTAATTGTTAATTTGCATAGTGGTGCAAAGTTACTAAGGCTTTATGATGCTACTGTAAAAATTTCGTTTTGTTTACTGCTTTTTTACACTATTTTGCAGAGTTTGTGCAGCTTTTTTTCTCTTAAAGGCACAGTACCGTTTTTGTTTAAAGTGTTTTTTTCTTTGATTAAAGTGTTTAACAAGCTTGTTTGTTTCATTACTAGCCTGTTTAACATGTCTGACACCAAGGAAAATCCTTGTTCTATGTGTTTAGAAGCCATTGTGGAACCCCCTCTTAGAATGTGTCCCACTTGCACTAATATGTCTATAAATTATAAAGAGCATATTTTAGCACTTAAAAATATTGCAATAGATGATTCTCAGTTAGAAGGAAATGAGGGTTTAGCATCTAGCTCTCCCCAAGTGTCACAACCAGTAACGCCCACACAAGTGACGCCAAGTACCTCTAATGCGTCAAATTCATTTACTTTACAAGACATGGCCATAGTTATGAATAAAACCCTCACAGAGGTTTTCTCTAAACTGCCTGGTTTACAAGGAAAGCATGACAGCTCTGGGTTAAGAACAAATGCTGAGCCGTCTGACGCTTTAGTAGCCGTATCCGATATACCCTCACAATGTTCTGAAGTAGGGGTAATGGATTTGTTATCTGAGGGAGAGATTTCTGATTCAGGAAAGACGCTCCCTCAGACAGATTCAGATATGACGGCCTTTACATTTAAGCTTGAACACCTCCGCTTATTGCTCAAAGAGGTATTAGCTACTCTAGACGATTGTGACCCTATAGTGGTCCCAGAGAAATTGTGTAAAATGGACAAATACTTAGAGGTTCCTGTTTACACTGATGTTTTTCCAGTCCCTAAGAGGATTGTGACTATTGTTACTAAGGAGTGGGATAGACCAGGTATTCCGTTCGCTCCCCCTTCTGTTTTTAAGAAAATGTTTCCCATATCTGACACCATACAGGACTCGTGGCAGACTGTTCCTAAGGTGGGGAGGGAGCTATTTCTACTCTTGCTAAGCGTACAACTATACCTATCAAAGACAGTTGTGCTTTCAAAGATCCTAAGGATAAAAAATTAGAGGGTCTCCTAAAGAAAATTTTTGTTCATTAAGGTTTTCTTCTCCAACCTATTGCATGCATTGTTCCTGTAACTACTGCAGCTGCTTTCTGGTTTGAGGCTCTAGAAGAGGCTCTCCAGGTGGAGACTCCATTAGAGGATATTATGGATAGAATTAAGGCCCTTAAGTTGGCTAATTCTTTCATTACAGATGCCACTTTCCAAATGGCTAAATTAGCGGCAAAGAATTCAGGTTTTGCCATTTTAGCACGCTGGGCGTTATGGCTTAAGTCCTGGTCTGCTGATGTGTCATCAAAATCTAAGTTGTTGAACATCCCTTTCAAAGGAAAGACCCTATTCGGGCCTACACTGAAAGAAATTATTTCAGACATCACTGGAGGGAAAGGCCATGCCCTCCCTCAGGATAAAACAAATAAAATGAGGACCAAACAAAATAATTTTCGTTCCTTTCGGAACTTCAAAGGTCCCGCTTCAGCTTCCCCTGCAGCAAAGCAAGAGGGGAATTCTGTCCAATCCAAGTCAGTCTGGAGACCTAACCAGGCTTGGAACAAAGGTAAACAGGCCAAGAAGCCTGCTGCTGCCTCTAAGACAGCATGAAGGGGTAGCCCCCGATCCGGGACCGGATCTAGTAGGGGGCAGACTCTCTCTCTTCGCTTGGGCAAGAGATGTTCACGATTCCTGGGCTTTAGAAATTGTGTCCCAATGATATCTTCTGGACTTCAAAGACCCCCCCCCCCCCAGGGGGAGATTTCACATTTCTCAATTGTCTGCAAACCAGACAAAGAGAGAGGCGTTCTTACGCTGTGTAGAAGACCTACATACCATGGGAGTGATCTGCCCAGTTCCAAGAGCGGAACAAGGGCTAGGTTTTTACTCCAACCTGTTTGTGGTTCCCAAAAAAGAGGGAACTTTCAGACCGATCTTGGATCTCAAAATTCTAAACAAGTTCCTCAGAGTACCATCTTTCAAGATGGAGACTATTCGGACTATTCTTCTTCTGATCCAGGAGGGTCAATATATGACTACCGTGGATTTAAAGGATGCGTATCTACACATCCCTATTCACAGAGATCATCATCAATTCCTCAGATTCGCCTTTCTGGACAGGCATAACCAGTTTGTGGTCCTTCCTTTCGGGTTGGCCACGGCTCCCAAAATTTTCACAAAGGTGCTAGGGTCCCTTTTGGCGGTTCTAAGACCGCGGGGGTATAGCAGTGGCGCCTTATCTAGACGGCATCTTAATTCAGGCGTCGACTTTCCAGCTAGCCAAGTCTCACACGGACATCGTGATGGCTTTTCTGAGATCTCACGGGTGGAAGGTGAACATAAAAAAAGAGTTCTCTTGTCCCTCTCACAAGAGTTTCCTTCCTATGGACTCTGATAGACTCGGTAGAAATGAAAATATTTCTGACGGAGGTCAGAAAATCAAAACTTTTAATCATTTGCTGAGCTCTTTATTCCATTCCTCAGCCATCAGTGGCTCAGTGTATGGAGATAATCGGACTCATGGTAGCGGCAATGGACATAGTTCCTTATGCCCGCCTACACCTCAGACCACTGTAACTATGCATGCTCAAACAGTGGAATGGGGATTATGCAGATTTATCTCCTCAACTGCATCTGGACCAAGAGACCAGAGATTCTCTTCTCTGGTGGTTGTCTCAGGACCACCTGTCTCAGGGAATGTGTTTTCGCAGGCCAGAGTGGCTCATAGTAACGACAGATGCCAGCCTGCTAGGCTGGGGTGCAGTCTGGAAATCCCTGAAAGCACAGGGCTTATGTTCTCGGGAGGAATCTTTCCTCCCGATAAACATTCTAGAACTGAGAGCGATATTCAATGCGCTTCAGGCATGGCATTAGCTAGCTGCGGCGAAATTCATCAGGTTTGATTCGGACAACATCACGACTGTAGCTTATATCAATCATCAAGGAGGAACAAGGAGTTCTCTAGCGATGATGGAGGTAACCAAAATAATCCGATGGGCGGAGGATCACTCTTGCCATCTCTCAGCAATCCATATCCCAGGGGTAGAGAACTGGGAGGCAGATTTATTAAGTCGTCAGACTTTTCATCCTGGGGAGTGGGAGCTCCATCCGGAGGTATTTGCCCAGCTGACTCGGCTATGGGGCACACCAGAATTGGATCTGATGGCGTCCCGACAGAACGCCAAACTTCTGCGTTACGGGTCCAGGTCCCGGGATCCCCAGGCGGTACTGATAGATGCTCTAGCAGTGCCCTGGTCCTTCAATCTGGCTTATGTATTTCCACCGTTTCCTCTCCTCCCACGTCTGGTTGCCAGAATCAAGCAGGAGAGAGCTTCAGTGATTCTGATAGTGCCTGCGTGGCCACGCAGGACTTGGTATGTAGACCTGGTGGACATGTCATCTGTTCCAAGGTTCCAATGTTCTTCTAATCCAAGGTCCATTCAAGCATCCAAATCTAACTTCTCTGCGTCTGACTGCTTGGAGATTGAACGCGTGGTTTCTCCGAGTCGGTCATTGATACCCTGATTCAGGCTAGAAAGCCTGTCACCAGGAAAATTTATCATAAGATTTGGCGCAGATAACTTTGTTGGTGTGAATCCAAGGGTTACTCATGGAGTAAGATTAGGATTCCTAGAATTTTGTCCTTTCTCCAAGAAGGATTGGAGAAGGGATTATCAGTTGGTTCCTTTAAAGGACAAATATCTGCTTTGTCTATTCTTTTACACAAACGTCTGGCAGATGTCCCAGACGTTCAAGCGTTTAGTCAGGCCTTGGTCAGGATCAAGCCTCTATTTAAACCTGTTGCTCCACCATGGAGCCTAAATTTGGTTCTTAATGTTCTTCAAGGGGTTCCGTTTGAACCTATGCATTCCATAGATATTAAGCTTCTATCTTGGAAAGTTTTGTTTTTAGTAGCTATCTTCGGCTCGAAGAGTTTCAGAGTTATCTGCTTTACAGTGTGACTCACCTTACCTAGTTTTCCGTGCAAATAAGGTGGTTTTGCGTACCAAACCTGGGTTTCTTCCTAAGGTTGTTTCTAATAGGAATATCAATCAGGACATTGTTGTTCCTTCTCTGTGTCCTAATCCTTCATCAAAGAAGGAATGTCTGTTGCACAATCTTGATGTGGTTCGTGCTTTAAAGTTCTACTTACAAGCAACTAAAGATTTCCGTCAAACATCTTCATTGTTGTTTATTCTGGTAAACGGAGAGGTCAAAAGGCTACGGCTACCTCTCTTTCCTTTTGGCTGAAAAGCTTCATCCGTTTGGCTTATGAGACTGCTGGCCAGCAGCCTCCTGAAAGAATTACTGCTCATTCTACTAGAGCAGTGGCTTCCACATGGGCTTTTAAAAATGAGGCTTCTGTTGAACAGATTTGTAAGGCGGCGACTTGGTCTTCGCTTCATACTTTTTCCAAATTTTACAAATTTGATACTTTTGCTTCTTCGGAGGCTATTTTTGGGAGACGGGTTCTACAAGCAGTGGTGCCTTCCGTTTAAGGTACCTGTCTTGTCCCTCCCTTCATCTGTGTCCTAAAGCTTTGGTATTTGTATCCCATAAGTATGGATGAATCCGTGGACTCGATACATCTTACAAGAAAAAACAGAATTTATGCTTACCTGATAAATTTCTTTCTCTTGTGATGTATCGAGTCCACGTCCCGCCCTGTCTATTTAAGACAGGTAGTATATTTTTATTTAAAAAACTTCAGTCACCACTGCACCCTATAGTTTCTCCTTTTTCTTCCTAGCCTTCGGTCGAATGACTGGGGGGTGGAGCTAAGGGAGGAGCTATATGGGCAGCTCTGCTGTGGGTGCTCTCTCTGCCACTTCCTGTAGGGAAGGAGAATATCCCATAAGTATGGATGAATCCGTGGACTCGATACATCACAAGAGAGAAATTTATCAGGTAAGCATAAATTCTGTTTTTCCTTTTGACTATAGAGTTTAGAAGAAGGGGAAAAAAACACTATTGTTTGCAATCTTATTTATTACACTACATATACATTTACATTAACTTATTTACATTAGTTGAAATGCACATGCGATCGGGAGCGCGGCAAGCACTCATTAATATGTAAATTGAGCACCACGATTGGCCAATATTAATTGAAAAAGACACGACCACTTTATGTGCTGGAGTATATGACGTTCGGAACAGAAAACGTAAATTGTATTTCATGATTTGGATAGAACATACAATTTCAAACACATTCAATTTACTTCTTTTATCAAATTTGCTTTATTCTCTTGTTATCATTTGCTGAAGGAACAGCGTTGCACTACTAGAAGCTAGCTGAAAACATCTAGTTAGCCAATCACAAGTGAATAAATGTGTGCAGGCACCAATCAGCAATTAGCTCCCACTAGTGTATTATGTTTGTAAATTTAAAAGTGTCTTAAAATTACATGCTCTATCTGAATCATGTAAATTTTGACTTTCCTATCCTTTTTTAAGGTTGAAAATAAAATGTTTTTTTATAAGTAATGCAATTCATTTGCAAGATTAAATAAGTGTAATGTACAGAGTATTAAGGCTGAGACACACTGCAAGCGATGCGGCGCGAGGCGAAGCAGCTGCTTTGCGTAGCATCGATTCTGAAGTTCAAATATTTCAACTCTGAATACTCGGCTACACGACCAGACGCAGCTAAGCACGCAGAGATGAAAAGGCAGGACACACTGAGCACGCACAGCTGCATCATCACGCTGCTCGCCATATCGCTTGCAGTGTGTCACAGCCTTTAGTTAAACTTTAAAATAGTTTATTTATTATGTGGTCATTTTTGAATTTTTTTATAGTCCTTTAAATCCCTGTGCGCACCGCCCGGTGAATTTAGCTGACCGCCCAGCATGTGGATGTGATAGATGGAAGAGGCGCAAGGGTGACGGCCACACTTGTAACAGTCCCCTACTTTTAGAGAGCCCCAGGTCACTTCATCTCAGTGAGTGCCTGCATCTGAAGTCCAGTGCCTGACAGGAGCAGGCTGGATTTAGAGTACTGAGAATTCAGCTCAGTGTGAGAGAGGTGTGCTTTTAACTGCTGGTGTAGTATCGAAATCTGTGACCCGACGGAATGTGCGACCGTGGCGTCACCACATTCTTCAGCGCACACGTGACTGGTTGACCACCAATCACCTGCTAGAGACACATCCTTCGTCACGGTCGCACATTCTGAATGCTCGCTTACTAAGAGGCAATAATATATTCCTTACCTTATGCCTATATACCAGGTAACAATATTAAGTACTTGGAGTTAAGACGGTAATGCAACACAAGAAAGTAGATGTGTGTAGTAGAGACGGATGACGTGAACCTAAAAAGTGAATATGCAGAGAGATTCAAATTGAAATATCTAATATTGAGTGCAAGCAACATCTTAACTCTGCCGCCGGTGTGGTGCTTTAGAGATAAGTTGCTTTAGGAGAATAAAAGAGCACAATGCAATAGCTCGTTTGCTTGTATAATTTTCCCACCCGGATCAATGTGAGCACTCAGATGCAAGCACTCAGAATGTGCGACCGTGACGAAGGAGGTGTCTCTAGCAGGTGATTGGTGGTCAACCAGTTACGCGTGCGGTCAGGAATGTGGTGACATAACGGTCACAAATTCCATGGGGCGCAGATTTTGACAAGACCCAGGACTTATGCCACTCTCTCCTTCTGTTTCAACGTTTTTCTTATGAGGCAGTGCAGTCATGTCTTTGCAGTCTACCCTTGCAACGATCCTCAGAGTCGCCAACCAACAATATACTATAAATATGTGCTATGTGGGGAAAGAGAGAAGGAGATGATCTGATACTTGGGAGGTTGAGCAGTTATGTATGTAAAAAATGAGATAAAATATATATACAGTGTGTGTGTGTATGTGTGTGTGTGTGTGTGTATATATATATATATATATATATATATATATATGTATGTATGTATGTATGTATATATATATATATATATATATATATATGTATGTATGTATGTATGTATATATATATATGTATATATATATATGTGTATGTATGTAGAATTAAATGAATGCTGTTAGTTTTGTTTGCACCCACTGGGATACGTGAGGGGGACAATCATGGAGGCTTAATGACTCAATACATGGCTGCTGCATGTAATTTAAGGGTATGAGTTATGCAACACTTATTTAACCTCTTGATTGTCCATATGCGGAGAGAGAGAAAAAATAATAATATACATGATATGCCCCCTCCCGACTACTTCATATTGCCACCCAGCTGCCAAATGTTTTTGGGGAGAACCTACTGTATTTATAAAATAACATCATAGTTTGATTTAGTTGCGTCTGCTGAAAAAAAAAACAATATATGTTTGTGTTTTTCACTTAAAGTGATGGTAAACTTCCCCTTTACAAAAACAGATCTGAAATTTTAATGATATTTTAGATGGAGTTTCATTCATCATTTGTAATGAAGATGCATTATAATTTACTTTTTAATATAGATATGAAATTCTAATACCCTGTGAAATTCAATTTTTCTGTGAGCTAAAGGTTTAAACTGTTCTACCATCAGCACTCTGATTGGAGCACTCCGTTTGTTGTAGATAAAGCGCTGATTGGAGAACAAAAGTAAATTGGAAAGTCTTAAAATGATAGGAAAGTCAAAATTAAACTTGCATGATTCAGATAGAGCATGTAATTTTAAGACACTTTTTTTAAATTCACTTCTATTTTCAAATGTGCTTCATTCTCTTGGTATCCCTTGTTGAAAAAGAATATACACACATCCTACACTTGTGATTGGATAACCAAATGTGTTCATCTAGCTGCCAGTAGTGCAATGCTGTTCCACTTTGTTTAAAATTGTATGTTCTATCCAAATCATGACAGAAAATGTTAGGATTTCCTGTCCCTTTTTAAAACTGCACACTGTGGGGCCTAGTTATCAAGCCGTCAACCTCAAATACGCTGGAATTCCGAAGCGTATTTGTGGCGAGGCTGATTCGCCTTAGTTATCAAAGGCTCGAGACCGGCAAAAGTAGAATTTTGTGACGTCAACTTCGATCCGCCGGACTCAGTCCGACACAGATCGATTCTTACGGCACTCCAGATGTTCCGCACACAAGTGCGGCACAATCTCACTACTTTTGCTAGTTATCAAAAAACTAGCAGGTACGCTCGGTACTTTTACGGCCCAGCGTACCTGGTTTTCAAAGCGCCAGCCTGGAGGCGGCGGATCCCATAGGAATCAATGGGAGTCTGACCATAGCGAAAGTACAAGTTCGCTGCTGCCAGACATCCCATTGATTCCTATGGGATCTGTCTGCACCTAACACCCTAACATGTACCCCGAGTCTAAACACCACTAATCTGTCCCCCCTACACCGCCGCAACTAAATAAAGTTATTACCCCCTAAACCGCCGCTCCCGGAGCCCACCGCAAGCTACTCTATACATATTAACCCCTAAACCGCCGCTCCCGGAGCCCACCGCCAACTACATTATACCTATTAACCCCTATCCTGCCCCCCCTATACCGCCGCCCTCTATAATAAATGTATTAACCCCTATCCTGCAGATCCCACACCTCGCCACAACTAAATAAATAGTTTAACCCCTAAACCGCCGCCTCCCAGAGCCCACCGCAACTATAATAAATGTATTAACCCCTAAACCGCCGCTCCCGGAGCCCACCGCCACCTACATTATACCTATTAACCCCTATCCTGCCCCCCTCTATAATAACGTTATTAACCCCTAAACCTAAGTCTAACCCTAACGCCCCCCTAACTTAAATATTAATTAAATAAATCTAAATAATATTTATATTATGAAATAAATTAATCCTATTTAAAACTAAATGCTTAACTGTAAAATAAACCCTAATATAGCTACAATATAAATAATAATTATATTGTAGCTATCTTAGGATTTATTTTTATTTTACAGGCAACTTTCAATTTATTTTAACTAGGTACAATAGCTATTAAATAGTTATTAACTATTTAATAGCTTACCTAGCTAAAATAAAGAGATATTTACCTGTAAAATAAATCCTAACCTAAGTTACAATTACACCTAACACTACACTATACTTTAATAAATTATTTCTATTTAAAACTAAATACTTACCTGTAAAATAAACCCTAAGATAGCTATAATATAAATAATAATTATATTGTAGCTATCTTAGGATTTATATTTATTTTACAGGTAACTTTGTATTTATTTTAGCTAGTTAGAATAGTTATTAAATAGTTATTAACTATTTAATAACTACCTAGCTAAAAGAAATACAAAATTACCTGTAAAATAAATGCTAACCTAAGTTACAATTAAACCTAATACTACACTATCATTAAATTAATTAAATAAACTACCTACAAATAACTACAATTAAATACAATTACATAAACTAACTAAAGTACAAAAAATAAAAAAAGCTAAGTTACAGAAAATAAAAAAATAAGTTACAAACATTTTACAAATATTACAACAATTTTAAGCTACTTACACCTAATCTAAGCCCCCTAATAAAATAACAAACCCCCCCAAAATAAAAAAATGCCCTACCCTATTCTAAATTAAATAAAGTTCAACGCTCTTTTACCTTACCAGCCCTTAAAAGGGCCATTTGTGGGGGCATGCCCCCAAAAGTTCAGCTCTTTTGCCTGTAAATGAAAAATACAAACCCCCCCAACATTAAAACCCACCACCCACATACCCCTAATCTAACCCAAACCCCCCTTACAAAAACCTAACACTAATCCCCTGAAGATCATCCTACCTTGAGTCGTCTTCACTCAGCCGAGCAGCGATGGAACCCAAGTGGACATCCGGACCGGCAGAAGTGATCATCCAAGGGGCGCTGAAGAAATCTTCCATCCGATGAAGTCATCATCCAGGCGGCGCTGAAGAAGTCTTCGATCCGGGCGATGTCATCTTCCAAGCCGGGTCTTGAATCTTCCTTCCGCCGCCGCGGAACCTCCATCTTCACCGACGGACTACGACGAATGAAGGCTCCTTTAAGGGACGTCATCCAAGATGGCGTCCCCTCAATTCCGATTGGCTGATAGAATCCTATCAGCCAATCGGAATTAAGGTAGGAAAAATCTGATTGGCTGATGGAATCAGCCAATCAGATTCAAGTTCAATCCGATTGGCTGATCCAATCATCCAATCAGATTGAGCTCGCATTCTATTGGCTGTTCCGATCAGCCAATAGAATGCGAGCTCAATCTGATTGGATCAGCCAATCGGATTGAACTTGAATCTGATTGGCTGATTCCATCAGCCAATCAGATTTTTCCTACCTTAATTCCGATTGGCTGATAGAATCCTATCAGCCAATCGGAATTGAGGGGACGCCATCTTGGATGACGTCCCTTAAAGGAGCCTTCATTCGTCGTAGTCCGTCGGTGAAGAAGGAGGTTCCGCGGCGGCGGAAGGAAGATTCAAGACCCGGCTTGGAAGATGACATCGCCCGGATCGAAGACTTCTTCAGTGCCGCCTGGATGATGACTTCATCGGATGGAAGATTTCTTCAGCGCCCCTTGGATGATCACTTCTGCCGGTCCTGATGTCCACTTGGGTTCCATCGCTGCTCTGCTGAGTGAAGACGACTCAAGGTAGGATGATCTTCAGGGGATTAGTGTTAGGTTTTTGTAAGGGGGGTTTGGGTTAGATTAGGGGTATGTGGGTGGTGGGTTTTAATGTTGGGGGGGGTTTGTATTTTTCATTTACAGGCAAAAGAGCTGAACTTTTGGGGGCATGCCCCCACAAATGGCCCTTTTAAGGGCTGGTAAGGTAAAAGAGCGTTGAACTTTATTTAATTTAGAATAGGGTAGGGCATTTTTTTATTTTGGGGGGGTTTGTATTTTATTAGGGGGCTTAGATTAGGTGTAAGTAGCTTAAAATTGTTGTAATATTTGTAAAATGTTTGTAACTTATTTTTTTATTTTCTGTAACTTAGCTTTTTTTATTTTTTGCACTTTAGTTAGTTTATGTAATTGTATTTAATTGTAGTTATTTGTAGGTAGTTTATTTAATTAATTTAATGATAGTGTAGTATTAGGTTTAATTGTAACTTAGGTTAGCATTTATTTTACAGGTAATTTTGTATTTCTTTTAGCTAGGTAGTTATTAAATAGTTAATAACTATTTAATAACTATTCTAACTAGCTAAAATAAATACAAAGTTAACTGTAAAATAAATATAAATCCTAAGATAGCTACAATGTAACTATTAGATATATTGTAGCTATCTTAGGGTTTATTTTACAGGTAAGTATTTAGTTTTAAATAGGAATAATTTATTAAAGTATAGTGTAGTGTTAGGTGTAATTGTAACTTAGGTTGGGATTTATTTTACAGGTAAATTTCTCTTTATTTTAGCTAGGTAAGCTATTAAATAGTTAATAACTATTTAATAGCTATTGTACCTAGTTAAAATAAATTGAAAGATGCCTGTAAAATAAAAATAAATCCTAAGATAGCTACAATATAATTATTATTTATATTGTAGCTATATTAGGGTTTATTTTAAAGGTAAGTATTTAGTTTTAAATAGGATTAATTTAGTTCATAATATAAATATTATTTAGATTTATTTAATTAATATTTAAGTTAGGGGGGCGTTAGGGTTAGTGTTAGACTTAGGTTTAGGGATTAATAAATTTATTACAGTGGCGGCGTCGTAGTGGGGGGCAGGATAGGGGTTAATAAATTTATTATAGGTGGCGACGGTGTAGGGGGGGCAGGATAGGGGTTACTAGGTATAATGTAGGTTGCGGCGGGTTCAGGGAGCGGCGGTTTAGGGGTTAAACTATTTAGTTGCGGCGAGGTGCGGGATCAGCAGGATAGGGGTTAATAATTTTATTATAGAGGGCGACGGTATAGGGGGGGCAGGATAGGGGTTACTAGGTATAATGTAGGTGGCGGTGGGCTCCGGGAGCGGCGGTTTAGGGGTTTAATACATTTATAAGAGTTGCGGCAGGGTCTAGGAGCGGCGGTTTAGGGGTTAATACATTTATCAGAGTTGCGGCAGGGTCTAGTAGCGGCGGTTTAGGGGTTAGTAACTTTATTGAGTTGCGGGAGGCTCCGGGGGCGCCGGTATAGGGGGTAGAACAGTGCAGTTTAGTGTGAGTGCTTAGTGACAGGCTAGCAATAAAGCTGGGAAAAAGCCGAAGAGCAGCGAGATCGGATGAGTGATAACTGTCACAGTCCGCTGCTCATCGCCCCGCGGCTTTTTTGACAGCTTTATTTGATAACTTAGGCGTATTTTTTCAGGTCCGCGGCGGCGAAGGTAGGCGAGCTTAGGCGGGCGTATTGGGCCGGCGAAGCCAGAAAGTAGACGGCTTGATAACTACCCCCCCTGTATCTGAATAATGAAAGTTTAATTCATTAATGAATAATGAAAGTTTAATTTTGAGTTTAGTGTCCTTCACTGTATTGTGGGAGGTGAGAGTTCGACCTTTCCACCCCCCCATGGTTTTGTGTCATATGCATTTGGTAATCACCTTATAGTCACCTGGGCTTGTAAGTTCTAAACTGAAAGAAGGGCTTTTAGCACTTTTCTATAGGAAAGCCAAAGTCCCATTTAAAGCCTAGCACCCTAAATGTCGCCTAGTACACGGGGGATTGCTATTCCTTAGCAATCACCTACTTTCCTTTGTGAAATGAAACCTGTCATTTGAAGATGGCATGAAACCTGTCATTTGAAGGAGGATAACTTGGTGTGTAATGTTTTATGCTGTCTATGGGGAATAAAGGTTTCTCTGGAGCAGCTGTTTTTGTGGCAGTCACATTAAAATGGAAGGGGCATGAGACACCTATTTTTAGAAAGAAGAGGCTCCCTTTCCATAATGAGGTCTGTTGTCCTATGTTTTTTTATATAGATTAAAATATGTGATCCTACCCTTTATAAACTTTCCTGGTGAATTTTGAAGTAGAAGATCAATAATGACGACCATTACCAATACCTTTCTAGAGATGTTTTACAAGTCCTTTCCAGTCAGTGTGATCTCCATCAGTAGTTCTTCAGATTAATATGCAATCTGTGACAACACCATATTTTTCTTTAAAACTGTATTTGCCAGTCTAAATGGACATAAAACCCAATCTTGCATGATTCAGATAGAGTATAACATTTTAAACAAACTTTCCAACGTACTTATTTCTCTTGGAATCCTTTGTTGAAAAGCAGGTAGGAAGGTGTAGGAGTGTGCATGTGACTGGAGCAATATATGGCATCAATTTTATAAATGTTATGCCTAGGTGGCAGCTGTGTTTCCCATCATGTACTGCTACAAAAATGTGCACGCTATAGAAAAAAAATGATAATGCCAGCATAAACAAGTCAGAAAATGAATTGCGTATTATGAAGCACGCCAAAATGGGTTGTTGCCCCCCCCCCAAGTAACCTGCAATGAAGGGGTATTGAAAATTTTGTTCTGGCATGTCTTCCTCACCAAGTAGGTCAATGGAAGGATACATCTGTACTGTTCTTCATAGTGAAGCAGCTAAGCAACAACACAACATCACACAATATTGGAATAACGCATGAATGTAAATCTGAAACCTCATGGGCAGTAACATATATAAAGGAAACATACCAACATATCTCTAATAATAATGTCACTAATAATTGTATAAGACACTGCAAGGTTGGTGAGGAATAGAATGTAATGTGGTATAGCTAGGTTTTTAATAAAATTCAATAATACTGCTGGAAAAGGTAAGTAATATAGATCCTATTGTTTACGGCCTTGATATGTTGCATAGAACAAAACCATATATTAAAACAATATATTCATAAACTGAAAATAAAATTAAAATAAAACTTGAACTTTTTTTTCTTTTTAAAATTTTCTATTTTAAAAAAACAAAACGCGAAAACATCTCCCCATGCATTTATTCTGCTTGTTATGCATTTTGCTGAGTAATTTTTAAAGGGACATGAAACCCTAATGTATGGTTCAGATTTTACATAAATTTTTAAACAACTTCCCATTTTACTTCTATCGTCTAATTTGCTTCATTTTCTTGGTATTATTTGTTGAGAAGCATATCTAGATAGGCTTAGTAGCTTGGAGTTTGCTGCTGATTGGTGGCTGAACTCGTATGCCTATTTTTATTGGCTTACAAATGTGTTCAGCTAACTCCCAGGAGTGCATTGCTGCTGCTTCTATAAAAGATACCAAGAAAATGAAGCAACAATGATAACAGAACTCAATTGGAAAGTTGTTTTAAAAATGTATAAAAAATCCCTTTTAGACAGCGGAGACTGTAGTAATGGAGGTAGACTCAGCCTTTATGACATAACAGGATTTTTGAGTGTTGTGTTTTTTTTTTTTTTTGTTTTTTTAAACTAAGTTTTACTTTGTTGATGAGCATAAAGGTGTCAGTTCTTTGAACACCATTTTTGTGCACCTACATTGAGAAACTATATTAAATTTATTTTACCTAGATTATGTGCTCTCTAATACCGAGGTGGTTTAATGGAAAGTATGTTAAACATTTTATATAAAAGCTTTTAATATTATGATTTTTTTTTTTTAAGGTGGAGTATATTCTGGTTTCTTTCGATCATGCTAATCAGAAAGCGCGCCTACTTCTCAGAGGGGAGGAGATGCTTGATACTCTTCAGGAAAGAGGTGAAAAAACTAACCCAAAGTAAGTTTTTCTTCTTTCTCCTTTCTCTGTATTTCAGATTTTACAGTTTTTCATGAATGTTTTTATTTTACTCCATTATCTATTCAGAAGGGTTTGTAAATTTTGATGGATCATGAAAATGATACCCTGCAATTCATATATTAAGGTTTTCATGCTCTACAATAAGTCAGTTCACCAAAGTAGATGGCTCTGTCCTTGGTACAAATAGACCACTGGTTTTCAAACTCGTCCTCAGACCTCCCCAACAGGCCAAGTTTTTAGGATTACATTGGATGAGAGCAGGTAAAATAACTAAGTTTACTAATCAGCTGATTATTTCACCTGTGCTCCAGTTCAGATATCCACAAAATGTGGCCTGTTAGGGAGGCCTGAGGACAGGTTTAAAAACCAGTGAAATAGACCAAACAGGTTTAAAAGAATACTGTGTTCTCTAATATATTTTCTTGTTCATAGAGCAGAGTGGTATAAAAACCGTATTGAATGTGGCTATAGTAGGGTGACCAAAGATTATTAATGCTTTTTTTTTCTGGTAAGAAAAATACTTTCACATTGGCTTCTTGGACCCTTTGAAACATATGTCCAACTGTAGAATATTGTTATAAATCACTTATCCCAAATAATGGGGGAACAAAGAAAATAAGTTAATGCATTTATATTGTGGTCACAGTTCCATGTAAGGAAAGCATTTCTAGCATCAGCTAGAAAAAGGTCTACTTAGTCTGCACAACGCTGCAAGTTCACTTAATGTATGTTACTTCTGAGCTGGGTGTAATTTGGCCATCAGGTTAGTCAGGATTTTTTTCGTGGTATTCCTTTGCTGTCCCCAGGCCTGTAGTGTATTGTGTGTAAATCTACATGTAAATGTTAGTGTTACCTCTTCTTTATATACTGTATGTGCTTCTGTAATTGGTTTATTGTAACTTTCTTTTACTTCTTAGCTGATGACAGTCCATAGCTTCATAACATGTGGGATATATTCCAGCCTATCAGGGGGAGGTCAAAAACCCTCAGAGTTTTAGCCCCTCCTCTCCCTCTCCAGTTTGTTATTGGCCTCTGAGGAGAGAGGTTATAGATTTCAGAGGTGCTCTACTATCAAGAGTTTATTATTTTTTTTTTTCATATGATTTGTGGGTTTAGACCTAGTTGGGACCCAGTACCGCTGGGCAACTTCACTCCAAGAAGAGTCAAGAAGACTGAGTGAAACAGGGATGAGGATTATCTCTGTTATGTGCTTTCCAGCTCCCTAGTGGGTAATCTACGAGCCATAACTGCCCTCAGACATGGCAGGGACCGTTCTCTAGCCTCCACCTGAGGGGTTACAGGTATATATCTGCAGTATCCTCTGCAGTACACTTACTTGCACTGGATGGGCTCTCTACTAGATCAGAAACCTAAGAAGATCTAAGGATCTTATATCTCAAGGAACTGTGTTTCAACCAGATCTCAGTTTGCTTAATTTGACAGTGTAAGGTAAAATGCTTAGATCTCAAGATTAGTGGTTTCTCTGACTCTGATATCTATACTTTGCGTTATGCAAGCAAGCCCAGTTAAGCAGAGAATTTTTCATAACATAGGGAAAGCTTTCTTTCTTTGGTGTCCTATTTGCGTTTTTTTCTTGGAAATCCTTTAAAATTCCCAGAATTATTCAGTTCCTCAGGATGGGACTAAATTAGAGCCTGACGGCTAGCTTTCTAAAGGGTTAGATATCAAATTTCTGTTTTGTTTCACAAAAAAGTTGGCTAAGTTGCCAGAGTTCAAACTTTTGTTTCAAGCCCTGTGAGAATGTGTCCTGTTGATAGAGCAATTTCTCCTCCTTGGAACTTGAAACTTTTTCCTTCTGTTCTGCAAGGTTCTCCCTTTTGAACCTATGCATATCATTCAGACTTTAAAATGTTGTCCTTGATGGTTGTTTTATTCCTGTTGACCAATTATGATTTTCTTCCACAGGTTGTATCTTCAGAAATTCTTAATCAGCAAATAGTTGTTCCTTTTTAGTGACCACAGCCCTTCTATTCCAAAAGGAAAGATTACAACTCTTACAACATCTAGGTTGTGAAGTAAATTTCTATATTCAGCGCCTACTAAAGACAGACAAACCTACAGATTTTTTTATTTTTTTTTTGTCCACTACTATGGTCCTGGAAGGGGTCCGAAAGCTACTGTGTTGACCCTGGCTCAAAGCACATTTGTAAGGCTTACTCTGTTGCAGAAAATCCACCACCGAAGAGATTAACTACTCACTCCACGAGAGAAGTATCTACTTCCTGGGCTTTCAAGGAAGATACCTCCTTGGAACAGATTTGTAAGGCCAGCAACTTGGTTCCCCTTCACACATCCAAATTTAGTCATTTAACATTTATGCTTCTTCTGGTACGGTTTTTGGCAGGAAAGTTCTTCAGGCCACAATGTCTGGCAAATAGGAACTGCCTATTTCTTTCATGTAATTAGCAAGAGTCCATGAGCTAGTGACGTATGGGATATACCTTCCTACCCAGGAGGGGCAAAGTTTCCCAAACCTCAAAAATGCCTATAAATACACCCCTCACCACACCCACAAATCAGTTTTACAAACTTTTTTCCTCCTATGGAGGTGGTGAAGTAAGTTTGTGCTAGATTCTACGTTGATTGCGCTCCGCAGCAGGTTGGAGCCCCGGTTTTCTCTCAGCGTGCAGTGAATGTCAGAGGGATGTGAGGAGAGCATTGCCTATATGAATTCAATGACTTCCTTCTACGGGGTCATTTTATAGGTTCTCTGTTATCGGTCGTAGAGATTCATCCTCTTACCTCCCTTTTCAGATCGACGATATACTCTTATATATACCCATTACCTCTACTGATTCTCGTTTCAGTACTGGTTTGGCTTTCTACTACTTGTAGATGAGTGTCCTGGGGTAAGTAAGTCTTATTTTCTGTGGACACTCTAAGCTATGGTTGGGCACTTTTTTAATAAAGTTCTAAATATATGTGTTCAAACATTTATTTGCCTTGACTCAGGATGTTCAACATTCCTTATTTCAGACAGTCCGTTTCATATTTGGGATAATGCATAATGAATAAATCAAATTTTTTTTCTTACCTTAAAATTTGACTTTTTCCCTGTGGGCTATTAGGCTCGCGGGGGCTGAAAATGCTTCATTTTATTGCGTCATTCTTGGCGCGGACTTTTTTGGCGCAAATTTTTTTTTTCTATTTCCGGCGTCATACGTGTCGCCGGAAGTTGCGTCATTTTTTTGACGTTTTTTATTTGCGCCAAAAGTGTCGGCGTTCCGGATGTGGCCGTCATTTTTGGCACAAAAAGCATTTAGGCGCCAAATAATGTGGGCGTCTCTTTTGGCGCTAAAAAATATGGGCGTCACTATTGTCTCCACATTATTTAAGTCTCATTATTTATTGCTTCTGGTCGCTAGAAGCTTGTTCACTGGCATTTTTTTCCCATTCCTGAAACTGTCATTTAAGGAATTTGATCAATTTTGTTTTATATGTTGTTTTTTCTATTACATATTGCAAGACTGTCTCCGTTTGTCCCTGAGTCAGAAGCCACTTCTGGAAAAATGCTTACATGAGTTTCAGTTCTACCAAAGCTCAAGTTATTTATTTTAAATTTTATAAATGTTTATCTTTAGCTATGGTTTGTAATAAGTTATTATGAAATACTTTTACATGCAGATTCCATTAGTATTATGCTTTAATACATTTCATTCTTAAAGTGCAAGAAATGTTTAGAAGATTTATAAGAAATATTTTTTCTCGATTAAAGGCTATGTCTGACTTCGTTCCTTCTAATACGATTTTTAGGTCTTTTTTCACTTCTTTTTTAATTATTGAAGTTTCAAATGACCAACAACATACTGATTTATCCTTCTCTGATGATGTTTTTTTCTCTTTCAGAATTCTCTTCCTCAGATATTGACACTAACAAATCTACTTTTTTATATAATTTTTTTATTATTAAAGTACAATTGTTCTTTGTTGAAGAGGTGTTGATTATTTTCGGATATTAAGGTAACTAGTTCTTTAAGACTAAGCTGACACTATTTCTGCCTTTTTATTTCTTCTGTGATTTCAGAGGTTTTTCTTTCCAATTCCCATACTAGGGGGAATGGAATAGGCATGAGAATATCTATTAATTTTTAAACTATATTCTTTTGTCAGCAGTTAATTCAATTTGGGAGGGTTCTCCAATTTATTGGAGCTATCTCTACTCCTACTAATTATGCTATTGTTTTTATATCAAAATAGTATTTATTTTCCTTTATAATAGTTGTATCTTATTTTTGGAAAAATATTTAGTTTCAGGTACTTTTCTTGGTCCTGTGATATTGCAATTGCTTCATTTTTTTCTGTTTACTTTAAGATCAAGTATCAGATCATGATTTATTTTAGCATTGTTAAGGGACCAACATTTACTAGGACTAGGTGCTGTTTGCATTTGTCTTGTTGTTTTGCATTTTGCAAGTCCTCCTGTTTTGATCTGGTCCTTTTAAAACTGGACTATCATGCTAATGATTTCATTTGTGTCTTCATTTTATTGAATATATTTGCAAATGAGGGTTAATCTATGTCTTTAGCTATTTTAGCTAGAAGAATTCCTGTGATTTTTAAAAAAAAAAAAAAGAAAATCCATATTTCTTTTGTTCTACTAAGATAATCAATTATAATTGGATTCAATTCTTAACTGTTACTATGGGCTTCAAGATTGGTTCTAAGACTAAAAACTTTAAGCTTATACTAGTTTGGTTGTTCTTATTAAGGAACGAATCCTGAGTTCTTTCCCAAGTAACATGTTTTTAATTGGGGTTTGAAATTAGCTCCCTAATGTTGCGATGCACGTGCCGTATTCCAGCTTGGCTGGTAAGGGGCAGGTTAAGACTTCTTTGAAATTTATTTGGTTCTATTTTGTCCAAATTTCTTTGATTTTATTCCAGTAAGGCTAACACTTTCTTTCAGTGTGTTTCTGTCCTATATATTTTGGATACTGTTGAGGCATGGCTGGGTACCCATGGGGTTCAAGCGCTGCTCAGACCTGGAATCTTCTGGGATTTTTATTCCATTTCCTTTTCTAGGAACTGGGTTTTGGAGTTTTATTCAAACTATTCTGCCTTTTTGTGGTCATTGATAGCATTATTTGTTTTCTTTAGATACAATAAATGCGTATTCTTCATTTTTCTGTTTTCATTCAGATTATTTCCTGAGGATTCGGATTCTCATATGTTTCACTTGCTCTTCAGGACATAGTTAGAGGATCTTTTTTCAAAAGCTCTTGATTCGTCACGCAAGGGTCACCTTTTTTTAGGTTTCCAGATGGTTTATGTCACTATCTTTGTCTCTATCAGACAAGGGACAATTTGTATTGGGTTCCGTCTGTCGGTACCTTTAGTCTCTATTATTTCCTTCAGTTGCTATATATGCATAGAAGTTTTAACAGCATTGGATTCAATTCCCTTTGCTCATTTTCAATGGAAAGATCCTTTCCAGCTTTTTATGAGTGTTGTTTTCTTCAAGAACATGGTTGGAGGATCAATTAACCAAAAAGTTTGTTGATTCCTCAGACAAGAGTAACCTTTTTTAGATTTCCGGATAGATTCAGTGTCCATGACTCTGTCTCTGTTGGACAGGAGACGTCTGAAATTGGTTTCGGTTTATCGAAACCTTCAGTCTCAATCATTCCCTTCGGTAGCCTTATGCATGGAAATTCTAGGTTCTTTTGACTGCTGCATTGGACGTGTTCCCCTTTGCTCATTTTCACATGCGACCTCTTCAGCTCTGTATGCTGAACCAGTGGTGCCGGGATTATACAAAGATATCTCATTTAATATCTTTAAAACTGATTGTTCGACACCCTCTGACGTGGTACAGACCACCATCGTTTAGTTAAGGGGGCTTCTTTTTTTTCTTCCAACCTGGACTGTGATCTCAACAGATGCAAGTCTGTCAGGTTGGGGAGCTGTATGGGGGTTTCTGACAGCACAAGGGGTTTGGGAAATCTCAGGAGGTGAGATTACCAATCAATATTTTGGAACTCCGTGCAATTTTCAGAAGCTCTTCAGTCATGGCCTCTTCTAAAGAGAGAATCGTTCATTTGTTTTCAGACAGACAATGTGACATCTGTGGCATATATCAATCATCAAGGAGGGACTCAGTCCTCTGGCTATGAAAGAAGTATCTCGAATACTGGTATGGGCGGAATCCAGCTCCTGTCTAATCCTCTGCGGTTCATATCCCAGGTATTGACAATTGGAAAGCGGATTATCTCAGTCGCCAAACGTTACATCCGGGCGAGTGGTCTCTTCACCCAGAGGTGTTTCTTCAGATTGTTCAAATGTGGGGACTTCCAGAAATAGATCTGATGGCTTCTCATCTAAACAAGAAACTTCCCAGGTATCTGTCCAGATCCAGGGATCCTCAGGCGGAAGCAGTGGATGCATTGTCACTTCCTTGGAAGTATCATCCTGCCTATATCTTTCCGCCTCTAGTTCTTCTCCCAAGAGTAATCTCCAAGATTCTGAAGGAATGCTCGTTTTTTCTGCTGGTGGCTCCAGCATGGTCTCACGGGTTTTGGTATACGGATCTTGTCCGCATGGCTTCTTGCCAACCGTGGACTCTTCCGTTAAGACCAGACCTTCTGTCACAAGGTCCTTTTTTACCATCAGGATCTCAAATCCTTAAATTTAAAGGTATGGAGATTGAACGCTTGATTCTTGGTCAAAGAGGTTTCTCTGACTCTGTGATTAATACTATGTTACAGGCTCGTAGATCTGTATCTAGGAAGATATATTATCGAGTCTGGAAGACTTACATTTCTTAGTGTCTTTCTCATCATTTTTCCTGGCATTCTTTTAGAATTCCGAGAATTTTTCAGTTTCTTCAGGATGGTTTGGATAAAGGTTTGTCTGCAAGTTCCTTGAAAGGACAAATCTCTGCTCTTTCTGTTCTTTTTCACAGAAGGATTGCTATTCTTCCTGATATTCATTGTTTTGTACAATCTTTGGTTCGTATAAAACCCGTTAAGTCAATCTCTCCTCCTTGGAGTTTGAATTTGGTTCTGGGGGCTCTTCAAGCTCTTCCGTTTGAACCTATGCATTTACTGGACATTAAATTACTTTCTTGGAAAGTTTTGTTTTCTTTTGGCCATCTCTTCTGCTAGAAGAGTTTCTGAATTATCTGCTCTTTCTTGTGAATCTCCTTTTCTGATTTTCCATCAGGATAAGGCGGTGTTGCGAACTTCTTTTAAATTTTTACCTAAGGTTGTGAATTCTAACAACATTAGTAGAGAAATTGTGGTTCCTTCATTATGTCCTAATCCTAAGAATTCTAAGGAGAGATCATTGCATTCTTTGGATGTATTATGTTGAAGCTACTAAGAATTTCTGAAAGACTTCTAGTCTATTTGTTATCTTTTCTGGTTCTAGGAAAGGTCAGAAGGCCTCTGCCATTTCTTTGGCATCTTGGTTGAAATCTTTAATTCATCATGCTTATGTCAAGTCGGGTAAATCTCCGCCTCAAAGGATTACAGCTCATTCTACTAGGTCAGTTTCTACTTCCTGGGCGTTTAGGAATGAAGCTTCGATTGATCAGATTTGCAAATCAGCAACTTGGTCTTCTTTGCATACTTTTACTAAATTCTACCATTTTGATGTGTATTCTTCTTCTGAAGCAGTTTTTGGTAGAAAAATACTTCAGGCAGCTGTTTCAGTTTGATTCTTCTGCTTATAATTTCAGTTTTTTTCATTATAAGATTTAAACTTTATTTTGGGTGTGGATTATTTTTCAGCGGAATTGGCTGTCTTTATTTTATCCCTCCCTCTCTAGTGACTCTTGCGTGAAAGATCCACATCTTGGGTAGTCATTATCCCATACGTCACTATCTCATGGACTCTTGCTAATTACATGAAAGAAAACATAATTTATGTAAGAACTTACCTGATAAATTCATTTCTTTCATATTAGCAAGAGTCCATGAGGCCCACCCTTTTTTGTGGTGGTTATGATTTTTTTGTATAAAGCACAATTATTCCAATTCCTTGTTTTTTATGCTTTCGCACTTTTTTCTTATCACCCCACTTCTTGGATATTCGTTAAACTGATTTGTGGGTGTGGTGAGGGGTGTATTTATAGGCATTTTGAGGTTTGGGAAACTTTGCCCCTCCTGGTAGGAATGTATATCCCATACGTCACTAGCTCATGGACTCTTGCTAATATGAAAGAAATGAATTTATCAGGTAAGTTCTTACATAAATTATGTTTTTTTTGTCCCACCCGTTAACATGGACTCTCAGCTTGGGTATTGTTTCCCACATGTTATGAAGCTATCAACTCTCATCAGCTAAGAAGGAAAACAGAATTAATACTTACTGATAAATTTATTTCCTTCGGGCTGATGAGTCCATAGCCCTCACCCTATTTTTGTATATGGGTGACAGTTCTCATTTTCACCTCGTAACCCTGCTTTCTGTTTTTCCTACCTTTTTTTTTTCTGTCTCTCTGCTCGGCCATATGTAAACTGGAGAGGGGTGGGAGGGGCTAAGTATAAATTCTGTTATTATAATGTTAGGAATAATATAATACCTTTTTTGTGGCCAATACATAATTTCTTTCTAATGGTTGTGAGAGTCCACAAGACAGTTACACTTGGGAATTACATCACATGACTACCAGGAGGCTTAAGCATCCCTCCTACTTCCCTTTCCCTTCCAGTAGATATTTGTCTTATCAAGGAGAGGGCAAGGGCAGAGGTGTGTAAGAAATAGTTTACTACTTCAATCAAGGTTTTTTTGTTTTTTTCCCTCAATGGACAGTTCCGAAAAGAGGGATACTGGGGAATGCAGAGTATTAGTTACAAGCAGACCACAGGATTATAAGGCAGTACCTTTTTCTCTTCCTGTCTGACTACAGTATGTAATTCCCCCTTTAGTTCCTGCACTGTTAGTTACAGCTAAGGACAAGGAATCACTGCAGTATGCTTTGGAGGGCAGTAAGGAGGTCTACCAGGCTGGGTGAGCACCTTTTTCACTGCGGACTTTGGGTGAGTAGTTTATCTAAGGTCCTGATGACACAATACTCCTTTTCAGGATTACCGCTTCAGTGAAGCTCTGTCAGCATGCTGTGAAACAGTTTTGACAGTGTAATGTGTGACAGCTGCTTTCAAACTCTTGACAGTGTGAGAGGTCCCTTGAGCTGGCTAGGTTTAATTCTATTGTATCTCTATACAGCAGTGTGTTTGGGTACTAGTTTAGTTATAGATTCAGGTACACATATATATTATTTATCAGTATTAATATGTAGCTGTTAGCTAGTGTTGCTTGTCAGTATATAATTGCTTACTGTGAAGTTTTTGTACTTTATCAAAATAATTAATGTTTAGTTACTATGATATTCAAGGTCCCTGACATAACTGCATGATTCCTATCATTATATTACTGGTATTAATATCCAAAAATATCCCCATGTTTGTCATACATGGTTCCAGTAAGTCTATTTTTATATAAACATTAGTGGGGTTCAACCTTGGTTAATGGTCAAATAGAGATACTGAGTTGTTTTTCAGAATATATTTACAAAATACATATTTCTCTGTTATAGCTTAGTGGCGAGTGCCATCTTCCGAGGGAAAAATATTCTAACTGCTAAATCTTAGCTTAACAAAAATGTTAATTAATCTGTCATTAGTGTTAGACACTAACCTTATCAGTTATGGTGGAGTTAAGCGTTTTCCATAAAATAAACACCCACAAAAGGGGAACAAGGGGGACACAAGCAGACGGCAAAAGGGGTCACACTTAGCGTGCATGATGACCACACCCTGTCCAGAGGAGATGGGAGACTAAGCTGAACAGATAGACAAGTCAGGATAATAGCAAGTGAGGGTCCAGGGGTAACCTGAGGGTCTTTTTACACTGAACCCCAGTGAAGGATCCCACAATGTTAAGTATGAAACAAACCTGTATGAAACAGTTGTGTTAATATGATTTATGCTCTTTATATTTAAAGGTTTATTATTGAATCGGGTGATTTAATCAATTCTGGTTTGCCCTTTATAGTCGCAAATATTTTTGTTTGTTAATTCCTGTTAACCTGGTCTTATCTGTCGACAATAATACTGGGTCAATCAGGAATCTGGTAATTAATATTATTTTCTTATGGTTTGCCAGGATTATTAGTTTACCTGATTCTTGCCAGCTATGCTGAGAATTTAAGTAACAAAAGCTTCTGTTTCTCTATTATACATGCAAGCTACTGCAAATAAAATCATTTAGTGATTGTTTTCATTACTTTTGACCTGATAATCATTAAATCATTTTAATGATGTATGCTTATTGATTTGCTTTATTCAAATATTGCTTATTATTTCCAATATTTCTTTTAATAAACTAAGTTTGTTTATTGATCTGGTCTCAGTTTAATTAATAGGCAAATCGGAACTAAAAGGATTCAGGTTTTATATATATTATCCTTTGCAAATGATCTAATTCAGAGTGTTATTAAATTGCACACATTGCTCCTGCAAAGTTGGTAACCACTATATTATATATATAATGATTTACATTATTAGAATGATGTAGAGGTTCCATAATATTTATTGTGTCTTAACACATATTACACTTTGCGGTTACACTACTGAAATAATAATAATAAAATGGATAATATTCACAACATTTTTTTATTTGGAGGCACTGCTGAGATACGAACTCAGGATCTCCTGTTTACCAAGACGTTATGAATATTACCTTTATCGATAAAAGTATATTTTTGATAGGAGTAATGCGTGTAATTTTTAATGACATACTTTCTTATTACTTGTTAAAGATAATAACAAAACCTGAATAATTTTGGTTGCTTTCAGTCTATTAATTATACTGACACCAGATGAATAAACAAAAATTAGCTTTATTAAAAGATTTTAATTGGAAAATAATCAGAAGTAATCAAAATATATACAGTGAAATAACCTATAATCCTATATTAATCAATTAAAGCAGTTACATAAGGAAAACAGAATTAACGCAGAAACTAAACTTTAAAGATAGTTAAATCATATTTTCAAAATAACACAAAAATTGGCTTGATGATAGGAACTAAATATTTGGTTATAACGCCTCTAAGGTAATTGCAGAGAATCAGGTAAATGTAATAATCATGACAAACCGTAAGATAATAATTTATCGCTCCTGATTCACCCGGCGTTATTGTTGACTAATAAGACCAGGTGGTAGGAATTATCAAAAGAAAAACACAAAGCTATAAAACAGTTAATTAATTTACCTGATTAAATAGACAAAGATATTTTAAATTTAAGGTGTAAATCTTAATGATATTAACATTTAAGGTGACTTAATTTCATACATCACCAAAGTAAATTAATTCCCCCTTTTCAAAAGGAATCAAGCGGTCAGGTCGTAGGTCTGTCCGAGTAGGTTAAACTAGCCTCAGCAGTTATAATCCAATAATCTCGGACCTCTGTAGTTGATTAGTAAATTACCAACTCTATATATGATGTGACCAGTAAGTTCCAAAATACTGGAAAAACACCCCCCTCCCATTGTGCTAGACCCTATATATCACCATTCTCTATTCTAGGAGGAGTCATCAATTATAATATTTTAATCATTAATTAACATAAAATTAATTAGATTAAATATTATTGTATGTGGCTCCGACATATAGGGTAAAAAATCAAGAAAAATACTTATTTTATTTATGTTTACCCCAACATTCCTAGATTGCAATCAAGGTTATAAATTGCACTTATTTACAGAAATAAGCGACTAGCTGGGGCCTAAGCAAGTAAACTACCTTGTTGTACTCGCTAACCATTTATCTTTTACCAACACAGCTCTAGTTTAAGCAAAGTCATCAGTCTTAGTCATAGTCACTTCACATTGTTCCTGAACCTGTGACATAAACCTGACACCACATAGTGCTTTTGAAGCATCATTTAAGAAAGGTTTACAAGGGCATAAATAATTATGATCTTTAAACTTTACACAAGTTTGGGAACCAAATATGGGCTAGATGTATGGGACTGATATTCCACCACCCTTGGGGTTTGGATTTGGACATGTATATTATTTTTCCAAGTACCCATGTTATGTACAACTTTTAATTGATAAATATCATTAAATGACATATGTGGCACCTTTATTAGAAAACAAAGTTCCATGTTTTTGGAATCAATGTAGAGTGGCAAAGCAGAACCAGCATCAAAAGCAATGTTTATTTGCATTTCATCAACATCCTTTCCATAAGCTCTTAAAGGGACAGTCTACACCAGAATTTGTATTGTTTTAAAAAGATAGATAATCTCTTTATTACCTATTCCCTAGTTTTGCATAACCAACACAGTTATATTTACTTTTTACCTCTGTGATTATCTTGTATCTAAGCCTCTGCAAACTGCCCCTTTATTTCAGTTCTTTTGACAGACTTGCAGTTTAGCCAATCAGTGCTGGCTCCCAGGTAACTTCACGTGCATGAGCACAGTGTTATCTATATGAAACACATGAACTAACACCCTCTAGTAGTGAAAAACTGTTAAAATGCAATCTGAAAAGGTGGCCTTAAAGGTCTAAGAAATTAGTATATGAACCTCCTAGGTTAAGCTTTCAACTAAGAATACTAAGAGAACAAAGCAAAATTGTTTAAAATTACATGCTCTATCTGAATCATGAAAGTTTATTTTGGACTAGACTGTCCCTTTAAAAGCATTGTTCTTATAGAGATACTGACTTGTTTTTCAGAATATATTTACAAAATACATATTTGTCTGTTTTATAGCTTAGTGACGAGTGCCATCTTCCGAGGGAAAAATATTCTAAAAAAATATTCTATCTGCTAAATTTTAGCTTATTAAAAAAAAATGTTAATTAATCTGTATTTAGTGTTAAATACATTTATGTGAACCTAACCTTATCAGTTGGGGTGGAGTTAAGTGTTTTCTATAAAATACACACTCATCCACAAAAGGGGACACAAGCAGACGGCAAAAGGGGCCACACTGAGCATGCATGATGACCACACCCTGTCCAGAGGAGATGGGAGGCTAAGCTGACCAGATAGACAAGTCATGATAATGGCAAGAGAGGGTCCAGGGGTAACCTAAGAGGGTCTTTTTACACTGAACCCCAGTAAAGGATCCCACAATGTTGATAAGTTTGAAACAAACCTATATGAAACAGTTGTGTTAATGATTTATGCTCTTTACATTTATATTCAAAGTTTTATTATTGAATCAGGTTAGTTAATCAATTCTGGTTTGCCCTTTATAGTCACAAATATTTTTGTTTGGTAATTCCTGTTAACCTGGTCTTATCTGTCAACAATAACACTGGGTCAATCAGGAATCTGGTAATATTAGTTTCTTATGGTGTGCCAGGATTATTAGTTTACCTGATTCTTGCCAGTTATGCTGAGAATTTAAGTAACAAAAGTTTCTCGGCTAGATTACGGTTTTGCGTTAGGCTTAAAAAGCAGCATTAGCCGGTCCTAACGCTGCTTTTTAACGCCCGCTGGTATTAAGAGTCTTGAAGGTACAGGCTCACCGCTCACTTTTTTGGCCAGACTTGGAAATACCGCAAATCCACTTACATAAATTGCGTATCCTCTTTTTTTTTCAATGGGACTTGCATGGCGGCGGTATTACGAGTCTGCCAAAAAGTGAGCGGTAGACCCTCTCCTGTCAAGACTGGTACCGCATTAGTAGTTAAGAGTTTTACACTACAACACCGTAGCATAAAACTCTTAACTAAAGTGCTAAAAAGTACACTTAGACCCATAAACTACCTATTAACCCCTTAACCGAGCCCCCCCCCCCCCCCCCCCCCCCGCATCGCAAACACAATTTTTTTTTAAACCCCTAATCTGCCGAACTGGACATCGCCACCACTATAATAAATATATTAACCCCTAAACAGACGCACTCCCGCCTCGCAAACATTAGTTAAATATTATTAACCCCTAATCTGCTGTTCCAACGTCGCTGCCACTATATTAAAGTTATTAACCCCTAAACCTAAGTCTAACCCTAAACCTAACACCCCCTAACTTAAATATAATTAAAAGAAATCGAAATAAAATTCCTATCATTAACTAAATTATTGCTATTTAAAACTAAATACTTACCTGTAAAATAAACCCTAAGCTAGCTACAATATAACTAATAGTTACATTGTAGCTAGCTTAGGGTTTATTTTTATTTTACAGGCAAGTTTGTATTTATTTTAACTAGGTAGAATAGTTACTAAATAGTTACTATTTAATAACTACCTAGCTAAAATAAATACAAAAGTACCTGTAAAATATAACCTAAGTTACACTACCACTACACTATAATTAAATTAATTCCCTAAATTAAATACAATTAAATAAAATTAGCTAAAGTACAAAAAAATCCAAACCCTAAATTAGAGAAAATAATAAATGAATTACAAGATTTTTAAACTAATTACACCTAATCTAATTCCACTAACAAAATAAAATAAGAGCCCCCCCAAAATAAAAAAAGCCCTACCCAACACTAAATTACAAATAGCCCTTAAAAGGGCCCTTTGCTGGGTATTGCCCCAAAGTAATCAGCTCAAACAAATCACCCCCCCAACATTAAAACCCACTACCCACACAACCAACCCTACTCTAAAACCCAACCAATACCCCCTTAAAAAAAAAAACTAACGCTAACCCCTTGAAGATCACCTTACCGGGAGAAGTCTTCATCCAACCGGGCCGAAGTCCTCAACGAAGCCGGGAAAAGACTTCATCCAAGCCGGGCGAAGTGGTCCTCCAGACGGGCAGAAGTCTTCATCCATCCGGCATGGAGCGGATCCATCTTCAAGACATCCGACACGGAGCATCCTCTTCATCCGACGGCTAACAATGAATGATGGTTCCGTAAGATGACGTCCTTTCAATTCCGATTGGCTGATAGAATTCTTTCAGCCAATAGGATTTTTTCTACCTTAATTCCGATTGGCTGATAGAATTCTATCAGCCAATAGGAATTGAAGGGACACCATCTTGGATGGCGTCATTTTAAAGGAACCTTCATTCTGTGTTTAGCCGTCGTTTGAAAGATGATGCTCCGCGTCGGATGTCTTGAAGATGGACCCGCTCCGCGCCGGATGGATGAAGATAGAAGATGCCGTCTGGATGGACCACTTCGCCCGGTTTGGATGTTCCGATCAGCCAATAGAATGCGAGCTCAATCTGATTGGATCAGCCAATCGGATTGAACTTGATTCTGATTGGCTGATTCCATCAGCCAATCAGAATATTCCTACCTTAATTCCGATTGGCTGATAAAATCCTATCAGCCAATCGGAAATAGAGGGACGCCATCTTGGATGACGTCCCTTAAAGGAACCGTCATTCGTCGTTAGTCCGTCGGGCCAGCAGAATGTTCCGCGTCGGAGGTCTGCAAGATGGATCCGGAAGAAAGAAGATTGAAGATGCCGTTGATAGAAGACTTCATCCGGATCATGGACCTCTTCAGCTCCCGCTTGGATGAAGACTTCATCCGGATCATGGACCTCTTCAGCCCCCCGCTTGGGCTTGGATCAGGACATCGGAGGAGCTCTTCAGGACGGATCGGTGAACCTGGTATGGTGAAGATAAGGTAGGAAGATCTTCAGGGGCTTAGTGTTAGGTTTATTTAAGGGGGGGTTTGGGTTAGATTAGGGGTATGTGGGTGGTGGGTTGTAATGTTGGGGGGGGGTATTGTATGTTTTTTTTACAGGCAAAAGAGCTGTATTTCTTGGGGCATGCCCCGCAAAGGGCCCTGTTCAGGGCTGGTAAGGTAAAAGAGCTTTGAACTTTAGTTATTTAGAATAGGGTAGGGCATTTTTTTTATTTTGGGGGGCTTTGTTATTTTATTAGGGGGCTTAGAGTAGGTGTAATTAGTTTAAAATTGTTGTAATATTTTTCTTATGTTTGTAAATATTTTTTTATTTTTTGTACTTTAGCAAGTTTATTTAATTGTATTTATTTGTAGGAATTGTATTTAATTAATTTATTGATAGTGTAGTGTTAGGTTAATTGTAGGTAGTTTATTTAATTAATTTATTGATAGTATAGTGTTAGGTTTAATTGTAACTTAGGTTAGGATTTCTTTTACAGGTAAATTTGTAATTATTTTAACTAATTTAGCTATTGTACCTGGTTAAAATAAATACAAAGTTACCTGTAAAATAAATATTAATCCTAAAATAGCTATAATATAATTATAATTTATATTGTAGCTATATTAGGATTTATTTTACAGGTAAGTATTTAGCTTTAATTAGGAATAATTTATTTAATAAGAGTTAATTCATTTCGTTGGATTAAAATTATATTTAATTTAGGGGGGTGTTAGTGTTAGGGTTAGACTTAGCTTTAGGGGTTAATACATTTATTAGAATAGCGGTGAGCTCCGGTCGGCAGATTAGGGGTTAATAAGTGTAGGCAGGTGGAGGCGACGTTGAGGGGGGCAAATTAGGGGTTAATAAATATAATACAGGGGTCGGCGGTGTTAGGGGCAGCAGATTAGGGGTACATAAGGATAACGTAGGTGGCGGCGCTTTGCGGTCGGCAGATGAGGGGTTAATAAGTGTAGGTAGATGGAGGCGACGTTGTGGGGGGCAGGTTAGGGGTTAATAAATATAATACAGGGGTCGGCGGTGTTAGGGGCAGCAGATTAGGGGTACATAAGGATAACGTAGGTGGCGGTCGGCAGATTAGGGGTTAAAAAAAATATTCGAGTGTCGGCGATGTGGGGGGACCTCGGTTTAGGGGTACATAGGTAGTTTATGGGTGTTAGTGTACTTTAGAGCACAGTAGTTAAGAGCTTTATAAACCGGCGTTAGCCAGAAAGCTCTTAACTACTGACTTTTTTCCTGCGGCTGGAGTTTTGTCACTTCAGAAACAACTCTAAATACCGGAGTTAGAAAAATCCCATTGAAAAGATAGGATACGCAATTGACGTAAGGGGATCTGCGGTATGGAAAAGTCGCGGCTAACAAGGGAGCGTTAGACCCTATTTTGAGTGACTCCAAATACCGGCGGTAGCCTAAAACCAGCGTTAGGAGCCTCTAACGCTGGTTTTCACGGCTAACGCCAAACTCTAAATCTAGGCCTTAGTATTCTCATGTGTTCAAAGAGCAGCAATGCACTAATGGTTTCTAACTGAACACATGGGTGAGCCAATCACAATATATATATATATATAGCAATATATATATATAAGCAAAGTAAATAATAGAAGTAAATTGGAAAGTTGTTACAAAATTGTATTCCCTATCTGAATCATGAAATACATTTTTTGGGTTTCATGCCCCTTTAACAAACTTCAAAAGATACAGAATGCTGTGATCTTTCAGAGGGAAAATTTTATGTTTTGTCTGAATCATGAAAGAAAAATTTGGGGTTTCAGGTCCCTTTTTTAAGAATCTCAACTCTAAAAATTAATCAAATCGCCCTCAATAATAAATCCTCTAGGTTTTCTGGTTTTAAGCACAAAAATCCAAAAGATGTCAGTCTCCTCTGAGGAGTTTTTACCCATTTAATCAATTGCCACCTAAAGCAAGTAGTAAGTTTACTGTGCACATGGATGAAATGCCTCGAATATCAGAGCACAGTATATCATTCTCAGTATTGTTAAGGTGTTCCCTAATCCTATATTGAACTTCTCTAGTATTTTGCGTGCATTCAATGAAGTACACAACGTAACTTGATCTACATTTGGTTCAGGCATCAATTTTGAAAATGCTCTGCGTAATATGATTGAAAATGAGTTCCAGTCTTAGCATGTTTACAGACTATACATTTCTGATGGCTATATTTGTAATGTTTTTTGCAAGTGAGCCAATTACTGGGAGTTATATGCTGCCTCAAGGCACCGGGAGCCTTGAGGCAGTCACAATCCTGTTTCAAAATCCCTCATGCTACCTTCTGCTGTCGAACTAGGTAGATATTTTTTAATAATATGACATACTTGATGAAATTGGCTACTATATTTTATATTTATAACCGTAATAATACGATTTTGATTACTGTACCATCTTTCTGATGGTACTATGCATACAAAAGTATTAAAGTATATAAAACTACCTTAAATTGCATGTATAAGGTGTACTATGATGCCTAAATTACATAAAATATTGTTGTTTACACTTGATCTCGTCACCTCCCCAAGCTGTCCCATTTTACAGATACGAATCCAAACCATTACTGGTTTTAGCAATTTGGATAAAGGGTTTTCTACCTGTGTATATATCACTTGATGTATTTCTTTTTTCTTTTTTTGTTGTCTCCTTCCACCAAATAAAGCCACCCAACACTTTGGAGACCAGAGTATGGCAGTTACATGATTGAGGGAACACCAGGGCAACCTTATGGTGGAACGATGTCTGAGTTCAATACTGTTGAAGATAATATGAAAAAAAGGCGGCAGGAAGCCTCCTCATTGCTTCCACAGGACACTTTTATATGCACGATTACCTCATTTCCTAGGTAAGCAGTGGATACCTCCATAAGATCTTAAACTTTATGTGGAAAAATGTGTATGTATGTGTGTATATATGTGTGTGTGTGTATATGCATGTATATGCAGTCCCAAAGAATCTCACGCTTAGCCACTGTGTATGGAGAAACTTAAAACAGGCACAGCAGACAGGGATACATTTTCAAAATAGCTGTTTAATAACAAACAAGACAAAAGCCTTATCCAAATGTTTCGGCTCCTCCTGGAGCCTTTCTCAATGGAGGCCTTGCAGACACAAAATCACAATATACATACCCAACTTATTTACCCTAACTAATGAGCCTTAATGAGCACATTACATCGTTGCTCATGATCACACTCCAAGCCTCCGCTCCCCACGTTGCCTATTATCAAAGATGGCGTTGATGTCTGCGTATGACGTCATCCAGATTAGACTCTGTCTGGGATCAGAGACAACCCATTGTCAAGGCAACGGTAAACAACTTGTAAATTAGTGCAACGGGAGGATCAGATGCACGGAAGAAACCGAGAGCACACAATAAGTGTTCAAAAACACCCTGTGGATTAAAACTAAATATATATATATGTATACAAAAACTAACCAAATCCTGATCACACAATCTATACCCAAGGTATCGGGGTGTGCGCATAATTTAGTAGTTGTCACATATAGCCCAAGAGCATTAAGCTAACCAGATTACTGTTCAGTATGTTTAATCAAACGTTAAATCCAACTTTTGAAATATCTTACATCACTGGATGACCCATTTTAAATGTAATGCCACTGAAGCACCATCTATAACATTAGCCTAAGATCTGATGTGCTTCTTGTCTCCAGGACAAGGTAGAAACAACATGGCAACACACCATCAAAAGTTATCACTGTCGATAACATGCAAAATCTATATTCGCATTTAAGCCTTTAGGATATACTGTGTTGAGGGTAAAAATCCATCTTGACTTGCGTCGTAATAGAGCCACTCCTCTGTCACCACCTCTCTTAGGGCGTGGGACAGGTTGATGATGTATATCACAAATTTGGATGTGCAGGATAACCTGTGTTTAATGGTATATCTCTTGTTCGTATGAGGATGATTAAATGTGCTGCCTGTCAATAAGTTGTTGCAGGTAACACAGCTCCCACAGCGAAAGCAGCCCAGTTTCCCCTTAGGTAACCATGTTTGTTTCTCATAACAGTGAGTAGGATCATTAATCACTAAAAGATCCTGTAGGTTACTGGCTCGCTTGTAGACTAGCCTCGGCGGGGGAGACTGAAAAAATGGTTGACTATTATCCTCAGAGAGCACCCTCCAATTCTGTTTGATTGTGGAGGCTAATACCTGTGTACCAGGCGTAAAAGTAATGATGAAATTCAATCTTTCTTCATCTGTCTTCGTGCAATAAGATCATCCTGTTTCCTTTCCTGTGCTGTTAGGCTTTGTTGCTTGATCAATTCCCACGGATATTCCTTCTGTAGAAATCGTGATGACATTTCTGACAGTTTCAACTTATGATGGTTGTCCGTGTTGTTGCGCACAACCCGCAGGAGCTGCGAAGAACTGACCCATCACGTTGAAATTTAGCTATTGTAGTGTAAAATCGAGTTTTTGTTTGTACTCTTCTGAAATAACATAGTATGCAACTCATAGTTATCTCCTACTTTAGTTTTGTAAATCTCCAAATCTAGAAAATTGTATAGTTTGTGTATCACATTCCATCTTAAACTTGGTGGTGGAGGCTAAAGAGTTCAGATCACTGACCCACTTATGGAGACTGTCACTGGTGTCGTGCCAAATGAAAAAAACATTGTCAATGTATCAACGATATAACTTGATGGGGTTCTGCCTGGAGAAGATATGACTCATCTCATACATAGCCATGTAGATGTTGGCATAAGACAGAGCCATATTCGACCCCATAGCAGTGCCCATTGTTTGTAAATAATAGTCATTCTCAAATCGGAAAAAAATCTTTTCTAGGCAGAACCCCACCAAGTGCAGCAAGAATTCAATAGGAGGTCCTGTGTAATGCTCATTATTGGTAAGCAGTAGCTTCAACACGTCCATCCCATGTGAATGAGGGATGACAGTGTATAAGCTTACAACATCCATGGTTACCAAAATGTCATTTCTCCAACATAGGTGTGTCCGGTCCACGGCGTCATCCTTACTTGTGGGATATTCTCTTCCCCAACAGGAAATGGCAAAGAGCCCAGCAAAGCTGGTCACATGATCCCTCCTAGGCTCCGCCTACCCCAGTCATTCTCTTTGCCGTTGTACAGGCAACATCTCCACGGAGATGGCTTAGAGTTTTTTAGTGTTTAACTGTAGTTTTCTATTATTCAATCAAGAGTTTGTTATTTTGAAATAGTGCTGGTATGTACTATTTACTCAGAAACAGAAAAGAGATGAAGATTTCTGTTTGTATGAGGAAAATGATTTTAGCAACCGTAACTAAAATCCATGGCTGTTCCACACAGGACTGTTGAGAGCAATTAACTTCAGTTGGGGGAACAGTGTGCAGTCTCTTGCTGCTTGAGGTATGACACATTCTAACAAGACGATGTAATGCTGGAAGCTGTCATTTTCCCTATGGGATCCGGTAAGCCATGTTTATTACGATCGTAAATAAGGGCTTCACAAGGGCTTATTTAGACTGTAGACTTTTCTGGGCTAAATCGATTCATTATTAACACATATTTAGCCTTGAGGAATCATTTTATCTGGGTATTTTGATATAATAATATCGGCAGGCACTGTATTAGACACCTTATTTCTTAGGGGCTTTCCCAAAGCATAAGCAGAGTCTCATTTTCGCACCGGTGTGGCGCACTTGTTTTTGAGAGGCATGGCATGCAGTCGCATGTGAGAGGAGCTCTGATACTTTGAAAAGACTTTCTGAAGGCGTCATTGGTATCGTATTCCCCTTTGGGTTTGGTTGGGTCTCAGCAAAGCAGATACCAGGGACTGTAAAGGGGTTAAAGCTTAAAACGGCTCCGGTTCCGTTATTTTAAGGGTTAAAGCTTCCAAATTTGGTGTGCAATATTTTTAAGGCTTTAAGACACTGTGGTGAAAATTTGGTGAATTTTGAACAATTCCTTCATGTTTTTTCGCAATTGCAGTAATAAAGTGTGTTCAGTTTAAAATTTAAAGTGACAGTAACGGTTTTATTTTAAAACGTTTTTTGTACTTTTTTATCAAGTTTATGCCTGTTTAACATGTCTGAACCACCAGATAGACTGTGTTCTGAATGTGGGGAAGCCAGAATTCCTATTCATTTAAATAAATGTGATTTATGTGATAATGACAATGATGCCCAAGATGATTCCTCAAGTGAGGGGAGTAAGCATGGTACTGCATCATTCCCTCCTTCGTCTACACGAGTCTTGCCCACTCAGGAGGCCCCTAGTACATCTAGCGCGCCAATACTCCTTACTATGCAACAATTAACGGCTGTAATGGATAATTCTGTCAAAAACATTTTAGCCAAAATGAACCCTTGTCAGCGTAAGCGTGGCTGCTCTGTTTTAGTTACTGAAGAGCATGACGACGCTGATATTAATATCTCTGAAGGGCCCCTAACCCAATCTGAGGGGGCCAGGGAGGTTTTGTCTGAGGGAGAAATTACTGATTCAGGGAACATTTCTCAGCAGGCTGAATCTGATGTGATTACATTTAAATTTAAGTTGGAACATCTCCGCATTTTGCTTAAGGAGGTATTATCCACTCTGGATGATTGTGAAAAGTTGGTCATCCCAGAGAAACTATGTAAAATGGACAAGTTCCTAGAGGTGCCGGGGCTCCCAGAAGCGTTTCCTATACCCAAGCGGGTGGCGGACATTGTTAATAAAGAATGGGAAAGGCCCGGTATTCCTTTCGTCCCTCCCCCCATATTTAAAAAATTGTTTCCTATGGTCGACCCCAGAAAGGACTTATGGCAGTCAGTCCCCAAGGTCGAGGGAGCGGTTTCTACTTTAAACAAACGCACCACTATACCCATAGAGGATAGTTGTGCTTTCAAAGATCCTATGGATAAAAAATTAGAAGGTTTGCTTAAAAAGATGTTTGTTCAGCAGGGTTACCTTCTACAACCCATTTCATGCATTGTCCCTGTCACTACAGCCGCATATTTCTGGTTTGATGAACTGATAAAGGTGCTCGATAGTGATTCTCCTCCTTATGAGGAGATTATGGACAGAATCAATGCTCTCAAATTGGCTAATTCTTTCACTCTAGACGCCACTTTGCAATTGGCTAGGTTAGCGGCTAAGAATTCTGGGTTTGCTATTGTGGCGCGCAGAGCGCTTTGGTTGAAATCTTGGTCGGCTGATGCGTCTTCCAAGAACAAGCTACTAAACATTCCTTTCAAGGGGAAAACGCTGTTTGGCCCTGACTTGAAAGAGATTATCTCTGATATCACTGGGGGTAAGGGCCACGCCCTTCCTCAGGATCGGCCTTTCAAGGCTAAAAATAGACCTAATTTTCGTCCCTTTCGTAAAAACGGACCAGCCCAAAGTGCTACGTCCTCTAAGCAAGAGGGTAATACTTCTCAAGCCAAGCCAGCTTGGAGACCAATGCAAGGCTGGAACAAGGGAAAGCAGGCCAAGAAACCTGCCACTGCTACCAAGACAGCATGAAATATTGGCCCCCGATCCGGGACCGGATCTGGTGGGGGGCAGACTCTCTCTCTTCGCTCAGGCTTGGGCAAGAGATGTTCTGGATCCTTGGGCGCTAGAAATAGTCTCCCAGGGTTATCTTCTGGAATTCAAGGGACTTCCCCCAAGGGGAAGGTTCCACAGGTCTCAGTTGTCTTCAGACCACATAAAAAGACAGGCGTTCTTACATTGTGTAGAAGACCTGTTAAAAATGGGAGTGATTCATCCTGTTCCATTAAGAGAACAAGGGATGGGGTTCTACTCCAATCTGTTCATAGTTCCCAAAAAAGAGGGAACGTTCAGACCAATCTTAGATCTCAAGATCTTAAACAAATTTCTCAAGGTCCCATCGTTCAAGATGGAAACCATTCGAACTATCCTTCCTTCCATCCAGGAAGGTCAATTCATGACCACGGTGGATTTAAAGGATGCGTATCTACATATTCCTATCCACAAGGAACATCATCGGTTCCTAAGGTTTGCATTCCTGGACAAACATTACCAGTTTGTGGCGCTTCCTTTCGGATTAGCCACTGCTCCAAGGATTTTCACAAAGGTACTAGGGTCCCTTCTAGCGGTGCTAAGACCAAGGGGCATTGCAGTAGTACCTTACCTGGACGACATTCTGATTCAAGCGTCGTCCCTCCCTCGAGCAAAGGCTCACACGGACATCGTCCTGGCCTTTCTCAGATCTCACGGCTGGAAAGTGAACGTGGAAAAGAGTTCACTATCCCCGTCAACAAGGGTTCCCTTCTTGGGAACAATTATAGACTCCTCAGAAATGAGGATTTTTCTAACAGAGGCCAGAAAAACAAAACTTCTGGACTCTTGTCGGATACTTCAAGAGTGGGTCATTGTCACGACCGACGCCAGTCTGATGGGCTGGGGCGCGGTCTGGGGATCCCTGAAAGCTCAGGGTCTTTGGTCTCGGGAAGAATCTCTTCTACCGATAAATATTCTGGAACTGAGAGCGATATTCAATGCTCTCAAGGCTTGGCCTCAGCTAGCGAGGACCAAGTTCATACGGTTTCAATCAGACAACATGACGACTGTTGCGTACATCAACCATCAGGGGGGAACAAGGAGTTCCCTAGCGATGGAAGAAGTGACCAAGATTATTCTATGGGCGGAGTCTCACTCCTGCCACCTGTCTGCTATCCACATCCCGGGAGTGGAAAATTGGGAAGCGGATTTTCTGAGTCGTCAGACATTGCATCCGGGGGAGTGGGAACTCCATCCGGAAATCTTTGCCCAAGTCACTCAGCTGTGGGGCATTCCAGACATGGATCTAATGGCCTCTCGTCAGAACTTCAAAGTTCCCTCCTACGGGTCCAGATCCAGGGATCCCAAGGCGGCTCTAGTGGATGCACTAGTAGCACCTTGGACCTTCAAACTAGCTTATGTGTTCCCGCCGTTTCCTCTCATCCCCAGGCTGGTAGCCAGGATCAATCAGGAGAGGGCGTCGGTGATCTTGATAGCTCCTGCGTGGCCACGCAGGACTTGGTATGCAGATCTGGTGAATATGTCATCGGCTCCACCTTGGAAGCTACCTTTGAGACGAGACCTTCTTGTTCAGGGTCCGTTCGAACATCCGAATCTGGTTTCACTCCAGCTGACTGCTTGGAGATTGAACGCTTGATTTTATCGAAGCGAGGTTTCTCAGATTCTGTTATCGATACTCTTGTTCAGGCCAGAAAGCCTGTAACTAGAAAGATTTACCACAAAATTTGGAAAAAATATATCTGTTGGTGTGAATCTAAAGGATTCCCTTGGGACAAGGTTAAGATTCCTAGGATTCTATCCTTCCTTCAAGAAGGATTGGAAAAAGGATTATCGGCAAGTTCCCTGAAAGGACAGATTTCTGCCTTGTCGGTGTTACTTCACAAAAAGCTGGCAGCTGTGCCAGATGTTCAAGCCTTTGTTCAGGCTCTGGTTAGAATCAAGCCTGTTTACAAACCTTTGACTCCTCCTTGGAGTCTCAATTTAGTTCTTTCAGTTCTTCAGGGGGTTCCGTTTGAACCCTTACATTCCGTTGATATTAAGTTATTATCTTGGAAAGTTTTGTTTTTAGTTGCAATTTCTTCTGCTAGAAGAGTTTCAGAATTATCTGCTCTGCAGTGTTCTCCTCCTTATCTGGTGTTCCATGCAGATAAGGTGGTTTTACGTACTAAACCTGGTTTTCTTCCAAAAGTTGTTTCTAACAAAAACATTAACCAGGAGATTATCGTACCTTCTCTGTGTCCGAAACCAGTTTCAAAGAAGGAACGTTTGTTGCACAATTTGGATGTTGTTCGCGCTCTAAAATTCTATTTAGATGCTACAAAGGATTTTAGACAAACATCTTCCTTGTTTGTTGTTTATTCAGGTAAAAGGAGAGGTCAAAAAGCAACTTCTACCTCTCTCTCTTTTTGGATTAAAAGCATCATCAGATTGGCTTACGAGACTGCCGGACGGCAGCCTCCCGAAAGAATCACAGCTCATTCCACTAGGGCTGTGGCTTCCACATGGGCCTTCAAGAACGAGGCTTCTGTTGATCAGATATGTAGGGCAGCGACTTGGTCTTCACTGCACACTTTTACCAAATTTTACAAGTTTGATACTTTTGCTTCTTCTGAGGCTATTTTTGGGAGAAAGGTTTTGCAAGCCGTGGTGCCTTCCATTTAGGTGACCTGATTTGCTCCCTCCCTTCATCCGTGTCCTAAAGCTTTGGTATTGGTTCCCACAAGTAAGGATGACGCCGTGGACCGGACACACCTATGTTGGAGAAAACAGAATTTATGTTTACCTGATAAATTTCTTTCTCCAACGGTGTGTCCGGTCCACGGCCCGCCCTGGTTTTTTTAATCAGGTCTGGTAATTTATTTTCTTTAACTACAGTCACCACGGTACCATATGGTTTCTCCTATGCAAATATTCCTCCTTAACGTCGGTCGAATGACTGGGGTAGGCGGAGCCTAGGAGGGATCATGTGACCAGCTTTGCTGGGCTCTTTGCCATTTCCTGTTGGGGAAGAGAATATCCCACAAGTAAGGATGACGCCGTGGACCGGACACACCGTTGGAGAAAGAAATTTATCAGGTAAACATAAATTCTGTTTTTCCTGTATATCACCCATGTTTTTAAGCAAACTAATATATACAGGAAAATTACATTTTGGTAACCATGCTATGGGGTCGAATATGGCCCCGTCTTATGCCAACATCTACATGGCTATGTATGAGATGAGTCATATCTTCTCCAGGCAGAACCCCATCAAGTTATATCGTCGATACATCAACAATGTTTTTTTGATTTGGCACGACTCCATAAGTGGGTCAGTGATCTGAACTCTTTATCCTCAACCATCAATTTTAAGATGGAATGTGATACACAAACTATACATTTTCTAGATTTGGAGATTTACAAAACTAAAGTAGGAGATAACTATGAGTTACATAGAAGAGTACAGACAAAAACTCAATTTTACACTATAATAGCTATCATGCCAAATTTCAACGTGATGGGGTCAGTTCTTCGCAGCTCCTGCGGGTTGTGCGCAACAACACGGACAACCATCATAAGTTGAAACAACTGTCAGAAATGTCATCACGATTTCTACAGAGGGGATATCTGTTGGAATTGATCAAGCAACAAAGCCTAACAGCACAGGAATGGACACAGGATGATCTTATTGCACGAAGACGGACTAAGAAAGATGATAAAAGATTGAATTTCATCACTACTTTTACGCCTGGTACACAGGTATTCGCCTCCACAATCAAACAGAATTGGAGGGTGCTCTCTGAGGATAATAGTCTGCCATTTTTTCAGTCTCCCCCGCCGAGGCAAGTCTACAAGCGAGCCAGTAACCTACGGGATCTTTTAGCGATTAATGATCCTACTCACTGTTATGAGAAACAAACCTGGTTACCTAAGGGGAAACTGGGCTGCTTTCGCTGTGGGAGCTGTTACTTGCAACAACTTGACAGGCAGCACATTTAATCATCCTCATACGAACAAGAGATATACCATTAAACACAGGTTATCCTGCACATCCGAATTTGTGATATACATCATCTGTCCGTGTTCTTTTTATTATGTGGGTAAAACAGTGACCTCATTTCGGGAAAGACTTGCCAATCACAAAACGGCAATACGACAGGCATTGGCAAAGGGCAAATCTGATCAACCTGTCGCAAGACATTTTGCACAAGCAGGTCACTCTATATCCACAATAAGAGCGATATTAATTGACCATATCCCACGCCCTAAGAGAGGTGGTGACAGAGGACTGGCTCTATTACGACGAGAGTCAAGATGGATTTTTACCCTCAACACAGTATATCTTAAAGACTTAAATGCGAATATAGATTTTGCATGTTGTTATCGACAGTGATGACTTTTGATGGTGTGTTGCCATGTTGTTTCTACCTTGTCCTGGAGACATGAAGCACATCCGATCTTGGGCTAATGTTATAGATAGTGCTTCAGTGGCATTACATTTAGAATGGGTCATCCAGTGATGTAAGATATTGCAAAAGTTGGATGTAACATTTGATTAAACATACTGAACAGTAATCTGGTTAGCTTAATGCTCTTGGGCTATATGTGACAACTACTAAATTATGCGCACACCCTGATACCTTGGGTATAGATTGTGTGATCAGGATTTGGTTAGTTTTTGTGTGTATGTATATGTGTATATGTATATATGTGTGTATGTATATGTGTATATATATATATATATATATATATATATATATATATATATATATATATATATATATATATATATATATATATATATATATATATATATATATATATAATTATTAATAATAATAATATTATTATTATATATATTTTTTTTTTTTAATCCACGGGGTGTTTTTGAACACTCATTGTGTGCTCTCGGTTTCTTCTGTGCATCTGATCCTCCCGTTGCACTAATTTACAATTATTTTACCGTTGCCTTGACAACAAGTTGTCTTTGATCCCAGACAGTCTCGTATCTGGATGACGTCATACGCAGACGTCGACGCCTTCTTTGATGACAGGCAACGTGGGGAGCGGAGGCTTGGAGTATGATCATGAGTAACGATGTAATGTGCTCATGAAGGTGATTAGTTAGGGTAAGTAATTTGGGTATGTATATTGTGATTTTATGTCTGTACGGCCTCCATTGAGAAAGGCTACAGGAGGAGCCGAAACATTTGGCTAAGGCTTTTGTCTTGTTTGTTATTAAACAGCTATTTTGAAAATGTATCCCTGTCTGCTGTGCCTGTTTTAAGTTTCTCCATACGCAGTGGCTAAGCGTGAGATTCTTTGGGACTGCATGTACATATTTTATAACAGCACCAGGGTTTGTACTTGCTAGAGTGTGCCACCTCCCATTTTTGAGTGTGAGTTGGGGATCCTACAAAGGCAGCTGTAATTCTGAAAAAATGAAGCGCTATATAAGGATCTAATCCCAGGTCCCGCTATCAGTTGGATGGTTTATATGTATGTATATAAATATTTCTCTCTATTAGTCCTTTAATAATGAACTGAGGATATGTTGTGATTAATAAATATCGCTGGTAATTGACTTGTGATTATAAATATCACTTGAAAATATAAGTAGTTATAGATGGTTATAAACAGTTGTAAATGTGTACTGTTAGTGAAAATCTTGTATATATATATATATATATATATATATATATATATATATATATATATATATATATATATATATATTTCTTCTGTTATGTGTGATCAGTCCACGGGTCATCATTACTTCTGGGATATTATCTGCTCCCCTACAGGAAGTGCAAGAGGATTCACCCAGCAGAGTTGCTATATAGCTCCTCCCCTCTACGTCACCCCCAGTCATTCTCTTGCACCCAAAGACTAGATAGGAGGTGTGAGAGGACTATGGTGATTATACTTAGTTTTTAGAACTTCAATCAAAAGTTTGTTATTTTACAATAGCACCGGAGCGTGTTATTACCTCTCTGGCAGAGTTTGAAGAAGAATCTACCAGAGATTTTTCTTATGATTTTAACCGGAGTAGTTAAGATCATATTGCTGTTTCTCGGCCATCTGAGGGAGGTAAAAGCTTCAGATCAGGGGACAGCGGGCAGTTGAATCTGCATTGAGGTATGTCGCAGTTGTTATTTTCTGAATGGAATTGATGAAAAAATCCTGCCATACCGTTATAATGAACATGTATGTATACTCTACACTTTAGTATTCTGGGGATGGTATTTCACCGGAATTACTCTGTAAAAGTACATTAAACCTTTTATTAGGTATTTTTCATGTTAAACGTTTTTGCTGGAATGTAGAATCGTTTGCATTAATGAGGTACTGAGTGAATAAGTATTTGGGCATTATTTTCCACTTGGCAGTTTGCTTGTGTTAATTATGACAGTTTCGTTTCTCTCTCACTGCTGTGTGTGAGAGGGAGGGGCCGTTTTTGGCGCTCTTTGCTACGCATCAAAAATTTCCAGTCAGTTTTTCTGCATGATCCGGTTCATCTCTAACAGAACTCAGGGGTCTTCAAACTTC